>NC_134797.1:29328968-29336468 GCF_046742065.1 Oratosquilla oratoria
CAGTGAGAGGAAGGTGGGCAGAGTATTTTAGGGAGTTGCTAAATGTGAGGGAGGATAGGGAGGAAAAGGTAGTTGCAGTGGGAAGCGCTAGGAAAATGAGAGTGATGAGTGAGGAAAATGGAGGAGAAATAGGAAAAGATGAAGTGAAAGCAGCTGTTAAGTTGATGAGAGCAGATAAGGCAACCTGGGTTGGATGGATGCCATGCAGAATGTCTGAAAAAAGGAGGTACAGTTATGGTGGACTGGCTGGTGAAGTTATTTAATGTTTGTTTAAGAGAGGGTAGAGTGTCGGAGGACTGGAGGAGTGCCTGTATAGTTCCACTTTACAAGGGAAAGGGGGACAATTATGAGTATAGTAGTTTCAGAGGGATCAACTTGTTGATTGTAGTTGGGACGGCCTATGGGGTCTTGATTGAAAGAATTAGGAGAGGAACAGAGGGAGTAATTGGTGAGGAACAGTGTGGTTTTAGGACTGGTAAGACAGATATGTGAGAAAGCTATAGGAAAAGGTAAGGATATATTTTGGGCTTTTATGGATTTGGAAAAGGCTTACGACAGGAAAGAGAGGAAGGCACTGTGGGAGGTACTGAAGATATATGGGATGGGAGGAAAGCTGTTAAGAGCAGTCAAGAGTTTTTATGAGAGTAGTAGAGCTTGTGTTAGGACTAGAAGTGGAGAGAGTGAATGGTTTGAGGTAAAGGTGGGACTTCGTCAGGGATGTGAGGGAGAGAAGAGGGTGGAGGGTAGTGGAGTATGTAGGGGATGGAATGGGTGGGAGTGGTTTCTATGCCTTTTTATTTTTGGCTACCTCCCGTGTAAGGGGGAAAAACATTTGGTATATGTATGTATGTATGTATATACTGAATTGCATTGAAGTAAAACATGAAAATGTGAAGAATATTAATGATAATTATAACAAATATTATAACAAAAATAAGCTAAAAAAACGGAAAATTTATATTAAACTAGACTAAAATAAAACGATGCAAAATGTCCAACAAAGATAAGAAAAATAATAAGTGTGTAAATAGATAAATAAGAAGAACCTTATACCCGGCAACGTAGATAAACACACAATTGCAACAAACAGGTAGATATATTGCAAAAGGTATCACACGGCACTACATTAAATAAGCACAGTAGTTTGTTACCGGGGAAATACAAGGTTATGACTGGAGCAAACTAGTATGGACGGCCAGGATTTGGAAACGAGAATGTTGTTGTCTTTCAATTGTGTGAAATCGCCCCAGAAACAAGTAACCGAGGACTGAGGGACATACTGTCGCTGATGAACATCGCTTCACCAAACAACGCTGAAGACGCTCAGTAGGAGGGAGAGGAAGAGGAAGAGGAAGAGGAAGAGGAGGAGAAGTAGAAGAAGAAGAGGAAGAAGGGTAGGAAAAAGAGGAGGAAGAAGAAGAAAAGGAGGAAGAAGAGGTGGGATCAGAAGCGGAGGAGGAAAATACGAAGAGGAGGAGGAAGAGGAAAAAGAGGTGGAGTGAGAAGAGGAGGAAGAAGAGGAGGAGAAAGATGAGGAGATCCAAGCGGATGAGGGGAAGGACGAGGAGGAGGAGTGGGAGGAGGGAGTGAGGAGAAGGAGGTGGAAGAAAAGGAAGGCAAGGAGGGGAAGAGAGGAAGATGGGGAGGAGGGGAGGAAGGGGAATAGGTGGAAAAGGGAAGAGGGAGGAGGAAGAGGAAGATAAAGAAGAGGAAGAGGAAGAAGAAGAAGAGGGGAGGAGAAGTAGCAGAAGGAGGGTGAGGAGGGTAAGGGAAGGAAGAGGAGGAGGAAGAGGAAGATGATAAGAGGAAGAGGAAGATGATAAGAGAAGGAGGAAGAGGAAGATGGTAAGAGGAGGAGGAAGTGGTAGGATGAGAAGGAAGAAAATGAGAAAGGATGAAAAAGGAAGGTGAGGAGGAAAAGGAAGATGAGAAGGAGGAGGAGGAGGAGGAAGAGAATTAGGAATAAAATGAAGACAAAAGAGAGAATTTAGTGAACGGGAGTAGCTTCAAGAGGAAGAGGAGGAGAAAGAGGAGGAGGAGAAAGAGGAGGAGGAGAAAGAGGAGGAGGAGGAGAAAGAGGAGGAGGAGAAAGAGGAGGAGGAAGAGGAGGAGGAGGAGAAAGAGGAGGAAGAGAAAGAGGAGGAAGAATAGGGGGAGGAACAGGAGGATGAGAAGATGAAGGAAGAGGTGGAAGATTAGGTGGAGGATGAGGATATGGATGAGGAGGGGGAAAGTGGTGGAAGTAAAAGTGGAGAAGGAGGAAGAGGGGAGGAGGAAGAAAAGAAGGAGGATTAGGAAGAGAAGGAGTAGGAAGACGAGGGAGAGAAGAAGGGAGAGGAGGAGTAGGAGGAGGAAGAGGAGTGATAGGAGCTTGAGGAGCAGACAGAAGGTGAGAAGAAAGAAGATGATAGGGAGGAGGAAGAGGAGGTTGAAGAGGAGGAAGAGGGAGAAGAAAAGAGGGAGGAGGAGGTGGAGGAAGAGGGGGAGGAAGAAGGGGAAGAGAGGGAAGAAGAGGGGAAGAAGAGGAAGAGGGGAAGAAGAGGAAGAGGGGAAGAAGAGGAAGAGGGGAAGAAGAGGAAGAGGGGAAGAGGAGGATGAGGAGGAGGAGGAGGAGGAGGAGGAGGAGGAGAAAGATGAGGAGGAGGAGGGGAAGGAGGAGAAGGTGAAGGAGGAGAAGGAGAAGGAGGACGAGGGGAGGGAGGGGAAGGAGGAGGAGGGGAAGGAGGAGAAGGAGAAGGAGGAGGATGAAGAGAGGGAGGAAGAGGGGAAGAAGAGGAGGAGGAGGAGGAGGAGGAGGAGGAGGAGAAGAAGGAGGAGGAGGAGGAGGAGGAGGAGGAGGAGGAGGAGGTGGAGGGTGTGGAGAATGGAGAGGTAAATGAGCGTAAAAGATAGCGGGGTAGGGTCTTTGAGCTCGATGGTAAACTTATGGCATATTGTCACTTCTTCCACTCGATCTGTTTCTTCACATAATTGATTCTGGCTGAGCGCCAGGCGATTTGATTCAGCAGAGGGAACTCATTTAGAAGAAAACGGAGTCTGCCCCGATCGCCTTAACATAATATGTAGATTGCAGAGCCTCTCTTTATCTTTCGAAAATCAGAAATATCCCGATTTTGGAACTTAACTCCTCTTCTCGAAATTATATTAGAGCCTTAAAAACTGCTACTGAATTCCGGAACTTTTTGGATTTTGAAACTTGTCCTTTCGAATATTGGAGACTTCCGAATTTCACAGATTCCGAATACAGGGAGCCTCTCTCCATCTGAGAGTCTTTAGAAAATCAGAAATATCCCGATTTTGGAACTTAACTCCCCTTCTCGAAATTATATCAGAGCCTTAAAAACTGCTACTGAATTCCGGAATTTCTGGGTTTTGAAACGTTTTTTTTCGAATATTGGAGATTTCCGAATTTCACAGATTCCGAATACAGGGAGCTGTCTATGGGTTAATGGAATCAGGACCTTTGTCTGTCCAAAGAGACATACAGAAAACACCGAAATCTCCATTTTTGGCTGAATGGTCTTTCAGCGTTCCCCAGTACGATAACTTGCAAAGTACATCACAGGGTAATGGATTACCCTGAAATGGATTTCGACCCACCAAAGAAGAAGAAAATATTTATGGATGGAATAGAATGGTCTGGAGTTAGCTACAAAAATAGGTAAAGCAGCCATTGGAATTAAACGAAGATGGTAATCTTATAGTAAAATATACGATGATAGGGCTGTAATTAGGGTTGATTATTTTGTTGTTCTCAATACGTCCAGAAATGAAGCTTATTCACACGCTTATCTTTAAAAAGAAAAGAAGAAAAAAAAAAAATCCTGCGAATTTTGACATAACCATTTCTTCTTTGTTGAGAATCTACTCTAAAATCCCCATTTATGATATGCCCCCTATGCATTACTATGGAAGGCTTACCACCGTAGTATCAAAAAATATTACTGGTGATGATTACATAACCCCGCGACACGGTTTTGTATTTGCAGACGTATAGCGCGTTTCCACCAATCTGAAGAGTTGAGACGGGGATGGTGGATGAAGAATTATTTTGGATGTCAGAAAGGGGCGCTGAAACTACCAGCTGCTTTAAGAAATGACCAGACAACTTTATGTATGGGGATGACAGGTGGTAATGGGCATGGAACCGCCTAGTGTAGGCCTTATGGTCTCTTGCAGTCTCCTTTATTCTTATGGTCTTATGTAAGGAAATTGTGTAGAAACCAATGTTGAATTAAAACTTTATTCAACATTCTAGTGACCCACTGATTTTTTCTTTTTTTTTAGGATTGTTTTATTTGACTTCATTCAGTTATGAGAAGACCCCAGAAACGGGTAAATAAAATTATTTCCCTTTTACCAAATTCTTGACCACCAACTACGCGTCGCTTTATGGACCAAACGGTCCCCCATTCCCCTCGTTTAGTGGTCTCCTCCTCTGACGTGTGTTAGGGTACCGTTAACTTAAGATTAGTGGCACACGTCCCGCTTGCCTGGGAGGTGAATTTACTGGCGTGTCTTAACTCTGCCGGAGAAGATATATTGATATGCAACTTATGTTGCAGCCAGCACTGGCAGTTGATTTGCAGCTGGAGGTACGGGGTGGGAGGGAAAGGTGGGAGGAGAGTGAGGCTTGGGGTGAGACAGAAGAGGAGGAGGAGGAAGAGGAGGAGGAGGAGGAAGAGGTAATGGAGGAGGAGGAGGTAATGGAGGAGGAGGAGGTAATGGAGGAGGAGGAGGAAAAGGAGGAGGAGGAGGGAGAAGAAGAGGAAGAGGAGGAAGAGGAGGAGGAGGAAGAGGAGGAGGAAGAGGAAGAGGAAGAGGAGGAAGAGGAGGAGGAGGAGGGGAGGAAGAGGAAGAGGAGGAGGAAGAGGAGGAGGAAGAGGAGGAGGAGGAGGAGGAAAAGGAGGAGGAGGAGGAAGAGGAGGAAGAGGAGGAGGAGGAGGAAGAAGAGGAGGAGGAGGAGGAGGAGGAGGAGGAGGAGGAGGAGCATGAGTGGGTGGATGAAGATGGAGTAAGATGAAATGGACAACATGGGAGCATTGGGTCCGCGCTCAAAGAGAAAGAGTGAAGCAAAACAACAATAGGTGCAGCAACAACAATAACATCGGCATTAATAACGATAAGGATGAAGATGAAGATAAAGATAAGGATAAGGATAACGATGATGATAAGAACAGGTATGATCATGATAACAATAATGATAACAATGATTATGATGGTAATATTAACAACAATAAAGATAATAATGATAATAACAATGATGATAATGATGGCAATAATAACAATATTAGTAATACTATTATTAGTAATAATACTCGTATTGTTGATAAATACAATTTTGATAACTATAATGCCATTAATGATAATGATATTAATGATAAGAAAGTCAAAACAAAAGTTAAAAATAAAATAGTATGATTAGATAAGATTTATAGAAATAGAATCAATACCAATATAGTTAGAAATAATACAATGAAAAACAATACAATTAATAACTATGCAATTAATAGATACAATCAATACTAATACAATCAATAACAAAAAATAAAAAATAAAATAGATAATGACAAAAGATTGATGATGATGATGATGATGATGATGATGATGATGATGATGATGATGATGATGATGATGATGATGATGATGATGATGATGATGATGATGATGATGGGAGTTGTGGTGGTAATGGTAGTGGTAGTGATGGTGGTGGTGGTGATGATGATGATGATGGTGACGGTGGTGACGGTGGTGACGGTGATGACGGTGATGATGGTGATGATGGTGATGATGATGATGATGATGATGATGATGATGATGATGATGATGATGATGATGATGATGATGATGATGATGATGATGATGATGATGATGATGATGATGATGATGATGATGATGATGATGATGATGATGATGGATAGATGGATAGATTGATAGATACAAGACAAAGGTCCTATCCGCCCTACAAAGGGAGGCGGCGTAGCAGAGAGAGAGAGAGAGAGAGAGAGAGAGAGAGAGAGAGAGAGAGAGAGAGAGAAACACTGCCCTCTTAGCATCTCAAATATGAAGGATCGCCATGGGTTCCAACGCTAAACACACTGCCAGAGACAAAGGTAGTGCAGCGAGGCATAGCTCTTCCTTAGCAGGATCCAATAGTCATATGGTGGCCTTCTTCTTTATCAACTAATCCGATGGAATAATTCCTTCGCTTTGCTTCTTCTCTTCATTCAGAACTCCCTTCAATCCATCCATCCATCTATTTCTCAGTCTTCCTCTCAACCCTACGCCACCCACCTCCGCTTTCCATACATTATTTTGGTGTTTTTTTCTTATTCATTATTTTCATTTGTCCAAACCATCTCAACACTCTCTGTTCTAGCATGTTCGAGAGCTTTCTTGCTATCTAAGCAAAGAGATGACGATCTAGAATGAGCCCAAGAGAAACCTGGGATCAGAATTTACACTTTTAGTTTCTGCAGTGACTGAAGTACTCAGTAAGTTGATTATCTATTTTTACTATTGTCTGTTAATTCTGTGTAAAAGCTTATTCTAGGGAATGATAAAAGTTACTAGACATGCTAGCATTCTGAAGTACTCAGTAAGTTGATTATCTATTTTTACCATTGTCTGTTAATTCTGTGTGAAAGCTTATTCTAGGGAATGATCAAAGTTACTAGACATGCTAGCATTCTGAAGTACTCAGTAAGTTGGTTATCTATTTTTACTATTGTCTGTTAATTCTGTGTGAAAGCTTATTCTAGGGAATGATCAAAGTTACTAGACAAGCTAGCCTTCTGTTGTCTTTTAATAATTAGCTACGTATGTAAAGCTAAGAAATCTATGATAGTAGTGCACCTTTATTATGCTACAGTCTTTTCCAGAGTAGACTACGAACTTTTTCGTTGCGTCTCCCTTAATAGGATATTTGATGCATGTAAACGAATCCCGTACCAAATTGAAGCCAATCTTTTTATCGGCACAATGTTTACGTAATGATTGAATAATTAGTTGTTAATGCACAACCTGAACAAATATTTGTTCTCAGCTTCTCTATTATGATGGTACCATTGTGGCTAATGACGAGCAACTTTATTCAGCATGTACATGACCTAATAAACAAAACGCTAATAATCTAGTTTATTATTTAAATGTATTCCAAATAGTTTTGTGGAATGATTTTCATCAGCAGCAGCAGAACATAAACGTGAACTTCTATGTCACAGAAAATTAAAGTTAATGTATTTCAGTTCTGTCCCCATACAATGTGATAAAAATATTTGTAATAATGGCAGTACTCTTTACAAAGAAATTAGATAAATCTGCAAAGAAATAGTACGTCATACGTACGGGAATTTTTTGTGAGTAAAGCAAATTGATCCGTCCAGAAAGTAATGTCTCCAAGATAATTTAATTTGTTTGTGTCTATACTACATTTGAAATATTTTTACTGAAGAGAACTCCCTGAAGTCAAGTCGGAAGGGAAGGAGATGTTGAAAATGT
>NC_134797.1:29338968-29341468 GCF_046742065.1 Oratosquilla oratoria
TCCACCGCGTTCTCCCCTTTATGTCCAAAACCCCACCCACCCTCTTGAACAGCGTTACATAACCTATTAATGTTCTCACAACTATTCGGTGACAAATTAAAGATGGGTTGGATTACAGTAGACTTTTGTAAACTACTAACTGACCTACCGACCAAAATAATCCTTCACAAACCTTGGAGTAATAATGTCCTCAGATCAGGTCAACAAAATTTTTAAGTGGCGTGAGGTAATTATCGTTCCTCTGTACTGTAACCGGACTAAGATGGATATCGGTTCTCTTATCATCGGGGAGAGAGAGAGAGAGAGAGAGAGAGAGAGAGAGAGAGAGAGAGAGAGAGAGAGAGAGAGAGAGAGAGAGAGAGAGAGAGAGAGAGAGAGAGAGAGAGAGAGAGAGAGAGGGGTTGAAGGGAATGGAGGGAGGGAGACAGGGAGAGAGAGACAGAAAGAGAGACAGAGGGAGATAGTGAGGGAGAGCGAGAGAGAAAGAGAAAGAGAGAGAGAGAGAGAGAGAGAGAGAGAGAGAGAGAGAGAGAGAGAGAGAGAGAGAGAGAGAGAGAGAGAGAGAGTTTAATTGTCTGTTTTGCCTTCGTCTATAATTAGTCAATCGTACTTCTAATACATTTACTTTTCTCAGCTTTTTCTGCAGTTTTTCTTCACAGATATAAATCTTTCATTACATATCACCTCCCCTCGTTTTTATCTTCTTCATTTTGGGAACGTAATTTACAAATTTTGTTTTGGATGACGTCAGGAGCTCCATTTAGTGCAAGATCGAAAATTAGATTGGAGGAGTTTCAATTCTCTATCGATCTATTCAATCTAGAAACTAGTTCCAACCCTCAGGTGCCTCTATTTAGTCTGATAACCGTCAGAAGATTTTATTCATCCGAGCGAAACCGAATTAGGTGCCAATGGTGAGGGCTAATTCCACTGAAGAATTTTTTTTTTTTTTTTTTTTTTTTTAACGGCGCCACAGAACCTCTTCCATTTCAAAGGTCGGGTGTATTTCCAGATCTCCTTTCAAGCTAACTCTGATTAATTAATGATACCTGATGTGTACCCGCAATCCGGTATGTATTCACCATTTTTCGGAAAGAGTTCAGTGGATTAGGTCCAGCCATCTCTGAAAACGATATTTTTTTTCTCTGAAAATAAATGAAAAGGGACGAGAAGAGAAGAGAAGAGAAGAGAAGAGAAGAGGAGTGAGAGACGGTATCCTCATTTGTTGATTTTTAGCTTATTAAAACGAAGCCTCTGGTGGTGGGCCAGCCGCATACTCCTACTACTCCTCCTCCTCCTACTACTACTGCTACTACTACTGCTACTACTACTGCTACTACTACTGCTACTGCTACTCCTACTACTACTACTATTACAACTACTACTATTATTACAACTACTACTACTACCACTTCCAGTATTACTACTACCAATTACAATTTTACTATTACTACTACTACTACTACTACTACTACTACTTCCATTTCCAGTATTACTACTACTACTACTACTACTACTACTACTACATATTTGAATCTCAAGAAATAATGAGTACACCATTGGTTATATGAATTGTAATTCATTGAGTATCAATAGGATATCAGCGGAGTAGGAATTACAAAAAAATAGAGAAACCATATTCTCGAAAGAAATAATTGACTTGATAATAAAAAAAAATATGCGGATTATGCAGGAGGATGCACGAAGGACGAAAAAGGACTAAAGTGAACAGAATTACCAATAAAAGGTAGAAATCAGATAAAAGAAACACATGGCCTATACAGAGGAAATTTGAAAAGGTAAAAGTATTGAAGTAGCCGAGCGCAGAGTTGCATTAGACAGCAGATTTTTTTTTTTTTTTTTTTATGGAAATGGAAAGATTATATTCAGAGACCGAAAATATCACCGAAAGCTTTGCTTCTCACGTACTACAGGTCATTCGGTAAACTCATCTGTAGGAGACAACATTGTGTCAGAAATTCCATATAGAGGAATAAACTATGGTTTAAAAACCACGAAACAAGGAAAAGCCCCTGTGGAAGATGGCATATGGATAGATTTGATGGGCACAGGAAACGGAGTTTTTGTACAGGAGAATGAATCAAAAATATAATCTGTAAATACTTCAAGAATGTGTTCCTGAATTATGACGTAGTGCAATAGATATTTTTCTATCTCCCTTATAAGGTGGAAGGAGAATCTTGATATATAGATAGAAATAGACAGAAATAGATAGCACGTTCGCTGGCCAAGCGGGTAAGAGCGTAGCTGCTTGCGGTGGTGGTCGAGGTGATGGCGGATCGAAATCTGCCACCAGCGAGTTGGACCAAGGGCATGATTCATTAAATTTCACGCTACAAAGTCTTTCGTAAGGGACACCGTCTTAGCCTACTGATAGGGGGAGCTCGCGACGTTAAACCGAATCATCATCAGATGAAAGGAGAGCAGAAAGACCTTAGTAATTACCGACCGATAACTTTGTTATGAAGTATACTGTATA
>NC_134797.1:29346468-29348968 GCF_046742065.1 Oratosquilla oratoria
GGCCTTTGCGTTATAAGACGTAAGCCGCCTAGGCAAGGGTTCGAATCCCAGTGGTTGAGTCTATTTCCAAAAATTGTCAAATGATAAAAACACTTGTCGGAAGACTAACCTGCATAAAGGATTCGATGAAATACATTACGTAGCATGCTCGTCCGAGTGCCCTTGGCGGAACGACTGGACCGTGAACCAAGTCGTTTCGTTTTAAGGGTCGTGATAGCATGGTCAGTAAGGCCTTTGCGTTATAAGACGTAAGCCGCCTAGGCAAGGGTTCGAATCCCAGTGGTTGAGTCTATTTCCAAAAATTGTCAAATGATAAAAACACTTGTCGGAAGACTAACCTGCATAAAGGATTCGATGAAATACATTACGTAGCATGCTCGTCCGAGTGCCCTTGGCGGAACGACTGGACCGTGAACCAAGTCGTTTCGTTTTAAGGGTCGTGATAGCATGGTCAGTAAGGCCTTTGCGTTATAAGACGTAAGCCGCCTAGGCAAGGGTTCGAATCCCAGTGGTTGAGTCTATTTCCAAAAAAAAAAAAATATATATATATATATATATATATATATATATATATATATATATATATATATATATATGTAGTAATTTTCTTGTGGCCTTCTGTCTATAAACGTGCAGCAAACTACATGACCCCCTACTATGGTGTAAACATAAATAAAAGTTCTTCACTCATTTAAAGGCTAAGATTCAACTTTGTCGGTGATTCCAAGGCGATATTTATTTGGGGAAAACTTTATAAGTAGCAAATTAAGAGGAATTCATGAAAGCTAACAAGCCTTTAAAGTCATCTATTCTAGGATATGAATAAATACTAGGAAAAAGAAAGAAAAAATATAAAAAGTGGCTTAATAAAGGTATGGAACAATAGTAGAAATCCAGAGATGTGGTACAAAAAGTGGAAGAAAATATTGAAAAAGAAATCCAATAAAGATTACATAAAGGCAAGAATTGATAAACGAGAATTCATAAGTAGAATCAAAATATTTTGAAAGGAATCATATTGATAAATGCAAAGACGATCCAAAACTGTTCTACAGGTTTGTAAACGATAAAATTAGACGAAGAGAATGCGTTTCCAATAATTTTCCATTCCAGAAAATTATGCAGAGTAGACGGAAATAGAGAGTAGTTCGAGACTGTATGTAATAAATGTGAAGACGAAGGAAAAACACAAACTACCGAATAAGCAGACGTGTAGAATGCTCCCGGGCTTGATAGAATCTCATATTAGACACTTAAGGAAAATAGATATTAAATAATAGTGAAAGTCTATAATATAACTGGGTGTCCATAGTAGGAAGGAAAAGAACCACAAAATTGGAAAATAGGTAATGTAGCGGTGATTTCATGAAGGAGAAAGCAAAGAGGAACCGTTGACTAGTTTCCCTGGCCAGGATTTTAGCTAAACATACACACATACACACACGCACGCACGCACACACACACACACACACACACACACACACACACACACACGCACATGCATGTAGACGCACGCACACGCACGCACACGCAAGCAGATGATATTACACGCGCAAACTCGCACACACGCTCACACACACACGCACACACGTGAACATACATGCACACACACGAGTATACAAACACGCACACATACACATACACACGCACATACACACACACACACACACACACACACACACACACACACACACACACACACACACACACACACACACACAACTGAACTGCCACAATAGTGGTCCGCAGTTCTGGGTTCGAATCCTGCCCAGGGCCGAAATTATTTCGGTACCGCTGCGCTTCGGGTCGTTACTCTGACTCTCGTGGGCGGGGAGTTGGGGTGTGTGTGTGTGTGCAAGGTCATAGCATTACCCATAGATCGGACCTACGAGCTCTGAGCTCTCTTCCAGGAGGGAAAGAGCTGTCGATCACGAGTCCAACACGTGATCCAAAGACCAAGTGAATACACACACATACACACAGGTATTGTAGCAATTTCAATCCACATGTGGGTCTACCATTCCAAAGCCAGTCTTACTTCCAGACCAAACAAAAACGTCCTATTATTCTTCCTCCTGTCAAGGTCAATTCATGCAATATGCATAACGATCATGCGTTTCCAGCATGGATAGTTGAGTCTATGACTGGATTATGTTAAAAGGAGATGAATACTCGTAAGAGATGAAAAGTATTCATTCTTATGTTCTCTTTATCTCAAACCCTTTACTACTACAAATGGTGATGATTTTTTTTACCCTTAGTTGTGCTCAAAGGGTTGCTATATCCTTCAACTTCTTCCGTTTCGTTTCTTTGTGAGCAGGAAACCATCCCCCTTTCTCAAAAATTCCACTCTCTCTCCTCTTTTGTCTTCCGTAATGACCTTTGCTAACTTCCCTCTCCTCCCATTTTTCTCTGCATTTTAATTCTCCCGTTGCTCCTTGCTCTTCATACATCTCATCACCATCCTCATCCTCTCAGCATCAGATATTCTTCTTCCTCC
>NC_134797.1:29353968-29356468 GCF_046742065.1 Oratosquilla oratoria
TCGGTATGCTCTTGTATTTTTGTATTAATTGAATTTACTGTATTTCAATGTTTCAAAATACAAACCTTTCTCTCTTTTTCTATCATTTTATTCTTAATCGATCTGTTCATGACATCATAACTTTAGATATCTAATTCTGTCTAAACTCTTCGAGATTTCGTCCGTAGAAATTCGCCCGGGTGCTTTGCCGTCATGTTACCCGTCTTAGAACTCTCGACTTTCATCTACCAGTATATCAATTTCTCCTTCTTCCTTATTCTCCTCCTCATTCTCCAGACGTGTTGCTGTTTCTCCTCTTCCTCCTCCTCCTCCTCCACCTCCTCCTCCTACTCCTTCTCCTTATGCTTCTCTTCTATTTCTTCATTCTATTTCCTTTCCTTCTCATGGTCGTTCACCTCCTTGCATTCCACCTTCTTTCTCTGAACATCTATTTTCCGTCTACTACTTCCCTACATAGGGTGACTGCGCAAGATGTATGAAATCAATATTTTGGTGAGCTTAGTGAAACCCCTACGAACCAGAGTCACGCAGCATTCCTTTGTGGTTGGTAACTAATCTCGACTCAAAAAGAATGCGGGATCTCTTTTAGCTCGAACTATCTCTCCGTTCTACCATCCTCCATGAATCTCTCCTTTATCATCTCTTCCGCTCCTTTTCTTTCCTCTCCTCTGTTTCCCCTTTCTCTTCCTCCACATCCTCGGTTCTTTCCTTCTTCCTTTTTCTCTCCCTTCTTGTTTTTTTTTCAATATATCTTCTTTTTCTTCTTGTCTATCTTTGTGTATTTTCCTGGCCTCACTCCCGTCGCGCTTACTACTCCTACTTCTACTCCTCCTCTTCCTCTTCCTCTTCCTCACGTACTTTTCTTCCTTTAACTCTTCCTTTTGCTCTGGGATCATCTTCCTCGCCGCATCAACTACTTCTCAGCCTCTTATTCTCTCTCGTTCAGTTCGTCCTCGTCTTTCTCCAATTCCAGTTCCTCTGAGTCCTTCTCCATTTCTGCCGACACCTACTGTTGCTGCTACTCTTCCGCCAATTCCTACTCCTCTTCTACCTCCTCTTCCTCTTCCCAGTCTTCCCCCACGTTCTTGTTCTTCTCCTTGTCCTTGTCCTCGTCCTCCTCCTCCTCGTCTTCCTCCTCCTCCTTACACCTCCTCTTTGTCCTCGTTCTTCTCCTCCTCCTCCTTCGCTTCTTTCTCCTCTTCCACCCCCTCTTCCTCCTTCGCTTCTTTCTCCTCTTCCACCCCCTCTTCCTCCTCCTCTCCTTGCCCTCCTCGTCCTACTCCTCTTTCTCCTCCTGCTTCTTCTCCTTATCTTGCATTCCTCCTCCTCATCTAGTCCTCCTTATTCTGATTCTCATCTTCGTCCTTTCCATAGACCTCCTCTTTTTGTTCTCTTTCTCTTCCTCCTCTTCTTCTTCCTTTTTCTTCTCCTCCTTTATCTATTTATTTTCTATCTATTCATTGATTTATCTACCTACGTTTTTATTTACCTATTTATTCATTTATTTATTTATTTATTTCTAGTTCCTTCTTCACCAGAAGTCCTTTCTCGCTGACAGTTCCTTTTGTCGCTCCTCTCTCGCCGCTGCCATCAAAGGTTTCCTCTGTTTTCTCAAATCCGTTTGTTTTCAACTACGGTTTTCCTTTTTCTTTTTCTTTTCGGATGGGTGGGTAGGGTGGGGGCTGTGGGGTTTTACTAGTCTTACTACTAGTTTTCGTCGTACTAGTCGAGAAGCTAGTCACTGGCTCTATCATACTGAACCGTCCCAATTGATCAAATGTCCTTTTTTACTCGTTTTGTTAATTTCTTTTTCTGGTATTGTTTCCAATCCTTGTTTTTTTTTGGTATCTAAACTTCCTTTTACATTCCTCGTTATTCAGATGTGTTTTCAGTTTCGATGAATTACAAATGTGCTTTCTAAATCTTGTTTTCTTTTTATATGAATCTCGGTATTTCTCATGACTTTTGTATTCTTTTGAAATATTTTTTCTCTGATATTTTGCCTCCTGAGGATAATGAACTTAGACTCAAGCGTCGCTAGCGTACGTAGAACCATTCTAAAAGATGAACTGACAGAACGCGAACCCACTTGGCCAACTGCGTAGTTAATGAACAAAATTAATTTCTTTTGGAGGCAACGGAACACAAAACACTTCGTATTTTCATATTCAACTAAATAAACACATTAACAATATACTGATATTTGCCATTTGGTTTTTTTTTGCTAACTTTTTTTTTTCCCCTTTTGCGTGACTGTTTATTTTCTTTGTTTTTGTTTTATGCATTCAATCTTGTCATGGTCCATGGCCACTCCAGTCCTTTTTCAATACAGATAGTTATTGTTGGAACGCCTAGTAGCTTGGCCTCTCTTGGTGAGATTCTGAAGTCTTCAGAGAATTAAAGTAAAACCACTGGTAAATTGACTGTCATTTATATTCATTTCCGGCGACCGTAAGACAAATAAATAGATATTCTATATCATACATACATACATACATAC
>NC_134797.1:29373968-29381468 GCF_046742065.1 Oratosquilla oratoria
AATTCCTGTTGCATCGGCCAAACTAGCAAGGAACTGAAATTTAGGTCGAGCCAGCACAAATATAGTGTTAGAACTGGCCAAGCATCAAGTGGGTTTTTTGCCCACATAAGAGACACCAACTACTCCATTAATTGGGATCATACCCAACAAATCGTTTCTTGTCATTCATCGTTAAAAAGAAACATTATTGAATCAAGTCTTATCAAAAAGACGTGTGGTGAAATCTTAAGTGTGGGCTTATACAAACTAGATAACTTTATTATCAACAAGATAGAGGAACAATGTGAAACTCCCCAACAAAGGTTTCTTGTGACCAATTGTCAATTTCGTTATATGGCTGGATATATATATATATATATATATATATATATATATATATATATAAATATAAATATACATATATATATATATATACATATATATATACATATATATATATATATATATATATATATATATACATATATATATATCATGCAGCAGAGGAAGTCTCTTTTTAGTGAATGAAATTATCTATTGCTGTTTAGATAAAAATCTACATTGCTATACTTATATAATATCAAAACATAGATAAACAAAATTTCATAAACATATAAACATTTACTTCTCCCGTACTGCCAAGGCCTGATGCGTATCAGTCAGAAAAACACTTTGCTCCCACAGCAAAAATAATATCATAAGAGAACCAGTTTGGGAACCGGAAGATCCATAGGAAGACCACCCTTAAAGTCGAAAGTAAAGTTGGAAAAGCAACGGGGAAAAGAACTTCACGAATTCGCTCGGACTCCAAAGAGGTTTCCGAAGCGACATGACGTCACTCGCCTTTGGCGTCGCGTCGCGTCGCTACTTCGGTCCAGGAGATTCAGAAGTCTCCACAATCCATCACCAACAAACCCTGACGCCGAAATCTTTAACCCAGAAAAACCACACCACTTTCAGCAAAGAGGCCAAAAGAATCACAGTCCATCGGGTACGAATGAAGGTATTCCAAGGGAAATCAAGGGGTGACTAACCTCAAATCTAGGTACAACGTACGATGTCTAAGGTAAATAATTCATTGTGTGTGTGTGTGTGTGTGTGTGTGTGTGTGTGTGTGTGTGTGTGTGTGTGTGTGTTTAATTCGCTACGCTGATGCAGTTAGATATAACGCAGCTTTGTATATCAATAACTTTTGTAACACGAGAACAACCATACTTCAGAAGACTAAAAATAGAGAAGGAAATAAGATTTTGAAGGAAACTTGGCAAGTGGAAGAGAATCCAGTCAATCTATATATATATATATATATATATATATATATATATATATATATATATATATATATATTATATATATATATACATATATATATATGTATATATATATTTGAATATATATATATACAGTATATATATATATATCATATGTATATATATATACATATATACATACATATATATATATACATACATATATATATATATATATATATATATATCATATATGTACATATATATATACATATACATAGATATTTATATATGGATACATATATTCAAATATATATATATTTTACTTTCGACTTTAAGGGTGGTCTTTCTATGGATCTTCCGGTTCCCAAACTGGGTCTCCTATAGTATTAAATATATATATATATATATATATATATATATATATATATATATATATATATATATATATATATATAATATATATACATATATATATATATAATATATATACACGAGCAGGAGATTTTCTCTTTTACATTTTTCATTGAAAGTGATGGCTAATTGCGCATTTATTATTATTAATTTTTTTTAATGTATTTTCCATATGTCTTACTATGGATTTATGTTCCTTTGAAAGGAGGTTTATGACTTAATTGTACGTGAAGTCGTAAACCTACTTTCATATACTATACATACATATATATAGAGACTGTCTCTAAAGAGAAGGAAATCCGCGTGGTTGTATTCTACTCCAACCCAAAAACTAGCTGATTGGTAATAAAAACCATGTCTAAAACCAACAGAGTGTACTAATTTAAATGTCTTACCGGGGACTGTGTAATTCGTAATCTTATATTGGTTATACTAGATGTATTCTCAGTAGAAGAATATCAATGCACTTGCAAAATGGGGCTATTAAACATCATCTGAAGAAATATCATAACCAAACAGCCACCTGTGAATGCCTAGTTAAGAACACCAGGATTATAGCAAGCAATAGGGATGCACATAATCTTAAGCTTTTAGAAGCTATGTTTATAAGGGAATATAGTCCTATTATAAATATCCAAAGCAACATGATTTCCATCATTAGTTTGTTTAACAATGCACTCACTCGCGCAGTGGAGCCGCCACCACCACCACGACCCGTGACCACACCCTATGTCAATACGCCCCCCCCCCTCCACCTTTTCCCACCCATTCCATCCATCCTCCCCCCAACCGACCTCGCAACCCCCAAACTCCCCAACCCCCTCCTTCCCTACATGATGGGTCATGTTTTTTTTTTATTACCAATGAGCTAGTTTTTGGGTTGGAGTAGAATACAACCACGCGGATTTCCTTCTCTTTAGAGACTGGGTGGCAGTTTTTAGTGATGATATCTTTTATGGTTTTCTCATCTTTTTTTGTAACCCTTGGTGAAGATGTTATAGTAGATGTTAATGAATTGGGGCTTAGAGGATGTTTGGGGGGAAAGGTGGTCACAGATCATTCTATTACAAATGGAATCAAATTATATATATATATATATATATATATATATATATATATATATGTATACATGCATCCACACAAGCGCTATAAGTTGTTCTGGGCTAGATTTTAGGTTTCAGCTCAATAACTCCGTAGGACGCACGAACTACGGGTTAAGGTAATTCTCCTCACATCGTCTTTGGGCAGAATACGAAGCAGTCCCGGTCGATGTAACCCAATGTGAGGATCAATGAAGGAACAAAAGAGGAGGACGATGTCTATAGGGATGCACCCAACTGGAACTCCAATGTTTTTTCCCTGAAGAAAATTCGATATATGGTAGAAAAAAAAGGCCTCTGATTTTCACAATAAAATATTTTTTTTTGTGTTTCTGGGTTTAAAATGTACTGATAGATTTTTTTCATACTGTAGAGTAAGCACTATATGAAAAAATGTAAATAGAAAATCACGTATATTTTCAATGTAAATCATATTGCGATTAAAAACTTTTAGAAATTGGACCCTTCCTCAGAGTCGAGGGTCCAGGAAATTGTTAGAACATTCTGGCGGCTACGCGACTGAATGGAGAAGTACTGATCAATGTAGAATTATCTAACCGAGGCAAGTTTATTTTCTCTTTCATCAGAGGGTTACCGCAGAAATAAAATAGAAACTCAGAACGGAATAGGATAAGAAATGGTTCCTTTGCAAACTCATGTTTTTCAACGATGGAGCATCATTTCCCTAATCGAGGTAATTTTTTTTAGAATTAGAAATATGAAACTAAACTGATAAAAAGAAACAAATACCCTAAAGTCATAGACACTATCATTTACAGACTAATACACGTGCACTTGTGCATGTGTACAACGCGTATCTGTGTGTGTGTGTGTGTGTGTGTGTGTGTGTGTGTGTGTGTGTGTGTGTGTGTGTGTGTGTGTGTGTGTGTGTGTGTGTGTGTGTGTGTGTGTGTGCGTGTGTGTGCGTGCGTATATCACTATAAAACAGATAGGCCCACAGATAACTTAGAGCCAGTCCTGACTTTGGAATCTCCCAGTTAGCGAAACGCAAAATTCCTCTGCAACTCTACGGACACCGACTGCACCTTTTCACAAATTTCCTGCCGAAGTAAGCGCAGTTCATATTCACATCCTTTTTCATAAAAGGAACACTACACCCAAATACATGAACGAGTATTTTCTTTTTTACACATTCAGCCTGTGGCACGACCAAACTGATAAAATCGAGGTCAGTAAGTCCGGACGGAGTATCCTGCAAATGAATTGTCTGGCGCCAGGAATCGAACTGAGGACCCTTATGATTTGATTCGGGTACTCTCATGACAAGATATCCACTCCCGTCCTCTCGCTTTGACTTCCTACTCTCGCGATGTCCTCAGAGATTCTATTCACTTGAAATTACATTATTCCCAGCTCCGCCATCTATTATAGGACTCCGTCCCAGCGGAGGGGTACACGCCGTGAGGTGTGTGCAAGGCAGGGAGGCGTTTACATTGTGTGGCTATAGGGTACGACTGAATGAACTGGTCACTGGGTACGCTTACCGTTAGCCGCGCGAACTACATGGCATGTATACATGATTGGGTGGATTTGTCATATAGCTATCTACGAAATCCCCTTTCATCGGACGATACCTATCAGTGAATATGTCTATCGCAGGTTTCACTGAACGATGTGTCAATTTATTAGGTATTCTTACACTACTCATAAGTATATTTAATATGGGTCGATGCAGCTACTAGCTACATCTAACATGAAGGGATATTCACCCTTTGGATATTTTTCCCTTGTGTATTATTATCTAGGGAATATCTATCGCACGTTTACCACATATCATGTTTATATATGTGGACAGAGGATGTCTCAAACACTGTATACTTTTAGTGTGATACACCAAACAGTGAGAATCCCACGGAATATACTTCCCCTTAGCAGATACTACATTCATGGGATCAATATGCCAGTTCCTTTGTGGTATTTTGTTTTGCAGAGGCTGTTAAAACATTGTTTTTGTCGATGTTTAGAATGTACAAAAAAAAAAAAATTATTTTCTTTTTTTAGGAATTTCCCCTGTGGGGCTACAAGGAGAATGGGGGGACGGAGAGGGGGGAGTCGCCAATTTAATGAAGCGGCCTTGCTGTGGATGTGCTGTGTCTTGTGACACTGCTTCTGACCCAGGGAAGTGGACAAGGTGCAGGGATGACCCGTCATCCAGGAGGTGCTATGATGGGTTGTAGGGTGTAGGGGTGTGGAGTGTATTCAGGGATGGAATGGGTGGGCATGATTTTATGCCTTTTCCTTTTTGGCTACCCTCCCCTTGTAAGGGGGAAAAAGCCTTGGTATATGTATGTACAAAAAAAAAAGAGAGAATAGTAAAATATATGTGAGCGATAAACAAAGCCAAACAGACACTCCACACTCAATCTAGAATACGTTACAAATGAAAATGATTTTGCTATATTTAACAATATCACAGTATCTTAAGAGCACATGGGACATAGTTTGAATGTATTTCTAACACATGTTAGTATGATTGAAAAACTAGAAATACATTAACCTGATGGGATGGGTAGATGTTCATGTACCAGATAAGTTCATATCACAAAATCGTATAACTTTCACAAAGATTTTATGTAATACAAGCTCCACAGGTTATTATGACAAGATAAAAACAATATGTTTACAATATTGTGTTACGTAATATCACAGTAATGGAAAAAACATTTCGAGTAATGTTTTTGGGTCAAGTCTCACACACTTCTATTCGCGAGCTGTTGTAACGGGTAGTAACAATACTTTCTTTTTATGTAAAACGCGTTATTTTCCACTCTTTTGTTTTACGCGAGGCGTGTTGAATTTCGCTCTTGTTTTACGCGACGTGCATCGAGTTTTATTCTCGATTTTTTTTTTATGGTCATGTTTTACGCGAACCGCGTTGGGTTTCGCTCTTGCTTGTTTCGTTTTACGCGACCCGCTGTGTTTTTATTTGATTGATTGATTTATTTATTTATTTTTTGTTTGAGTGAAGCACGTTAAGTTTCGTTTTTCTTATGAAACGCGCGGCGTTTTTTTTTTTTTTTTTTTGTTTTTTTTTACACGAGACACGTGGATATTCGTTCTAAACTGTTCTTGTCTCCCGCGACGAGTGTCGAGTTTCTCGTCTCACAGCTACGTGGTACTGATGACTGCCACTTGACGTTGCTCTCTGAGGCTTTCGGGCAAGGGTGAGGACTTCGGCCGCAGCTAAACGCTTTCTGGGTGGACACTTCTCTAACCACGATTCCCAACGCCGCGGAAAAACACCAAAATCGAAATCAACAATGGGTTATGCTTATCTCCGAGATGTGGTGTGCGAACCGCGTGATGTTCGGTTCATCCTCCCTGTTCCCACCCAAGGTGATGTGATTTTACCACATCCGTCATAACAACCACTAGTATTGTGTTTTAATTACCCACTGTCGGAGAAACAAAGCAAAAGAAACAGACGAACTGTATATTTCGACCACTACTGCGGTCCTCTTCAGCAGTATAGATACAAGGTAAGATGTACAGTAGAATGCAGTAGTGGTCGAAATATACAGTTCGTCTGTTTCTTTTGCTTTGTTTCTCCGACAGTGGGTAATTAAAACATTTTACTAAATGTGCTACTACATTTTCGTCTTGTGAAACCACTAGTATTATCACATCTACCGTTATCACCACATCCACCATCACTACGTCTATTTTCATCAGTATATACTAATACCACCAACACTAACCCTATCACCACTGCCACAACTTGCTACCACTACAACCACTAATACCACTATCATCATCACATTAACCACCACCACCACAAAGCACAACCACCACCACCACCACTATCATTACCACCACGGCAAACAACCCACCACTGCGCCCTCTACCATCATCACCACCAACAACAATACCGTCGCCATCACTACCACCACCATACCACCGTTACCACCATTTCCCTCACCACTACCACCAACACTGTCACCACCACTTAAACCGTCACCACACCTTCCAACATCACTCACCATCTACACCACCGCACCTTCCGACATCACCCACAACCACAACCACAATCACAACCACTACCACCACCACTACCACGACCACCACCACGACCACAACCACCACAACCACCACAACCACCACGACCACAACCAACAACAACAACAACAACAACAACCAACAACAGCAACAACAACAACAAAAAGCAACAACAACCAGTGACAACAAGAACAGCTACAACAAGAACAGCAACAACAACAATAATAATAACAACAACAACAATAACAACAAAAGCTATTCGCGAAAAATAATTCTCTCTTGCGCATAGACTATTTCCATGAAAACGGAATTTCTTTCATCCAGTGCCGTGTTGCTGCCCATCCGCCTTTACTCGATGTCTGTCGGGTTCCGACTTTTCCGCGTCAGTGTCAAACCTTCACCTGTTCCGTTTGCCTTTCTCCTCTACGCCGAGTTTCCCTTCAGTTGTTTGTTGGACAAATTTAGATTTAAGAAGGAAATAGGCAAGAATTGGTTTACTAATAGGGTGGTCGATGAATGGAATAAACTTAGTAACCATGTAGTAAGCGCTGAAACTATCAGTTGTTTTAAAAAACGATTAGACAACTTTATGGATGGGGATGACAGGTGGTGATGGATACGGAGCTGCCTAGTGTAGGCCTTATGGTCTTTTGCAGTCCCCTTTATTTCTTATGTTCTTATGTTCTTGGCGGTGTGGCGGACCGGAAACGGTTTGTCTGAGGATGATGACAAAGCATGTC
>NC_134797.1:29386468-29391468 GCF_046742065.1 Oratosquilla oratoria
TCCAGACGAAGTTAGTCCCTAGTGTACACAAACCTTCATAGTGACCAAAAGTGATATTCTAATCTTTTGTAAATTTGCACCTATTTTGGCTCATGCACATCTAGATCTAGGGTTCTAGTTCTAGACTACGACCTAGATCAGTTCTAGAACGGGGTAAACCTACTGCTTCCGGCCTCTGGTTAATTTGAATCTTTTGAATGCTCAAAACGATATTTTATTGATTTTACAACCTTGCGTCTCTCTGCATCCACTTAAGGATGAAACGCACGAGAGGCTGTTTAGCCGCTCAACCGCTGCGGCTGTTTAGCCGTTTTATAGAACACACTACTTTTAATGGAATTGCGCGCATTAGCGGTTAAGTAACTAATGCGCGCAATTCCACTAAAAGTAGTGTGTTCTATAAAAACGGCTAAACAGCCGCAGCGGTTGAGCGGCTAAACAGCCTCTCGTGCGTCCGTAGCCTTATGATACTCAATCCGTGTTCAGCTAAATGTATAAATTTCTATACTATAGAATTACGATTTCTATGACTTTTGGGCGTTACGCTACAGAATTACGACATATATGACACATAGTTACACTACAGAATTACGACACATGATTAAGACGAGGAACCCGTAACATACATATATGTACAGTACTTTGAATGTGCCATCATGTGGTGATCTGTACACTTGCGAATCACGTGTTCAAGTGATTTTTAGCTGCATAGGCATATATATATATATATATATATATATATGTATATATATATATATATATATACACACACGAGTATATTTCCAATTGTCAAAATGACACAAACACTTGAAGAAACTAACCTGCATAAAGGATTTGTTGAAATACAGTTACATAACACGTTCTACCCGAGTGCCCTCGGCAGAATGTATTAGTCCGTGAACTAATTTGTTCTTTTTTGAAGGTACACGGTAGTACAGGCGGTACGGTCCTCGCTTTATATGAAGCATTCCGCTCTGGCGGGGGTTCGAATCCTAGCAGATGAGTTTATTTCCAATTGTCAAAATGACACAAATAAATAAATATGTATATATATATATATATATATATATATATATATATATATATATATGCGCATACACACACAATCACATGCGAGGCGTGAGCCAATCAGGAGTGGCGTATGAGGACAGGTCGGCGGGCCGCGATCTTACTTGCCTTCGTGCAGTCGAGATGCTTCCTTATCTGACCTTGTGCTGTCACCAACAGACTCATGTACTCCACACCGCGACTAATTACCTTGACCTCATGTAGACGACATGACCCTCACAGTGCAGAGACGCTTTTAGCGTAGAGGGAAAAAATGTTGACGAGGAGAAATAAATCCGAATTAGCCGTATGTAATAGTATAAAGGGGGGGGGGGGATAAAGAAATCCGTTTTAACTTCTGGGGTTATGCACGCGGATATACGAAGAAGAAAAATCGAGAACGATAAAGAGTTGTTGGAATCTTCGTTGGAATCTGAGAATTGCAAGCCAACTATTTTGCAACATTTTCAATATCAAATCTTTCCTATCCGGGTGGCACTTTGCCGTTTGCTTATTCATATCATCTCTGTGGTTTGTCTGTCTTGTTGGCAAATGGTGGTTGTGTTTTCTCTTTCAAGTTACGATGAATCCATATTTGAAGTGTACTAAAATAAGCAAACATATAAATAAGTAAATTAATAAGGCTAAATAAACATAAATAGATAAATAATTGAATAGATGTATATATATATAATCAAATCAATAAGTAGGCAAATAGATGAGTAGATTATTAGATGAATGAATGAATAAATAGATAAAAAACAATTACATAAATAAATGTATAAATAGATTTATAAATAAATGAATAGATAAATAGATGAACAGGCAGATAAACAAATAAATAAATCAATAATATATATAAATAAATAAACAGATAGATGGATGAAAATATAAATAAAATATAAACAAATAAATAGATAAATAGATGAACAGGTAGATAAAAAATAAATAAATTATTAATATATATTATATATATATATATATATATATATATATATATATATATATACATACATATATATATATATATATATATATATATATATATATATATATAAAACAAGGTAAACAGAATGTTATGTTGACCGAGAATAAACTATACGAAGATGTAGGGAACACTGGAGGAAGCAGAATAATGGGTAGAGCATGTAGGTAGCCTATGAAAGAATGGGAAATCAGATGGCAGAAGAAATCTTGAAAGAAAATCGAAAGTACGCGTGGAAGGAAAAAGGTAAATATAAAAGTTTAATGGTGGTCAGGCTAAGGAAGACATACTAAGGTTGGAGAAGATGTATTAAGGTCGTGATTAAGGTTAGGTGGGGGAAAGGTTCAAGGGCTTGATCGGTAGACTCCTGTAGAGAATGAGAGAGAGATGCTGGGTTGGGCATTGGGAAGTACATTAAGAAAGAGTCGTTGTCGCGTTTGTTTGGTGTGTGAAGAATTATATAAGTCTGACGGACAGACAGTCAATGCTTGTGATACTGTATCGTGTATCATACATATATACATTGTCCAAGAATGTCGTAACACATTAATAAATGCACTAAAAACACACTATTGATTCAATAGTGGGTTTTTAGTACATATATACATATTTCAATGTATCCTTATGTATAACCTAAATGCATATACATTCATACACTTTCAGTTACACAACAACTTAATTTGACAGTAAAGATGATCTATATCCCATTCACTCAACTTTCGCATTACAATTTATATGACAATTAATTAACAAGTACAACGACTTCTAGAACTCTGGAACTCACGCTAAAGCACGCACGCACACACATACGTACACAGAAACTACGCATTAATCTAATTCTACATGTAGTCTAATTTCTAACCAATACATGCAT
This sequence comes from Oratosquilla oratoria, assembly GCF_046742065.1. Taxonomy (NCBI): domain Eukaryota; kingdom Metazoa; phylum Arthropoda; class Malacostraca; order Stomatopoda; family Squillidae; genus Oratosquilla; species Oratosquilla oratoria. The sequence continues at coordinate 29,389,375 of NC_134797.1, forward strand.
ACAATACTTACAGTATATATTACCCTTTATAATATCTTCTCTCAGTTACATATACACTACCGCTCGTAACGTAAGGTAATGTATTATATTGCCTGATTTGCGTATGGCATCATTATTAGTAATTGGCAACTATGTACGCCCGAGCGGTCTAAGGAAATACGACGCATTAAATTTGATCCTCGTGTAACCTGTGTCCACACAAAGACAGTTTCTTGTATCTATCACGCTTTAAGTTTACCAATTATATCCGTCACTGGTATACTGGACCTTGAACTTACAGTGTGGAGGGGTAGGGGATGGGGATCTGGAAAAAAGTGAGCTCTTTTAAGATCATAAGAGTTTTCAATCTTTCTCGACCCATTTCGTCATATATTCCATACTTATGGATTTCTGTTCTTTAATCGTCTGAATATTATTCTAATACTGAGTAAAATCGTCAAACATTCTTAACAAGTACTATTATTTTTTTCTCTAGTTTTGGGCCTTTTTAAGAATTTTTTGCCTCAAACTCCCAGTCCCAAGGGTCCAAGAGTTCTAATTCTAAGAACGTGTGGAGTTCTAACAGCGTGAGGTGGATGGGATAGTAGAAACTCAAAAGTAGTAATTTTTTCCGAATCGAGTAGTCTCCAAGCATAAAAGAATGTTGCACGACAATAGCAGTTAGAGATGTAGCTAAAGTTCCTAAAATACTGACGGCACAAAATTTATGCAGTCAATAACCGAAACAGAGGGAAATATAGAGAAAGAGGGAAAAAAGGAGAGAGAGAGAGAGAGAGAGAGAGAGAGAGAGAGAGAGAGAGAGAGAGAGAGAGAGAGAGAGAGAGAGAGAGAGAGAGAGAGAGAGAGAGAGAGAGAGAGAGAGAGAGAGAGAGAGAGAGTGGGAAAGGGTGGGGAAAAGATAGATAAATAGACAGATAGATAGGTAAGGAGAGAGAGAGAGAGAGAGAGAGAGAGAGAGAGAGAGAGAGAGAGAGAGAGAGAGAGAGAGAGAGAGAGAGAGAGAGAGAGAGAGAGAGAGAGAGAGAGAGAGAGAGAGAGAGAGAGAGAGAGAGAGAGAGAGAGAGAGAGAGAGAGGACGGAGAGAACTGATGTCCTCTTACCGCTAATAAAAACCCTCCTAGATTACATGGGGTTCTTTATATTAATTTTGTTTTATCTCTGCTTTCTACAAGAACTGTTTTTATTTTACAAAATTCAGTTTCGATTTACGCACAATATACTTGAAAATGTGTTAAATGATTATCTCATTGCCAAGGGGAATTTAGAATATGTAAGTAGAACCCATCAACATTTCAGGGATTATCAAAAAAGAAAAAAAGAAGATTTTCAATAAAATCGTACTATTCATTTCGAAAAAGGGGGTGGGCGGGGCTTGGGAGGAATAAATTAGGCTCCTCTTAGGTTGAAATGACCGGGAGGACAGTTAACACGTCCCTGAAGGGCACAAGATCCTTGGCCAAATTGCCTCAGACTATTCCGAAGCTCTCAGAGGCGGACACTTGGAGACCTCCTCCTACTCGTTATGGGTTCAAAGACCTTTCATCAGGGTCAGTTGTGCGAGGGAGGGAGGAAGTAGCGGCCAACAGTAAAAGTCCCATTCCTTCGCTTCATTTAACCACCCGCCAAAAAAAAAAAAAAAATCCCCCCTTCCCCACTCCCTTCCTCACCCACAGACTCTCCTCTATTCTCTATTTGGGAGTGAGGGTCAAGGGGAGAATGGAGATGGACACGTCTCAAGTTGCTTACTTGGGGGGGATGGACTGGAGGTGTATTTTGTGGTGGGTCTCTCCACACACAGTGGAGATTCTTACTCCACCGAAGTCACCTTGATTAAGTCCAGGAGGGGAGTGGAGTATGTAGGGGATGGAATGGGTGGGAGTGGTTCCTATGCCTTTGTTTTTTGACTACTTCCCATGTAAGGGGGAAAAAAGCCTTTGGTATATGTATATATGTATGTATGTATGATAAGATTATCTTTATTGAGTAAAGATTAGTCTCCAATCATAAACTATCATATACTGCGTAACCCTGATCCATAGGAATGTCATTAAAGCCACCCTAATATACTGACTGCATTAAGATTTTGTTGTTCAA
>NC_134797.1:29396468-29403968 GCF_046742065.1 Oratosquilla oratoria
AAGCCGTCGACCGAAGCGAGACGAGTTTGTTACAGACAGGAGGTCGTTCAATCCAGAATCTATTGTCAACAAGTCAAAATTCTTTTTTTTTTTTTTTTTTAAGCTAAAGCAAATCGGACCACATTTGCAAGAACACAGACCCAAGTGATGAGATACGTGACCTTAATGAAGATGTCAAAATTGTTTGTCGTTAGTTAGGGCAGTTATCTTGGACCACGCCATTATTTTTTTGAACGAGTTTGTAAGAAGTGAATTTTCGAGCAAGACAGACTTCCGGAGAACTTTGTCTCGCCTCTTACCGACAGCCAGAATAAAATAGATCAATTGCGAAAGGAAAAGAGATAATTAATGCAGGTTGCAGTCTTCAGAAGTAGCGTCATTGTGGTCTTATTTGCTGAATAAGGTCACCTGTCAACATTTGGAATAATGTCTGTTTGGAGCGACTGATTACAAAGGAGACCTTTTGGTTCATAACTAAGTCGGATGAAAAAAATAGATAAATAGATAAATAAAATAAATGAATAAATAAATAATGATAAATGGCAGATATAAACTATAATCTATAACAAATATATAATAAATAAAAAATGTAAAATAAGCAGATAAAAGAAAATAAATGGCACCCATTACAGCATATTGCTAAGGTGTTTATCTAAATGAATCTTAGAACTTCGAATTGTACTACATTGCACCGCCTGTGCAGGAAGTTTATTCCATTTATTTACTACGCGGTTGGCGAAGTTGTTTCTACCCACCTCCAAATGTAACCTACTTCCTGTAAATTTAAGACCATTATTTCTTGTTTGATTAGCATTCAGTGTGAAAATTTCAGCACTTTTGATATTTGGAATCGGTTTTGTGACTCGCCGTTGTACTTTTTCCAATCTATCAATGTCCTTAATGAGATTCGGTGACCATACGGAAACAGTATATTCCAAATGTGGACGAACTAACGATTTTTATTGCTTGTTAATGACAGATGGACTCTTAAAATAAAAAGATCGCGTAATCAGTCCTAGAATCTTATTTGCTTCCTCTGAGGCGGAAATACAGTTCTTAGATGATTTGAGATCATTACTGATAATTACACCGAGATATTTTTCATTATCCAATTTTGTTAACGAATTTCTAAATAACTTGTAATCGTATAAACTGGACAAATTTAGATTTAAGAAGGAAATAGGCAAGAATTGGTTTACTAATAGGGTGGTCGATGAATGGAATAAACTTAGTAACCATGTAGTAAGCGCTGAAACTATCAGTTGTTTTAAAAAACGATTAGACAACTTTATGGATAGGGACGACAGGTGGTGATGGATACGGAGCTGCCTAGTGTAGGCCTTATGGTCTCTTGCAGTCTCCTTTATTCTTATGTTCTTATGAATTTACTTTTATTTTCATCTGTGTGCATAACCTTACATTTACTTTTGTTAAATTTCATTAGCCACTTTCCAGACCATTGCTGTAGTTCATCAAAATCTTCTTCCGTGCACTGTGCTGTCGAACTGTACAGCTGATCTTGTTTCCAAATTCAAACGACTTTCTTCAGCTGCTGTAGAGGAGTCTCGGCCGGAAATGGGGGTCTCGGTCAATCGGTATCACGTTCAAGTCTGAGTCACCTGAAGGATACAGACTTCTTCTTTAAGGATTTTTTTTTTTTTTTTTGCATTTTTTTTAGTATAAAAGTTGTAGTTATGAATTATCTTTATAAAGAGAAGTTTCATAGAAAGAACGATTTTTTTCAATTGTTTTTGAGCAATTTCTGAGTAAAGAAGATTTTTAATCATATAACTATGGGGACGCTGCTTGAGTTTTTCTTGTCATCATTTCCCAAAGAATGCTTTGGGTCTTTTGACTGTCAGAAACCAAAACATTTACCCGAAAAGCATCCAAAGATCCACTGTAAGTAAGTACTTAATTGCAGACTCCCCTTGTCCATCCTCCCCAGTTTCTTCGTCTTCTTCCTCTTCTTCCTACTTAGTTTCTATCAATTCTTCCTCTCAATTTAGTCCTCTTTCTCCTTTATAGTTCACGTTTCCTCCTCTTTCTTCCATTCCCTCCTGTTCTCCTGAACATAAAGTTTTTAATTTTCTTGTGGCACACTTCGGACGTGTTCGGAGACTTCGACAACTTTAGTCAGTCTAGAGGAACCTTTGGCGCTGAAGAACAAGGAGCTGAGGAAACGGAGGAGGTTCTGGTCCCAGGAGGACAGGGACGGGGCCGAAGGGAGTCATCATCCTTCGGGAAGAGACAAAGCAACATGTTGGAACAAAGAGGTCCTCCGACCACTCCTCTCTATATGGCCACAATATGGAGGATCAGGTGGCGTCCCAAGACGGAGACCAACAGGAGGAGAAGAGGGGGAGGGGGGGAAGAAGACGGGGGAGGGGGAGGGAGACGTGGGAAGGGAGGGAGATAGGGAAGGGGGAGGGAGACAGGGGAGGGGATGGGGACGAGAAGGAGGAGGAGGAAGAGGAGAAGGAAGAGGAAGAGGAGGAAAAGGAAGAGAGGGAGAAGGTGGTGGAGGAGAGGGAAGAGGAGGAGGAGGAAGAGAAGAAGGAGGAAGAGAAGAAGGAGGAAGAGAAGAAGGAGGAAGAGAATGAGAAAGAGAATGAGAAAGAGAAGGAGGAAGAGAAGAAGGAGGAAGAGAAGAAGGAGGAAGAGAAGAAGGAGGAAGAGAAGAAGGAGGAAGAGAAGAAGGAGGAAGAGAAGAAGGAGGAAGAGAAGAAGGAGGAAGAGAAGAAGGAGGAAGAGAAGAAGGAGGAAGAGAAGAAGGAGGAAGAGAAGGAGTGAACACAAGTGAAGGGAGGACAGGGTTAAGGTATAATTTTGGAAAAGATGGAAGCTGAAAGTGGGAGGGAGGGAGGAGTGGTTATGGTCCAGGGAGAAAACGGGGTTGAGTTGGAGGAGTGGATGCGAAAAGAGAGGAACGTCTGGTGATTTCAATCAGCTGTGAGGGGCTTCTGGTTCTGACAAGGTTGAGGTAGATGGAAGAAAGATAATGCAAAGCGAGGACTGACGTCATGTTTTTCTGGTGTTTGATCAAACAGTTTGGTGTTTTTATGATTTTTTATTTTATTTGACCAAATGACAAGAATCTTGTCATCGGAGTTTAATGGGTTAACTAGAGGTGAGTAAGAACACAGAAAGGAGGAGGATGGGGAGAAGGAAGAGGAGAAGGAAGGGAAGGAGAGAGACGGAGAAGAGAAGGTGGAGAAAGAGGAGGAGAATACAGATAAAGAGAGGAAGAGGAGAAGGAAGTGAAGGAGAGAGACGGAGAAGAGAAGGTGGAGAAAGAGGAGGAGAATAAAGAGAGGAAGAGGAAAAGGAAGTGAAGGAGGGAGACGGAGAAGAGAAGGTGGAGAAAGAGGAGGAGAATAAAGATAAAGAGAGGAAGAGGAGAAGGAAGTGAAGGAGGGAGACGGAGAAGAGAAGGTGGAGAAAGAGGAGGAGAATAAAGATAAAGAGAGGAAGAGGAGAAGGAAGTGAAGGAGAGAGACGGAGAAGAGAAGGTGGAGAAAGAGGAGGAGAATAAAGAGAGGAAGAGGAAAAGGAAGTGAAGGAGAGAGACGGAGAAGAGAAGGTGGAGAAAGAGGAGGAGAATAAAGATAAAGAGAGGAAGAGGAGAAGGAAGTGAAGGAGAGAGACGGAGAAGAGAAGGTGGAGAAAGAGGAGGAGAATAAAGATAAAGAGAGGAAGAGGAGAAGGAAGTGAAGGAGAGAGACGGAGAAGAGAAGGTGGAGAAAGAGGAGGAGAATAAAGAGAGGAAGAGGAAAAGGAAGTGAAGGAGAGAGACGGAGAAGAGAAGGTGAAGAAAGAGGAGGATAAAGATAAAGAGAGGAAGAGAAGGAAGTGAAGGAGAGAGACGGAGAAGAGAAGGTGGAGAAAGAGGAGGAGAATAAAGATAAAGAGAGGAAGAGGAGAAGGAAGTGAAGGAGAGAGACGGAGAAGAGAAGGTGGAGAAAGAGGAGGAGAATAAAGAGAGGAAGAGGAAAAGGAAGTGAAGGAGAGAGACGGAGAAGAGAAGGTGGAGAAAGAGGAGAATAAAGAGAGGAAGAGGAAAAGGAAGTGAAGGAGAGAGACGGAGAAGAGAAGGTGGAGAAAGAGGAGGAAAATAAAGATAAAGAGAGGAAGAGGAGGAAGAGGAAGAAGGATTGGATGAGGAGGTGACTGCAAAGGTGGAGTTAGAAGGGAATGTGGAAGTGGTAATTGAAGCGAAAAAAGTGGAGGAAGAAGGTCAGGTGGATGGAGACGGTGGAGAGGGAAGACGGAAGGAGAAAGATGTATGGGAGGGAAAGGGAGTGGGATGAGACGTGGGTTCAGGTAACGGAGGGATTTAAGGGGCAAGGCCGTGTTCACACTAGCGGTTTGAACCGCGGCGGTTCAATTACAAGGTAACTCGATGGGGGCGTTAACACACAACCGAGTAGTTTTTCTTGACTATGGGTTACCACCGCGGTTTCCGCGCGGTTCGAACCGCTAGTGTGAACAGAGTCTTAGGGTAGGGAAGGAGCGGGTGGTAGGGTAGTGAAAGGGGATGGTGAAAGTTTTGAAAATTACGACATTAAGGTCCACAACCTTGACACATAAAAATTCAGTGATCATCAAAATGATTTTGTGATGGGTAACAACCAACTACACCAGCTATGAACATAGTACTAGAGAGTTATGCATTCAGTACTTTTTGGAGAAATTCTGAATTAATAATATATATATATATATATATATATACGTATATTTACATGTAAATGTATATGCATATGTATATGCACATGTACATGTATATGTACGTGTATATGTATATATCAACATGCATGTACCTGCAAACATTTGTATGTACATGCAATATGAAATCGAAGAGGAAGAAAGATAAAAGAGAAATAATCGAAGCTGACCAAGGAAATTCCACGAAAATATTTGAGTAAATTGGCAAGGCAGACACGCAGGAGACCTTTTGGTGTATACAGAAGCCAACACACACACACACACACACACACACACACACACACACACACACACACACACACACACACACACACACACACACACACACACACGGTGGCGCAGTTGGTAGAACGGTGAACTACTAGCATGGTGGTGCGCGTAGTGTTTGGTTCGAATCCTGCCCAGGGCCGAAATTATTTCGGTACAGCTGCGCTTCGGGTCGTTACTCTGACTCTCGTGGGCGGGGAGTTGGGTGTGTGTGTGTGTGTGTGTAAGGTCATAGCATTACCCATAGATCGGACCTACGAGCTCTGAGCTCTCTTCCAGGAGGGAAATGGCTGTCGATCACGAGTCCAACACGTGATCCAAAGACCAAAGACCAAGTGAATACACACACACAAAAAAAAAAAAAAAGGAGAGAGAAGACTGAATGAGGAAGATATGTCAGCTTAGGACACCGGAAAGGGAATTTTACTGCCATGGAGGACAGTTTCTGACGGGGACGTAAATATCGGTCTCTTGGCCATTTTCTTTCCCTTCCCACCGAAGAGTAAATTTGGTGTTACTTGTGGACAAGGAAGGACAGAAGACAGAGTTTAGCATAAGCAAATAGTTTCCTTCGCGCCGTTAGACTCTTTTTCACACGACTTTTCGCCGTGCGCTGTCCACGACACGACGTCGTGCTCTCGAATGACCATGGGTGTCTATGGAGGATCTCACACATCACGACCATGACCACACGTGAAAGCGTCTTTAAACAAAATGAACAGGATTTTTGTTCTTTAGGTAAACGCTTCTGGTGGGCAAGTTGTTCGTAAATCCTAAAATTTTAATTGTAAGAAATAAGGGACATGATAGGTTACATTTTGAAATCTAATTCTAGATTTGAAAATAAAGATAAAAGGACACTAAGTAAATATTATTTTATCTATTTTTTTACCAATTAAATAGGAATATAATTCTCTGTAAGTTTATAAATAATTACAGTAGAATTGATCGTAATCTATTTTAGAAAACTAAAAACATAAACTAGATATACTTGATTCTTACTGAATGGATATCTCATTAGATGGACACTGCGATATTTTTTTTTATTAAAAACAAGAACAAACATTCGAAAAATAAATTTGCAAAAGCTAAACGTGAAACTAATATTCAACAAGTGCCTTGAGCTCAAGCAAGAGCTTTGGAGAGCTTCAGTTCCGAAGCCTTTATATTCATATCGGGAGATTCGAAACCGGTTCAAACGCCGAACGAAGACTGAAACAATAGACGCTTCGAAACAATAAGAGGGTTACGAACCATGTCGTGTTATTGAAGAGTTCAATTTGAACTTCCTTTGCGTTGATTGACAATGGGCAATCACGAACCTTGTATTACGTTTTTAGACATCACATAGTATACTCTTGTTGCCCTACGCACGTAAATAAATTACTGACGTGTTGATGTGTTGTCCATTTTAATTAGAAATGTATCCTAATTCATTATTATAGTCTATAGACACAGTAGTGTGAAGGTGTGGAATATTAAAGATCACTGCTGGACAGTTACTCTACCCCCTGTAGGACAATACAGCCACTGTATCTCACCGGCTTGGTAAAGTTGGATTGATGATGCAAAGTTGATGTCAATGTCGAACGTGTTGGAATGGCTCTGTTTGTGAATTGAGTCTGAAACCAACACAATCAGCTCGATCACACTGATAAGAATCCCGCACTCAGGTATACTGGATATCTCATTTCCGCTGTTGCAGAGAAGGGTTGGGAAGCCATGTCAATCCGATTTGAACAATTATCTAGCACCACCCGGGGATCGAACCGAGGCCTCAAGCGTTCGAGACGGGAACGCTACCCACTGCTTCACGAGACTTTCTACCGAGATACAGTTCATTAGAATTAGAGAACGAACCACCTCGATGATTTCGTAAGGTTTAGAATACAGCTTCTATTCCTAAAATGTTGTTATATATTGTCAGCTACAAAGGCTATTTTACGATGCAGAACAGAACGTCTTGCTTTTGTTGAGAAGGGAGAAAGACGAAGGAAGTGAAGCGCACGCTATGACGAGACGGAAAGGAAGATACAACAAGAACAAGTGACAGGCGATGCGGACAGAAGCTGCTGGTCCGCTGAGAGATAGTGACCATGGTAATCCCGTAAAAAAAAAATCAAAGAAATATATAAAAGACACATACAAACACATTAACGAATAAAGAAACAAAAACATAAATAAGTCAATGAATAGATAAAATACGAATAAACAAATAGTTAAATAAACAAATAAATGGCACATAAAAAAATGGACAAACCCTACGTTTAAGGCATCTGCAGCTATTAGAATTCCTCTTTATTAATGAGAAAACTCCAACAATCAACCTTCAGACAAGAGATGTTGATGCCATCCTGTCATTGTGATCCACCTCGTTGAATTTCACAGTTCAGGGATCACCAATATAAATTTCTGTCGACAAGATTACTTCAGACTCCTTATGAACTCTTCTTTACCTTTGAACTTTCGTTCTTTTGTATATTATATGAAATCAGAGGTTGGTCAGAG
>NC_134797.1:29408968-29411468 GCF_046742065.1 Oratosquilla oratoria
TTTCGTATATTACATCTTCAGACTCAAGTACTTACTGTCTACAAGTTTCCTTTCTCCTGTGGTTATTTTGCATTTTTGTATCACGGTGATGTGATTGCTTGCAATATATATATATATATATATATATATATACATATATATATATATATATATATATAATATATATATATATATATATATATATATATATATATATATACACACATATAACAACTGACATTTAGCGTTTATTATCGTGTCTGTACTCATCGTGCTTCGCAAAACGTGGACCCAAATCTGAGTCCAACAACTACTTACATTGGATATCAAAGCGCACAGGGCAAAGGTGGGGGCCTCAGTCGAGCTAAGCGCCTGCCGGCGTGATTTTCTCAATATTTGTATAACAAAACGTATATAGTGGGCAAAATGGTCATGCAAATCTACATGACATCCATGTCTTTGATCACGAGACCTTAGAGAAGGAGAAAAGAAGTGGTAAGGAATCTATGGGTCCAGCCACTGCTGTGGCAGATTTAGTTGAAAGTGAATTAATTTAATTTTCCATTTCGCTTAATTGACACGCTGCTTCATGGTAAATGGGTCGTGTCTTTACTCACAGGATGAGGCAGTGCCTGGACTTGAGTAGATAATAGCAGGCATACGTACACACGTACACACACACACACACACACACACACACACACACACACACACACACACACACAAAACGACTCGTGGTGCAGTGGTAGAGTTCCCGGCTGCCACTACAGCGGTCCGGGTTCGAGTCCTGCCCAGGGCTGAAATAATTTCAGTATCGCTGCACTACGAGTCGTTACTCCAACTCTCGTGGGCGGGGAATTGGGTGTGTGTGTGCGTGTAAGGTCACAGCATTACCCATAGATCGGTCATATATGAGCTCTGAGTTCTCTTTCGGGAGGGAAATAGATGTCGATCACGAGTCCAACACGTGATCCAAGAACATGGTGAATCACACACACACACAGTTGTATTTTTGGTTCTATGGTGCAGTTGTCACCGTAAAAATTGATCATATATTAATTTTATTCCCATGAAAATAATTTCACTCGCTGAAAAAAAGAAACAATTAATATTGATTTTGTATAATTTTCTTTTGGTGATTTTTTTTTTTTTTTTGGCCGTGTTGCATTTCCAAAACCAACTAAATCAATTAAATCATAGATGAAATGAAAAATAAAAAAATAAAAATAAGAATAAAAACTTCTTTATCTTTTACGTCTTCTACATTCCAGACAAAAGAAAACGGAATTTTACGTTTATGATCTCCTCGAAAACTGAACACACTTTTTGAAACTTGTTTAAATCAAGGTCAGACATTTTGAACAATGAGAGGAGGACTGGATTCCAACCACAATAGGAATCTAAATATATGAACAGGCACATTACCATAAGGGTTCATTCGTCTATTTTTTTTCGCATAATTTCCCTTTTTTTTATATTCAAATCTCGTGTGATGTGATAAAAAATCACCTTTTTTCATGTGGACGGAATGTCCCACTTTAAGCCTGAGCGCAAACCGAAACGCAGGTGACACAGGCAACGCAGTTCCTATTGCTGAACTGAATCAGAGTTTGAACTTCTCTCTCTCTCACATGAAATGCTGAGGTAGCTCATCTAGAAGCGTTTGAAGTGATAGAGAAGTTCTGACTGTACTTCAGTTCAGCAACAGGAAGTCTGCCTTTACTCTGTGCTGCGTTGGCTGTGTCCCCTGCGTCTCGGTCTGCGCTTAGACGAATTGTCTATTCGTTTAATATTTCTATCCTTTGTTTTATTTAATTTGATCTATTATTTATTTATTTATTAATTTCTTAATTTTTTTATTTATCTATTTTTGCTTTGCGTTGTTTCCAATTGTCCTATATTTTCATATCTGCTCAACAAAACCTATATTCATCTGACTACTCTCCATTTCTTCGTTTTCAGTTCATCTTTTTAGGAGCTTTGGGACAAATTTTCTCCCATTAAGCTTTTGTTCCAATTGTCGCCAGACCATTTCATTTAACGTAAACCTCCGGAACAAAACAGGAAATATTTCCTGAGCAAAGGAGCAATAGCCTAAGATAATCTAGTTCAATTATAAGTTTAGAATTACATAAGAACATAAGAATGAAGGAGACTGCAAGAGACCATAAGGCCTACACTAGGCAGCTCCGTATCCATCACCACCTGTCATCCCTATCCATAAAGTTGTCTAATCGTTTCTTAAAACAAATGATAGTTTCAGCGCTTACTACATGGTTACTAAGTCTATTCCATTCGTTGACCACCCTATTAGTAAACCAATTTTTACCTATTTCCTTCTTCAAACAAAATTTGTCCAGTTTAAAACCATTACCAATACTATTTCTTTTAAGAATTGTAATATTATTAAGAGGAAAATTAAAACGATGGAGGAATTATATATACTACTACTCGTCGTTTTTTTTCAATTACTCGTATTTGATTTGATCTTTATCTCCCCGTGACTGGATTACAATGAGAG
>NC_134797.1:29416468-29418968 GCF_046742065.1 Oratosquilla oratoria
TCAAAACCAGCCACTGTCCTCACTTCCATCCGGAAACGCAGCCCTGAGGGGCTGACACTCCGTCCTCGGCCCAAGATCTCTATCAACTTTGATTGCATTTCCTTTTCATATGGTGAGAGCTAACAACCGGCGACACCTCTCATCCTCTGACTACTACAGAGAAACAGTCCCATACTAAGGCTTGTTTTACAAGTACCGACTTTTCGCCGTGCGCCGTCCACGGCACGACGTCGTGACCTCAAGTAACCATGGGTGTCTGTGGATGCTTTTACACGTCGTGATCATGACTTGTGAAAGCGTCCATAGACATCCATAGTTATTTAAGAGCACGACGTCGTGCCGTGGACGACGCACGGCAAAAAGTCGATACGTGTGAAACGAACCTTATACAACACAGGCAACATTCAACATTTTTTTTTTTTTTTTTTTTTTTTTAGGGAAAGCTGTGATAGTTTCTAAGGACTTTTGCCGGCCGCTGTGAAGCTGTGGCTTTCCAGTCAGTAAAACTAGAGGCAAACATCACTAACATCATTCAATGTTCTTCCATTCAATATATCCATCTGATATAATCTTAGAAAAAAACATCCCCGTAAATCTTTCATTTCCTAAACAACTCTGATGCAACAGTATTACCATACAAATACATTACCCTTGATAAATCCCCAGCTTTAAAATCCTTCCCTGCTCCAACTTCTGGATTTGATTTCTTAATCACTCAGCCCACTTCTGAACGAAGTGATATGCCTTGTCACTCCTGCAAACTTCTCTAACTCGTTCTCCCTACCCTCATATTCCACGCTTAATGTCTCGTGGTGTCCATCTTAGACACTTGTGCAGACCATCTCTGGGGTTCGTTTATTGCTTCGATAGTAATCCCTCGTAGAAGGACCACATCCTCCTCCACTATGTCATCCTCCACATGTCATGATCCTCCATACCACTACCCGATCCCTCCACAAACCTTCCTCCCCTCCTGTCATCAACAGCCAGCATCCAGAAGAGATGTTCTTTGTACACAGACATCGAGGTCCCGTGCACAGCCTTCCGTTGACAGACATTCACTCTCGTTCCATTGCAACAGCTTTTGCAAACTGAAAAAAGGAGTTTTTGTTGCACCCCCCCTGCCCAAGAGAAAGGATTGTTAGAAGTGATGGATCAGGAGTGAGGAGTGGGGAAGGGAGGTAGATGGAGTTGGGGAGAGAAGTGGGTGAGGGTAAATTAAGGTAAAGGTAAGGAAAAGAAAGGTAAGAGTAAGGAAAGGGAGATTGAGCTGGAAAAGGGAATTTGGAAGAGATGGACGAAGGATATGAGTGGAAGAGGAGGAGGAGAATAAGGAGGGATAGGGAAGAAAGAAGGAACTGAAGGAGGTTTGAGAATTGGAGGAGGACAAAGAAGGAGGAGGAGGAAGGAGGAAGAAAGAGGAAGAGAAGGAATGGGAGGAAGAAAAGGAAGTGAGGAAGAGGAGGAAGAGGAGAGAAGGAAGAAATTAGAGGAGGTTTAAGAGGTGGAGGAGGAGAAGGAGAAAGAGGAGAAGGAGGAGGAAGAGGAGAATGAGGAGTATCAGGAGGATGAGAAGGAAGAGGAGGAAAAGGAGGAGGAAAATGAGGAAGAAAAAGAGGAGGAAGAGGAGGAGGAGGTGGAAAAGAAGAAGGAGGAGGAGATGGAGGAGGTGGAGAAGGAGGAGGTGGAAAAGAAGGAGGAGGAGGTGAGGTGGAGAAGAAGGAGGTGGAGGAGGGAAAGGAGGTGGAGAAGAAGGAGGAGGAAGAGGAGGAGGACATGAGGAGGAGGAGGAGGAGGAGGAGGAGGAGGAGGAGGAGGGGATAACTGTGCTCTGAAGAATAAAGGGAGAAAGGTCTGAGAAAGACAAGGACAAAAGATAATATTTGGGAGACGGAGGAAGGGCGAGGGAAGACGAGGAAGAGAATGGTGGGGGAGGAAGATATGTGAGATAGAGGGAGGAGATAAAGAGAATATGGAGGAAATAGGTCAGGGATGCTGAGGCACGATGGAGATGCGAGTGGAGGTAGTAAGTGGAGATGTGAAGACTGAGAGAACCACGTTTCTGTTCTTCTTCTTCTTCCTGCTCAATTTAGGCGTCTAGATTACGTCCCTAGGACTTGTCTTTAGATTCAGATTAGGGAGAGGAGGAGAAGGAGGAAGAGAAGGAGGAAGAAGAGGAGGAGGAGGAGGAGGAGGAGGAGGAGGAGGAGGAGGAGGAGGAGAGCAAAGGTGAAGATGAAGATGAGGAGGAGGAGAATGAGGCTGAAGATGAGGAGGAGGAGAAGGAGGAAGAGAAGGAGGAGGAGAAGGAGAAGGAAGAGCAGTAGGAGGAGGACAAAGGTGAGGATGAAGAAGACGAGGAGAAGGGGGATGAGGCTGAAGATGAGGAGGAGGAGAAGGAGGAAGAGAAGGAAGGAGGAGGAGAAGGAAGAGGGAGGACAAAGGTGAGGATGAAGATGAAAGGAGGAGGAGGAGGAGGAGGAGGAGGAGGAGAACAAAG
>NC_134797.1:29426468-29428968 GCF_046742065.1 Oratosquilla oratoria
ATATATTATATGTATACATATTATATATATACATATTATATGTATATATATATATATATATATATATATATATATATATATATATATAAATATATGTATATATATTATATGTATATATATTATATATATATATATATATATATATATATATATATATATATATACACATTTATATATATACATATATACATATATATATATATATATATATATATATATATACATATTCATATACATATATACATGTATATATATATACATATTCATATACATATATACATATATATATATATATATATATATATATATATATATGTGTGTGTGTGTGTGTGTGTGTGTGTGTGTGTGTGTGTGTGTGTGTGTGTGTGTGTGTATCAACCATAATAATTTTCCATTTTAATTCCATGCCATCACGGTCCAGACTGACAAGGAGCTCGATGGAAGCATATACAGAAACTAATATGAAGTGAAGCAATGGACCCTAACCAAGCTGAGATGTAACAAATAGACAGTGACTTAGACCATTGTGCCATCAAGTGGGATAAAAGTTTAGCACAATTTCTTATATTTGTATGCTAGAGTTACATATACACGAATTTTATGTTCAACCTATCTCCGCCATGATGGTGCAATTGGTAGTATGTACGCGTGGGAAACTATTACACACACACTGAATGGTCCCAAGTACATAGATTTTCATCTTTTCAAGCACATTAATTTTCCATTTTAATTCCATGCCATCACGGTCGAGACTGACAAGGCGCTCGATGGAAGCATGTACGGAAACTGATATGTTGTCAAGCTATGGACTCGAACCAAGCTGAGACGTAACAAATGGACAGTGACTTAAAATTCGTGTATATGTAACTCAATCATGCAAATATAAGATATTGCGTTTAACTAATACCCTTTTTGATGACAGTGATTTAAGGCACTGTCCATTTGTTACATCTTAGCTTGGTTCGAGTCCATAACTTGACTACGTATCAGTTTCTGTATATGCTTTCATCGAGCGCCTTGTCAGTCTCTACCGTGATGGCATGGATTTTGGATTTAAAATAGAAAATTAATGTGGTCGGTCTTGAAAATCTCGCTTTGTGATCTGACAGTGATTTTTTTGTGTGTGTGTTTTGTGTGGCATAGGGGGTATGTTTTTGTAGATAACTGAGTAGTAAGCTGGTCTATGTACATATACTTTTCTGCGTTAAGTTGGTTTTGCTTGTGTGGTGTAATGAGAAGGGAGGGTATGTTCTGGTTTCTGTGTAAAGATGTTTTAATAGGGTGTTTTGGTGTATCCTGTCATTACTTTGTATAATTTGTAACACGGCCATACTTCCTTTCCTGATTGTTGGAAACCATGTTGATGAAACGTAGTTGAGTATGGTTCCGGAAAAATTTAAACTGTGGTTAGAGCTTTCGTCTGCTTTTCAAAGTCTGTGCTTGCAATTGATTCTGATGTGTTTATTTTCTTGTTGGCTTTCATTGACAGGTCTTTGATATGTAAGCTGAAGATCATGTGAGTATCAAAAGCGAGGCTTCGTATTTTGTTCGTCCTCTGGTCTGTTGTTGTTGTGGTAATCCAAATTAGATGTGCGTACCGATCATCTGACAGTATGTAATTTCTTAACGAGCTGAAAGGTTTTACTTGAGGGATTTTGGGGACTGACGTGGTGGGTAGGTTGGTGCATTGTAAGCCGTTTTCTATGAGCTTCGATTGATATCATTTCTGACGTCACTGTTAATATTTCTTCAGTTTCTTTTGTTTTGTGTGAGAAGGATGTGCTGCTATACTTTCGTGTTGATTTCATCTTTGTGTTGTGTGTGGTCTCCCTTACGTTGTTTGCTGGTAACCCATGTGGGTGTTGTATCTTTCTAATCATGGGTTTGAATCCCACTCTTCTCACCCGGATCTCATCAGTGACTGTCACCTGCCCCAACAGTCCAAGCACAGAGGGCAAAGGTGAGGCTTCAGCTGCAGCTACGTACCTCCTAGCGTGGGCACTTAACTTTCCCTTATTTTTGTGGAGGAGGTGAATTTTGGTAATGTGGATTGTGGAATTAGTTTTGTTTCCTGAATTAGAGTAAGTGTATGTTGTGTTTATGTACAAATGGAAGAAATTCCATGTGCTTTTGATTCTGTTTATATTTGTAGTACGTTTAGAACGTGTCTTGTCTAGGTGTGTTTTTGTGTATTTACCTAGCTGTATCTTACGGGAAAAGGAGCTACGCTCGTGGTGTCCCGTGGTGTGTTACTGTGTGGCAGCTGCAGTTCAAGATCTTTGTGTACGAATTTGTGTTGGCAAATGTAGTGCATTTGAGGTGGACCTGTGCGTAGCATATGCTGCATTTGATGGAAATATTTAAAAAGAATATTATTTTTGTATATTGAGCCTAGGATGGTTTCTATGGCTCCAGCTAAAAAGGTGTAGAAAAGTAGGCCCCGGGATACTAACCTCATTATGTGAAAAACAAAAATAAAAAGAAGGAGGAAGCTGGTAGA
>NC_134797.1:29433968-29438968 GCF_046742065.1 Oratosquilla oratoria
CGTAGATGATATTGCATAAGATAGAGGCATACATAGATCTAAAACGCTGGATGATAACTAGAGAAAAATAGAAGATTTTGCAAGCGTAGCTCACTTTCTGTATAGTACAATTAAGCTAATACAGTTAAATAAAACAAAGAAACAAAACAAAATGGCAACAAAAATAAACAAACACAAACACGCACACACACACACACACACACACACACACACACACACACACACATCTACGTATACAAATAAAACATATGTTTCTGTCAGGGTTACATCCTAAAGATAATCTTCTTGATAAAATTTTCATTTGTCTTTAAGAAATATCGACTCGAGTCCATTCATCTTATTTTTTGTCTTACGGAAGCTCTTTCCACAAAGATTCCACAGAGTCAACTAGATACGTAAACGCTGTCAACATTATCCGACCCATGCAGTCTCTCTTTCCTTAATTTGGCTTGTTACCCACATCCATCCATCCATTCATCCATCCATAGATCCTACATCCATTTCTCTCTCCCTCTTCTCCCCACTCTCCCTCTCTCCTTGCCCCTTCCCCTCTCCCTCTCTCTTTCCTTCATCCCTTTCCCTCTCCTTTTCCTTCTCCCTCTCCCCTTCTGTCTACCCCTGTCTCTCCCCTCTCTTTCTCTTCGTCTCTTGGTCTCTTCGTCTGCCTGTCTGCCTCTCTATCTTCCAATCTGTCTTCCAGTCTGCCTCACAGTCTGTCTCTCTCCGTCTCTCCGTGTCTGTCTGTCTGTCTATGTGTGTGTCTGTGTGTCTCTTCCTCTCTCTCTCTCTCTCTCTCTCTCTCTCTCTCTCTCTCTCTCTCTCTCTCTCTCTCTCTCTCTCTCTCTCTCTCCTTCCTTGGCCTCTGTTACGTCGTCACTTTCACCTACTCCCCGCTTCCGCGTTCTTCTTAGCTTCTTTGAAAAAAAGAAAAAAACATTTTACGAACTTTTCGTCTTTAGAAAATCTTAAAGGTTGCCTGGCAAGTCTTGGTCTATACAAATTACGGCGTTATAGTCTTCAGTGTCCTCGTTAATCACCTTTGCTGTCGTTAGCGCAGCAGCAAAAAGAAAGAAAGAAAAAAACTCGAGACAGCAATTAACAGACTGAAATGATAGACTCTCCGTGATGAAGTATTCAAAGCCTATCTCGCTTTATAGACGACTTAATCTAATCCTGTACGAGAGATTCATAAGAGAATCAAATCCCATTTATAAAGAATGTGAACAATCCAACGCCGCTGCCTGTACAGTGACCTCGTTTGTGATTTGATGATTCATGTACGGATTGTCTCAAATATATTCGTCTTGGTTTCAGTACGTTTAGTACGGGTTTGCTTCTTCAAGACGGTCGTTGACCTTCTTGTGTCATATGTCATGCAATACATTTCATGTGTCACGTGTCATGTGGCATACTTCATGTGTCATGTGGCATATTTTGTCGTGTATCATATTTCATGTGTCATGTGTCACGTGTTATGTGTCACGTGTCATGTGGCATATTTCATGTGTTATGTGTCCTATTTATGTGCCATGTGTCATATTTTATGAGTCATGTGTCATATGTCATGTGACATATTTCATGTGTTATGTGCCATATTTATGTGTCATGTGTCATGTTGTGTGTCAAATTTCATGTGTTATATGCCATATTTCACGTGTCAAATGTCACATTTCATGTGACAAAAAAAATCTTATCTGCCAGTGCAAATATCGGCAAGGAAAAAAGAAAACGCTGATTAATTATCGACGACGAAATATCAAGATATTTATAATTTTGCTCTCTCTCTCTCTCTCTCTCTTTTTCCCATTTTCTTTCCGGCTCTTCACCGCCACACGATCAGTTCTCTCTCTCTCTCTCTCTCTCTTTCTCTCCCCCTCTTCCCGTCCCTCTCCCCAACCCTCTCCTTATTCAACTCCCTATCCATATACTCCCTATCTTTCCTTCCTCCCTATCCCTCTCCCTCCCTACCTCTCTCCCTCTTATCCTCCCTATCCCTCTCCCTCTCTTCCTTTCCATCCTTCTCCCTCCCTATCCCTCTCCATCCCTCTCCCTCGCTTCCTTCCTATCTCTCTAACTCCTTTCTCCCTATCCCTCTCTTCCTCACCATCCCTCTCCCTCCCTTCCCTCCTATCTCTCTCCCTCCTGTCTCCCCTCTCCCTCTCCCCCATTACCCATCCCTCTCTCCCTCTCTCGCTACCTATTCCTCTTCCTCTCTCCCTTTCCATCCCTTTCTCTCCCTTCCTCCCTATCCATCTCCCTCCTTAACTTCCTCTCTCACTGCCCTCTGCACCCCTCGTAAAAATAATAAATACAAAATCAATTGAAATTGGTACATTATTTATTAAGAAATAAACAAATGTTTGTGCTTGCATATGATAAATGACTATATTCTCAGAGTAAAAGCCAAACGGGGTACATCCCGTGGGTCAGTTCGGGACGCGGAGAAATAAAAGATCTGGTGACGGCAACATTTTCATTCATTGGCAACTCACCCGTGTACGTCCGATTTGTTGTACCCCATAATCTTGAATCACATGTTTCTTTGTTTTTATAAATGTGCTACAGATATTTCTATACCTTCAATAAGTCTTCAGCTAAAACAGAATATTTCAAAGGATCGTTACTGTGTCGAAGTTTTCACCTTTACCCAGTATGCTCGGAGAGCCACGACAAAAGGCAATTACTAGTAACCTCCACCTCAATACGACTGAAATTCTCGCGCGCAGCATCGGCTGCCATACGTACGATTCATCACACAACTCGCATTATAAAATATAAAGTAACTGCTGTATTACTTGTTCTCACTTACTATGAGTAATAATAAACACAGAAAACGTGATCAAACCAGTTCACAGAATCTGGGGGTAATTCATGTACAACTACAAAAAATATATATACAAGAAGCCGACACAGGCACCCTCGTGTACCTTACCCACGCCTCATGCCGCCTATGTAGGCGACATCGTACATAAGTGGAGAGGCAGACAAATAACTCATAACAACGTCGAGACTGTACAAATTCAAACCAGGCTTAATGACCACCCTATGAGTCGATAGCCTTAAAAAGAAAAAAAAAAAAAAAGAAAAAAAAAAAAATTGCTCGCCGTGACGGCACACTGATGGTCATACAAACCCTGAGGACCTTTATTTTCCCTTACTATCCAATTGTTATGATATGATACGAATTATAATTTCCCTTCTATAAACGTCTTACATTGGTTTCAACATCCCCGGCCATCATCGGGTAAGTTTGTTCGGGTAACGCTTGCCTCCGAAGGAACTTACTATGAGACATCTGTCTTGTTTTCGACGAAAAGGCTTTCACGCTATATCCCCAGCTAACTGATAATTAGGGTACGTTACATTCCATTACGCTTAATCCACAATATTAAGTGTTCAAATGCATCCTGTAATCCAAATGTGTCTCTCCCTGTGTAAAATTGCGATGTTACACGAATCTGAGTGTGTGTGTGTGAGTATATCTTTGAGTTAAAAACGAACTCATAATTGTAAGTCGGTTTTGAAGCTGTCACGAAGATGACAAGTGTTTGTCAAAGAAAATTCCCGGAGCAGAATGTTTTCGCTTTACAAGGACGCCCACGACACGGGGAATGTACCAAAACAGAGACTTTCTACGGACTCTGACACGACGCAACATTGTCAACATCCAAGGATCAAGCCGAAGGCCACCAAGTGCATTCGTTTCATTACAATGCAGGTAAACACGTTTTAAGTCGCATCCATTGTATTCATTTTCTTTAACCTTCTTCCGTTTTCCGTTAGTCTTATTTTCTTTGACAAATTTCCGTCCTCTGTTTGTTTACTTTTAATTCCGACTTTTTTTGTTTTGTTCGCGTTTTTTGCCTAACTCGCTGGATTCTCCTTCCGTTCTTCCATTTTTCAAACCACCTTTGTCTTTGGCATTCTCTACCTCCCTTCACTATTTCTCTCTCTCTCTCTCTCTCTCTCTCTCTCTCTCTCTCTATGCGTAGGAGTATATCTCTTTTTGTCCACGCACTCACACACACACACACACACACACACACACACACACACACACACACACACACACACACACACACACACACACACACACACACACACACACACACACACACACACACACACACACACACACACACACACACACACACACACACACACACACACACACACATATACACACACAAATGCACAACGCAGACACACACATACACGAACACGAACATAAACACAGACACACTCAAATATAAAGACAAACACACGCACGCGCACATACACACACACACACACACACACGCACACACACACACACGCACACACACACAAAAACACACACACACGCATACACACACACACACACATATACACATGCACATACACGAATGCGAACATAAAACACACACATTCAAACATACAGGCAAACACACACATACACACACACACACAACACACACAGACGCACAAACACACACACACACACACACAGACACAACCACACGCGCGCGCGCACGCGTACACCTTTACTTTCTTATTCATACGAGTTGGCAAAAGATCATAGACCTGTTAATCGCGTCAGACCAATAATGTTTGAACCGAGTCTACTACTGATAAATAATGATAACAATTGGTGTTCATTTTGAGTCCTTTGTTTGGAGCTAATATGGAAAATTATATAGATCACACTTGTAAATTGATTGACTTTAAAATATACATTTTAAGCAAGTAAATTTCGATGTTAGTTCACCTTTACTTACGTTCCTGTTAGCGGTTTTCATCTTTATTGAGCAACTAACAAAGAACAACTTGGCTTTTTTTGTTCGTTTTACAATATATTTGAGGTTGTATAATGAACTCCAGGTCTGTATTTAATGGTGAACTGGATATCGAAAGATATGGCTTGGGTATAAAGTATTACGCAATTATTACATGGAATTCCCTGAAAGGGTTTTACTGCCTAGCTGACGCATTCCATGATATTATGTGAAAAAATACAGCTG
>NC_134797.1:29443968-29471468 GCF_046742065.1 Oratosquilla oratoria
TTTTAGAAAAAAAATTGAGTGCGAGAGAGACTTGGGAGTTCTAGTGAGTCCGGACCTTAAAACCAGGAAACAGTGTATTAGCGCCAGGAATAAAGCTAACAGAGCATTAGGTTTCATTGCTAGGACGGTAACGAATAGAAGTGCAGAGGTAATTATCAAACTCTATCTAGCGATAGTTAGACCCATCCTTGACTATGCGGTACAGTTTTGGTCTCCGTCCTACAGAATGGACATCAATTCACTAGAATCAGTACAGAGAAGAATGACCAAAATGATACATGGACTCAGAAATTTGCCTTACAAAGAGAGGCTTAGGCACCTTAACTTACACTCTCTGGAAAGACGCAGTGCGGGGTGATCTTCTAGAGGTGTTCAAGTGGATAAAAGGCTTTAACAAGGGTGATGCAAACAATGTCATCATATTAAAACAACAGGGCAGGACTCGCATTAATGGATTTAAATTGGACAAATTTAGATTTAAGAAGGAAATAGGAGAGAACTGGTTTACTAATAGGGTGGTCGACGAATGGAATAGACTTAGTAACCATGTAGTAAGCGCTGAAACTATCAGTTGATTTAAGAAACGATTAGACAACTCTATGAATTGAGATGACAGGTGGTGATGGGTACGGAGCTGCCTAGTGTAGGCCTTATGGTCTCTTGCAGTCTCCTTCATTCTTATGCTCTTAGGTTATGTTATGTTATGTTAGGTTAGGTTAGAGTAGGTTAGGGTAGGTTAGGGTAAGTTAGGATAAGTTTGGGTATAGTAGGTTAGGTTAGGTTAGGTTAGGTTAGGTTAGGGTAGGTTTGGGTAAGCTAGGGTAAGTTTGGGTATGGTAGGTTAGGTTAAGTTAGGTTAGGGTAGGTTAGGGTAGGGTAGAGTAGGGTAGGGAATGTTATGTTAAGGTACGTTAGAGTAGGTTAGAGTAGGTTAGGGTAGGTTAGCGTATGTTAGATTAGGTTACGGTAGGTTAACGTATGTTAGGATAGGTTAGGGTAGGTAAGCGTAGGTTGGGTTAGGTTAGGTTAGGTTAGCTTGGGTTAGGTTAGGTTACGTTAGGTTAGGGTAGGTTAGGGTAGGGTAGGGCAGGCTAGCGTAGGTTAGGGTAGGTCAGGGTAGGTTAGGGTAGGTTAGGGTAGGTTACGTTTGCTTCAGTTAGGTTATATTTGGTTAGGTAAAATGAGATTTGCTGATAACGTACACTTCCGTAAGAAATTACTCGTTTTGTATTCCCAACCCTTCTTCAAACACTAACAGTCTCGGCGATTGGGAAACCAGTGTTTGGGTAGACAAAAACAAACAGAAGAAGCGATTTCCTATAGGAACAGACATTACACTCTTTCGAACCAGCAAGAAAAAATATTGGAAAAATAATCTTCTCAACCAACCATTTGGGGCGAAATTGGAAGCATGTATGTCTCGTATCTTCTAGCCGCGGGTTCAAGTCTTGTATTTATTTCTGATTCTAAGAAGTTTTACCTGTCCAACAGTCCAAACGCATATGGCAAAGGTAGCGGCTTCGGACGTAGGTACGTGCCTGCTGGCATTGATTTATCATCTTCTAACTTGACCTACCCATACCTAACAAGATCTTACCTGACCTAACCAGACCTGAAGTGACCTCACCTGAGGTAACCTAACCTAAGCTAAGGGTAGGGTGAAAAACATATTTGTGACGATTATTTAAAAAAAAAAAAAAAAAAAAAAAAAAAAATCTTGTTAAAATGGAAAAATTCCACAGAAATAAAAGTCTCTCGCGTTATTAGACAAGTGCCAAAGCTTTAGCGGAGAGTGGAGGGAGGGGAGAGAGAAGAAGGAGAAGGAAGAAGATGAGGTAGAAAATGAGGAAGAGGGTGAAGAACATGGTTAAGAAGATGTGGAAAAAGAATAGGAAGAATATGATTATCGTTTATCTTATATTATTTGTTTTTGTTTTGTTATCATTTGTCTGTTTGATTCTCATTTATTATTAGTTATATGTCAATTTATTATTATTTCTATTTATCTGTTTGTTAATTATTAAACATACCTATGCATTTATTTATGTATTTTATTTGTTATTTACATCATAATAGTTTTTATTTATCAATTTATTATTATTATTATTATTATTATCATTATTGCATCCGACCTAGATATGGACCAAAAGGTCTCCTGTCGGCATGCTCCGCTTTTGTAATATAAGGAAGATGGGTCGGAAGAAGATGAGGATGAAGGAGAGCAGAAGAGGAACACTAAATAAGGAAACAGGAGAAAAAATACAAAGAGAATTAGATGAGAAAGAGGATAAAGAAGAGAAAAAGACAAAATGATTAGAAAAAGAGGGTGAGGAAAACGATGAGGAAGAGGAGAAAAAGAAAGAAGGAGATGAAGAAAAGGAAGAAGAGGAAGAGGAAGAGGAGGAAGAGGAAGAGGAGGAAGAGGAGGAAGAGGAGGAAGAGGAGAAGGAGGAAGAGGAAGAGGAGGAAGAGGAAGAGGAGGAAGAGGAGGAAGAGGAAGAGGAGGAAGAGGAAGAGGAGAAAGAGGAAGAGGAGGAAGAGGATGAGGAAGAGGAAGAGGAAGAGAAGGAAGAGGAGGAAGAGGAAGAGAAGGAAGAGGAGGAAGAGGAGGAAGAGGAAGAGGAGGAAGAGGAGGAAGAGGAAGAGGAGGAAGAGGAGGAAGAGGAAGAGGAAGAGGAGGAAGAGGAGGAAGAGGAAGAGGAGGAAGAGGAAGAGAAGGAAGAGGAGGAAGAGGAAGAGGAGGAAGAGGAAGAGGAAGAGGAGGAAGAGGAAAATGAGGAAGAGGAGGAAGAGGAAAATGAGGAAGAGGAGGAAGAGGAAGAGGAGGAAGAGGAGGAAGAGGAAGAGGAGGAAGAGGAAGAGGAGGAAGAGGAGGAAGAGGAAGAGGAGGAAGAGGAAGAGGAGGAAGAGGAGGAAGAAGAAGAGGATAAATTTTGGGAGAAGGGAAAGGAGGAAAAGTGTTTGTGTGTGTGGGTGGGGGTGGGGGTGGGGAGTAGGACAAGAAAGCAGAGGCGGAGGCAAAGCAGCAGCTCGCAGCCTTGGACAAAGACCTCGCAAGGACAAAGAAGGACAAATACGATGTCGAGGATTGGCACTCTGTTTGTTTGAAGATGGAGATGGGCGTGGGCGTGGGCGTGGGGAGGGGGTCACGGGAAGAAGAAGAGAAAAAGGAGGCGGAATGGGAGGAGGCGAGAGAAGAAAAAGGGTGGAAGATAACCGTGATAACAAAAGAGAGGTGAGTGTAGAGGAAAAATATATGAAAAGAAAAGAGTGAAATGTAGAGGGAGAAAGTTTAGAGAGAGAAGAGAGTGAGGAGAGGCTGGGAGTGGACTGTAAAAAAAAATAAAAGTGTTAGTGTTAAATGTAGTCCAGTCTCAGCTGCATCATGAAAGGGGAACGTACTCTGGAAGGAACTGTGGGCAGATGATGTATTCAACCTTCCCTTGTCCCCCTTTGCCTCGTCCCTCCCCCCCACCACACAAACACACGAATATACAAACACACAAACATGGATACAGACACAAACAAAAGCATAGATAGAAACGCAGATACACACACACACACACACACACACACACACACACACACACTTATTGAGGTGACTTGACGGTCGAATTGAGGATAATAGACAGAATAGATAAAAGTGACATAGGTGACCTCATGATCTGGGAATAGAAAGACGTGAGATCATGGAGACAAATGAGAATATGTCTAAAGGATGTCAAGAAATCCTGCTTTCCATATAGATGCATTAACTGGATTGACTTAGAAGGAAATATTTCCCAAGCGATTTCCATAAACGATTCTAAAACTATCTATGGAAGTTGGAGAAAAGGGACAGGACCTCACGAGTATAACTTCTTTCCTGTATATTATAATGAGGAGGTAAACATAATTAGGTCAATAAACACATACAGAGGAACACAAAGATTTATATGAAGGTGCTGTAATGACTGCCATTTATTTTATATTTTTTGTTTATTTGTTTGTTATTATTTGTTTATTATTATTTGCTTGATTTTTATTTATTGTTAGTTATCTGTCAATTTATCATTATTTACTATTTACCTGTTTGTTTATTATCTAACTATACCTATGCATTTATCTAATTTATTATTATTTATACTATTATAATTTTTATTTTATTTTATTTATCATTATAATTTTTTTCCACATCCGATCTAGTTATGGACCAAAAGGTCTCCTGTCGGCATGTTCCTCCTTAGTAATCCTTTGTGGAAGCACAAAAACTGCTGAATAAAGCCCCGGGGCCTGATGAGATGTTAAACTGGATACTTAAAGAGTGTAAAGAAAAACAGAAATGATTCATAGAGCAGGACGTCAGAGGGAGTCACCTCCTTGTCGGCTGTCCACAAACCTCAAGAATACTTTCCCTTCTATCTGAAGGTGCAGTCCCAAGAGGCTGAGACTCGGTCTCCTGTCAGATTCTCAAAATCTCTTTCAACTTCGAATATGTTTTCTTCACTAATGTAAGCCGGAAGCATAGAATGAGGATGTGGGCGTGAGAACGGTTGCCACCCGCTATGGAGGTCTGTGTGTGTTTTCATACAGTGAAAATTCAAGAGACAGGAGGAGGAGGAGGAGGAGGAGGAGGAGGAGGAGGAGGAGGAGGAGGAAGAGGAAGAAGAAGAAGAAGAAGGAGAAGAAGAGGAAGAAAAAGAGGAAGAAGAAGGAGAAGAAGGAGAAGAAGAGGAAGAAGAAGAAGAAGAAGAAGAAGAAGAAGAAGAAGAAGAAGAAGAAGAAGAAGAAGAAGAAGAAGAAGAAGAAGAAGAAGAAGAAGAAGAAGAAGGAGGGAGGATCGTTATTATTATCATCATTTGCTACCGTGACACGTCTGAAATGCCCCTGTAACTCTCCCCCCCAAAAAAAAAACAAAAAAAAACAGATAAATAAAAACGTACTAAAATATCTAAAAAGAGTCTGAGCCATGCCAGAAGTAATGGAAGCAGAAGATCAGCGAAAGGCCCAAGACATTAAGTCAGCGACGAAGAAATTACGGAGTTCTGAGCAAATCGAGGTGCGATTCTTGGATCAGGGAGGAAGGACGGGTACGAAAAATAACATTGAGCATTTCGTGTAGCGACTTCTGCGCCAAGAAGGAGGAAGGTTAGGTACGAAAGATAACGTGAGCGAATCGAAGAGCGACTCCTGCTCCAAAGAGGAGAAAGGTCAGGCAGCAACGAATATATATATATATGTATATATATATATACAGTATATATATATATATGTATATTATATATATATATACATTTCATATACATATATATATGTAAAGTATATGACATATACGAATGTATGTTACATTTTTCAAATGTAATATTTCACTAATGAGCGTGACATTTTGAGGTAGTTTCGTATTAGTCTCCTAACTACATGGATTCTGGTTCGAGTCCAGTAACTATCGATGACTGCTCTTTACCTTGACTGTCCAAACTCATGGTATAACTTCCCCACCTCAGAATCTTTTTGGCCAAGAAGGAAAGAGGAAGGTAAGGCATAGTAAAAAACGAAATATCGGGTGTCTATGCATAGCAGATGGAGCGAGAAGGAAATACATCTGCAAGAGGAAGGTCAGGTACGAAAAAATAAACATCTGGAAGAGGAAGGTCAGGTACGAAAAAAATAAACATCTGGAAGAGGAAGGTCAGGTACGAAAAAAAATAAACATCTGGAAGAGGAAGGTCAGGTACGAAAAAAATAAACATCTGGAAGAGGAAGGTCAGGTACGAAAAAAATAAACATCTGGAAGAGGAAGGTCAGGTACGAAAAAAATAAAGATCTGGAAGAGGAAGGTCAGGTACGAAAAAAATAAACATCTGGGAGAGGAAGGTCAGGTACGAAAGAAATAAACATCTGGGAGAGGAAGGTCGTGTACGAAAAAAAAAATCTGGAAGAGAAAGGTCAGGTACGAAAAAAAATAAACATCTGGAAGAGGAAGGTCAGGTACGAAAAAAAATAAACATCTGGAAGAGGAAGGTCAGGTACGAAAAAAAATGAATAAACGAAAAGGAATGTAGCGTTTTCAAGACAGAGTCATTTCCGCTCCTCATTTCTGCTTGATTAGATTCATGTCGGATGAATGGCGTGGCTGTCACCATGTAATGCACATGTAAAACTTATTTTAAGGAAATGAGCATATGAAATAGTAACTGATTAAGTAAATGAATAAGTAGTTAAGTAAATGAATATGAATTGATAATTGAATTAATAAATAAATGAACACAAAAAATTTAAATGCATAAACAAATAAATAAATAGATAAATAAATAAACAAACAAACAAGTAGATAAATAGAAAAATGAAAAAGTAAACAAATAATGAATAAATGGATAAACAAGTAAATAAAGAAATGAATAAAGAAATGAATGAATAGACAGACAAGTAAATAAACAAATGTATAAATACAAGGGTAATCCACTTAAAAGCAAACACATGAATACATAAGGATAACTAAACGAACAAATAGTAAATAAATAGAGAAATGCACAAGCAAGTAAATAAGAATAAGCAAATACTTAAAACGCAGGTGGGGGTCAAGAGGAAGCAGAGCATTATGGGAAGGAAAAGAGCGAGAGTAAGTTGGAGGACGGAAGGGCCGCCGGGTCGTTGAAGCTTCCGAGGCAGGATGAGATGCCTATGGAGGGGAAGAAGTAGAGTCTGCGAGGGCGGGAGGAGGAGGAGGAGGAGGAGGAGGAGGAGGAGGAGGAGGAGGAGGAGAAGGAGGAGGAGAAGGAGGAGGAGGAGGAGGAGGAGGAGGAGGAGGAGGAGGAGGAAGAGGAGGAGGAGGTTCAGAGCAACGAAGTAGTATAAAAGCATTAAGCTTTCGAAAGACAGAGTTGGTGGAAGAAGAAGATGGAGAGGTGGAAGATGAAGGGGAATGGTAAACACTTAGTGGATGGGGGGAAGGGGGGGGACGTTCATTTAATTGAATAGAATCCCATAAATGGAACAAGGAAAGGTTCTTGATGAATCTAAGATAGGAAGAAAAGAAAAAAGGCACAGGAGGAAGGAAATCGGGGAAGAGAAAGAGGAGGAGGAGGAACAGGAAAAAGAGGAAGAGTAGGAAGAGGAGGAAGTGGAAGAGGGAGAGAAATTTGAGGAAATAGAACAGCAGAGAGGGGACGAGAGATAAAGAGAGAATGAAGGAGAGAGGTAATATCTCAGATGAGGGAAAATTAGGAAGATATAGAAGAAAAAAAGAAGAGAAAGAGAAAAAAGAGGAGAAAAGGGAAGAAGAGAGGGAAGAAGATGAAGAGAAGGAAAATGAGAAAGAGGAGGAAGAAGATAAAGAGGAATAAGAGGAAAAGGAGGAAAGGGAGGAAGAGGAGGAGTAAGATGAAGATGAGAAGTGAGATGAAGACGAGGAGGAAAAAAAGGAGGAGAAGAAAAGGAGGAAGAAGATGATGAAGATGAGGTAGAGGAGAAATAGGAGGGAGAGGAAGCAGAGGAGGAAGAGGAGGAAGAGGAGGAAGAGAAGGAAAAGAAGTAGAAGGAAGAAAAAGGGGGAGTAGGAGGAGGAAGAGAAGGGGGCGAGAGGAAAGAGTATTAGTATTTTGTCAGCAAAAACCAGCATTTTTATCCTTTTGGGGATAAAATCGCACCAAAGAGGTGGTCAAGAAGAGATCCAAGGAAGACCAGTAGAAAGGAGGAAGCAGCAGAACAAAAGTTAAAAGGTCATCAGCACAAAAGAAGGCAGAGTGACCTGGCCCTTGGTGATGTCACAAAAATCCTTAGAATATTGGCTACAAAAAACATACAGTCAGTACCCAATATGGGGGAGAAGAGAGGGAGGAGGAGGAGTAGGAGGAGGAGGAAGGGAAGGAGGAGGAGGAAGAGGAAGTGGAAGAGGAGGAGGAGGAGGAGGAGGAGGAGGAGGAGAAGGAAGAGTAGGAAGGACAAGAAGAAATTTTTGATGAGGAGGCGTTAGCGAAGAAAGACGAGGAAGAGGAAGAGGAAGAGAAAGAAGATAAAGACGGTGTGGGGGAAGAGGGAAGAGGGGAGGGAAAAGGGAAGAGGGAAGGGAAGGGGGAAGAGGGAAGAGGGAAGGGGAGGAAGGTGAGGAGATAAGGAGTAAGATTATTTGAAAAAAGAAAGAGGAGAAGAAGAAGGACCAAGAGCAATAGTTATTGGGAAAAGAAATGAGGAATAGAAGGAAGAAGAGGTGGAGGGTCTAAGGGAGATAGAAGAAGAGGAGCAGGAGGAGGAAAAGGAGGAGTGGAAGAAGAAGAGTGGGAAGGAGGAGCAGAAAGGAATTAAGAGGAGGAGGGAAAGGATGAGGAGGAGGAGGAGGAGGAGGGGAGGAGGAGGAGGACGAATGGGAGGATGGGAGGGGTAGAGGAGGAGAAGGAGGTGAGGAGGAGAAGGAGGCGAGGAGGGGAAGGAGAAGGAGGGGTATGAGGGGAACAAGGAGGAAGATGGGAGGGGAAGAAGGGGAAAAGGGACGGGAGGAAGAAGAGGAGGAGAGAAGGAAAAGGAGGAGTAGAAAGAGGAGGAGAAGGTAAGGAGGAGGAGGAGGAGGGGAAGATGAGGAGTAGGGGGAAGAAAAGGAGGAGGAGGAGATGTGGGAGGAGAAAAAGGACGACGATGAAGTGGAAGGGAACAAATGGGAGGAATCAGAGGGAAATGAAGAAAAGGAGGAGGACGAGGAGGAGGGGGAGGGGGAGGACGAGGAGCAGGAAGAGGGGGAGGACGAGGAGAAGGAGGACGAGGACGAGGAGGAGGGGGAGGACGAGAAGTAGGAGGAGGACGAGGAGAAGGAGGACGAGGAGAAGTAGGAGGAGGACGAGGAGAAGGAGGACGAGGAGAAGGAGGAGGAGGAGAAGGAGCAGGAGAAGGAGGAGGAGAAGGAGGAGGAGGAGGAGGAGGAGGAGTTGGAAAGAAAGGACAAAGAGGAGGCGGTGTAATGAGAGGATGAGGAGGAAATTATCGAGGACGAAGAGGAGGGGGGGAGGAGGAGGGGGAGGAGGAGGAGGAGGAGGAAGAGGAGGAGAAGAACTGTGACAGCTGGAACCAGGACGTAGACGACAATGACAAAGACGGAGGAGGAAGAAGAGGAGGAGGAGGAGGAGTAGGAGGGGGAGGAGGAGTAGGAGGGGGAGCAGGAGGAGTAGGAGGGGAGGAGGAGGAGTAGGAGGGGGAAGAGGAAGAGGAAGAGGAGGAGGAGGAGGAGGAAGAAACAGAATAAGAGGTGAAAGAGGAGAAGGAAGATAAAAGAGAGAAAGGGGACTGGATAAAAATTGTAAACAGAGAGGGGAGATCTTCGGTTTTGAAAAAGAAAAAAGAACAAAAAAGAAAAAAAAGCCAGAAGGCACCAACGTGAACTGAGAAAGACAAAAATGTGAACCAAAACAAACAGAATCAACAAAGGAACTTTGAGGTTGGAGAATGAAAAAAATATAAACAAAAGCTGAAAAAATGAGAAGAGAAAACGGAGCTGACGTGAAAGAAAAAAGAGAGAGAAATGACAACTAATATATATATATATATATATACATATATATATATATATATATATATATATATATATATATATATATATAATATATATATATATATATATCCATATATATATGTATATATATATTATATATATATACACATATATATATATATATATATATATATATATGTGTGTGTGTGTGTGTGTGTGTGTGTGTGTGTGTGTGTGTGTGTGTGTGTGCGTAAGAAGAGAGAGAGAAATCATTGAAGATGTGAAAGATAATTGGTCCGTTTTAACTTTTGCAACTCCGGTTAGCATTTCATATTATCACCCAGTACAGGTAGAAGGTGTTGTTGCTTCTGGGTAGACCAAAGTATCAGTAGCTGAAATATTTATAAACACAATATTGCCGGTTTTAAGATCAAGACCATTTGGGTATTGGGGAGTTTTCCTTGTGTTTCATAAGACCAAACACAACACGCAATGCCCTCAAAACTAAAGCTCACCCCAGTATACTGCACCAGTATTGAAAGCACCAGCAAAAAAGGACAAAATACTCGCACTTCGCTGTTCCATCAAAATTGCTTCCAACAATATTCCAGTATTATTCCACCAAACTTTGTCCTGGTAATGACCAGATTTTGACAGCGCCAACAGCGCCAACATTGAGGTACCTGCTCTCAGGTAACACAAGACCTTCATGTACATGTGTGTCAAACATGCAGCATTTTTCTTTCATTCATCTATTATTGTCCGAAAGGCCTTATAATCACTTTATACTTCGTTACTGCAACTCTACATTGTAACTCACCGGTCAATACTTTTGAAATTAATTTTCTAGATATATATGTAGATATAGACATACTTTAGATACATGTATTGATACTGATATATAGATAAGCTAAACACATTAACAAAGGTCAAAGTCTTATGAAGATGTCATTGTATTTTCTATGGTTTTCCAGCCCAATTACCACATATTTCTCTTTGGTGCTCCACTTATAATGTAGTCGAATCTATACTAGCTAAAACTCAAACAGAGAAAACATCGTACCGGTAACAAAGATTTTATTCCTAAACTATTTCTTTCCTTGTTTCCTTTCTCTACTCGTGTTTTTTCTCCAATTCCCTTTCCCCTGCATTTGCACCACCTCATGTTTGTCCCTTCTCCACTGTGCTCTCCATCACACTCTCCTTCCATTTCTTTTACCAAAAGCTCAACTCCTGCTAATTTGATATTCATAGTTCGATAAATTATACAAACTTGGTAACGAATTGTCCAAATGTTGCCACAGGTGGCCTGTTAGGACCATGCTGACCTGCATCTTCAGTCATACCACCCAATATTCCATAGGATAGCGAATTCTGTTCGGGTATTGGGGAAGAAATGTGACCGGACACAGAATAGGGAAGAACATTTTGTTAAATTACAATACGTGTGCACACGTGTTTACTAAACCTTATACTCATCGGGGTTTTAGTTAAATAACTAAAGTATTGGTGGCTAAGGAATTGTGAATGCTCGGAGTAAACTCACCCTTTGGAAGGTGACCGACCAAGTCCGCACGCTTCTGCCTGTGCACTGTGTATTTGTGTAATCGTTGAACATATCTCTTTTATACTTTTCGCGTCCTCTTGAAGTTATTTTCGCTCATATTTTACCAACCCATCTGTCACTTTCTTCTTCTATTCATTTCTTTTGTTCCTCCTTTTATTGCAGTTAATACAAGTTTTCTTGAAATACTTGTAGTCTGAGCCTATATCAATCCAGTTGTTGATTTCATATGTTCACACACACACACATACACACACACACACATACATATAAACACACACACACACACATACACACACATAAACACACATAAACACACACACAAACACACACACATACACACACACACATAAAAACACATAAACACACATAAACACACACACAAACACACACACATACACACGCACACACACACACACAAACACACACACACACACACACAATTATATATATATATATATATATATATATATATATATATATATATATATATGCATACATTTAGAATGTTTGATGCGAGGTTTCTTCTAATGAAATATCCTTGACATTGTCAACCCCCTCGCTGTGATCTGTGACTTAGCTGCTATACTTAGTTAAGCCAACAGATATTATGGGGGGGGGCACTTTAAAAACCGAATACCTGGCGTTTGGTCAAATACATATTATTTTGAGACATATTGCTTGTATAATTATATCTATTGTATAAGCTTTACTAAGTCAAAAGTATTGAGTGTTCTTAGGTTGAATAGTATTCATTGATTACGAGTGATGAGATAAAGGTACGAATTGTTCACAAGTTCAAAACGAATGTTTTTCATTGAATCAGCAAGTACTACCTGACGATGGCTTTCTTTTATTATGCAGCAATCCTTTCGCAGTCACAGTTAAACATATTTACTCCTTTGTTGGTCTCAGTGACTTTGAAGGCCCGTTTAGTTATTTATTCAGCTGAGGGAATCCCTTCCCAAGACAGAAGGCCAATTAGGCGTTTTGATTTTTGGTTTTTAATTTAACCATACAGTTATTTAACCATGCAGGTTATTCTTCATTTTTTGAACCATCCGTTTTCTCTTATGCTCGAGTGGGTCGCCCTTTCCTTTGGGTTTGGCGTCAAAATATGAGAGATAAGTGCCACGACTGAGGTGTCGTTGCTGGAAGGAGGGCTGGGGTCGGAGACCTTGTTGAGGTGCTGTTGTTGCACCCACTGGTGGTAGGCGCCGTCTCTTGGCCTTGCTCTTCGCCAGGGAGTACGGCCCGTTATCAATTCCACAAGGATAATTCCGCAGGACCACAGGTCCGCGGGGGCTCCCCTGTACCTGCCGGAGAATACTTCGGGGGCCATATATTTGCGTGTGCCGAAAGCACCACGCAGGTAGACCTCCTCGCCTCCGGAGAAGAACTCTGCTGAAAGTCCGAAGTCGCCGATTTTCAAGACGCGATCTTCGGTCAGCAGGAGGTTGTCGGGCTTGAGGTCGCGATGTGCAATGCCCTGGGCGTGAAGGTATCCGACGCCATTTATGAGCTGCACGAAGTAGAAATGGGCTTTTTCCTCGCCCATGCCGCTGTGACCGATCTCATCGGAAAGGTCGCCTCCGGCCGCGAACTCCAGGTAGATGTGCATTTCCGCCCCTTCTTTTTCGGCGGAAAGCAGCTTGACGACATTAGCGTGATGGAGGCGCCTATGGATCAAGAGCTCTTGCTCGTCCTGTTCTGTCGTCATCTCTACCGTTTTCCTAGCGGCAAGTTCTCCCGTTGAGGCGTTCCTTACGAGAGTCACGATTCCAAAATTACCTTCGCCAAGATACTCAACCTCGGTCCAGAGGTTGCCAGGGCCCTCATTCCAGGGGCTGTCGTCCTGGACTTTGAGCTTCTTGCAGGCAATTTCTTCATCCTCGGAGCATTTCCTTTTGCCTGAGGCTTTCGACGAATGTCGAAGTGTTTCCAGTGTTCTGTTTGATGCCATCGTGCTTGTATTGAAGGTTAAAATTCCCAATTCTAAAGATTCTTCCTAATAGCCAAGTATGGTCATGACAAAGCAAACGCATATCACAGATATCGTGAAATTTGCTTCTCTCAATAGGACACTTAGGTTTTCATACTTACACTGGCCACAAATATTTTGGTATACTCTGAATTACGAAGGAAGCCTTTTCAACGTTGATCATTGGATTTTTAGGTAACATTTGTTAAAATTACACACACACACACACACACACACACACACACACACACACGCACACACACACACGCACACACACACACACACACACACACACACATATCTGTCTATATATCTATATCTATCTATATATACATATATATATATATACATTATACATATATATATACATATATATATATACATTATACATATATATATACATATATATATATATATATACATATATATATATATATATATATACACAATTCCAAAATGCTGTCGTGTTTAACACAGTGTATTAGTGAGAATCTGCGCCCGAAATACATACACACACACACACACACACACACACTATATATATATATATATATATATATATACATATATATAATGTATATATAAATATATATACATATATATATATCGTAGAAACCACTGTTGGAGTAGAAAAGACTGGAAACGGGGAATCTATATATTTCGATTGCAAACTGCAATCCTCTTCAGTAGATACAAATAAGAGAGAGGGCGTACTGTTTAAGTAGCACCCTTAACAAAAGAAAGGGGAACATGGGAAGATATCTCTACCCTCTTCTCACTCCGTATGTGAGGTCAGGAGGCAAATGAGCTTTCACTAGGTTGGAGATTCCCCGTTTCCAGTCTTTTCTACTCCAACAGTGGTTTCTACGTTATTGACAAATGTGTGATTACATTTTTCACCTGTAATATACATATATATATATATATATATATATATATATATATATATATATATATATATATATATATATATATATATATTGGTGAAGCGTGGCAGGAGATTCTCTCTGAGACATATTCTGTTAAAAACGACAGCAAAAGAATTATTGATTAGTTTTTTCCGTGAGCTCTCAAGCTTGCGAAAAGTAGATTTTTGGTAGGGGGAAAGGGAGTAAATCAGATTTCCAAAATTCATAGGAAACACAAAAGTTATAATAGACACAAAAGTATAGTACACAATAAACACAATACAAGAAATTAATACAAGAAATACAGCAAAAAACAAAATACAAGCACAACAAAATAGTTATCAAGACGTTTCGCAGATCTTTCTGCATCCTCAGTTGAAGTGAAAAGAAAGGGAAAGGGAGCATATTTTAAATGAAATGGGAAGCACGGGGAGAAGTCACCGTGTTGCAACTGGGGGAAGTCACACGCAGGACCACAAACACTGGGAGAGATCACAAGTTGGCGGAAATGGTACTCGGGGAGGTCACTCCCGGGTTCGGCGCCAATCTGCTTCTCAGTCTTTGGGAACGACGTATGGTAGGAAGTTCTTCCCTTTCGCGGGGAATGGGGAGCCTCTGGGAAGGAGAGCCCGATGTCTTGGGATTGTCCATCTGGCTCCTCCGAACAGGTTTCATGCTAGGGAGGAGGGCGAAATCATTTACCTGCCTATTAATGGCAGGTTGCAGCTCCTTTATCCATATGGCTTCCAAGATAGCCAAGCGCTGAGGGTCCTCTTCTTTTGCCACAACTTCGGTGTTTTTTTACCAAGAAGTAACCATAAGACGTGCTGACAAGGCATCAATATTCGTTCTCATTTCTACCTCCGAATACCTGGAGAAAATTGACTCCATTCTAGAGGATAGGACTAAGTTCCAGCCCATCCAGAAGAACCCTATCCCGGAACTTACCTCGAAGGTCAACAAGATCATAGATGTCAACAACGCGGTTGCAGGTGGTATAAAATTCTGTAAATTGTCCGGCGAGTATAAACCTGGTTATTGTTATGGCAATGTTAAGACGCATAAACCCAACAACCCTCTTAGACCCATTATCAGCCAGATACCTACTCCTACATATCAGTTAGCGAAAAAACTTAATGAACTTTTAACCCCTTTTGTCCCCAGCAGATTCAGCCTGGCATCTTCTCACCAGTTCATAGAACTGGTGAAAGACGCTCCCAGCCAGGGATTCATAGCTTCGCTGGATGCTGAATCTCTGTTCACCAATGTCCCTGTGGATAGAACGATAGATTTCATATGCGACAAAGTTTACAGAAGCGGACCAGCCCCCGGACTTAACATACTTGAAGAACACCTACGGACCCTGCTTCAATTTTGCACCAAAGAAGCCCCATTCCGCTCTCCCCGTGGGACACTCTACCGCCAAATTGATGGAGTTGCCATGGGATCCCCCCTTGGTGTTCTGTTTGCCAATTTTTTCATGGGAACTGTAGAGGAATTTATTTTTAGTCAAATTGAAAAACCTAGCCTTTATTGCAGATATATAGATGATATATTTGTAAAAACTGACTCCCTTTCTGAAATTGATCAATTGAGGGGGAAGTTCATGGAGGTGTCGGGACTTAACTTCACCGTAGAGCACGGTGAAGGGGGTTCCCTCCCCTTCCTGGACGTCCTACTCAAGCAGACTAATTGTCCTTCTTTTTCTTATAGTGTCTACGTCAAAGAAACCAATCCCGGACTGTGCAT
This sequence comes from Oratosquilla oratoria, assembly GCF_046742065.1. Taxonomy (NCBI): domain Eukaryota; kingdom Metazoa; phylum Arthropoda; class Malacostraca; order Stomatopoda; family Squillidae; genus Oratosquilla; species Oratosquilla oratoria. The sequence continues at coordinate 29,459,625 of NC_134797.1, forward strand.
GAATGGAGAGAGCGAGTGTCCTCAGAGGTACAAAGACGCCACCATTAGCGCCTTTTTCAGAAGAGCCCTCAGCCACTGTTCTTCTTGGAGTGACACTCAAAAAGAGTTTGATCGGGTCCACCAACTCCTTATCAACAATGGTTACACGAATCACGAGGTCCAAGCCAATCTTCGCAGAGTGATCGACAATTGGTATAAACAAACACGACCGACTACAGTAGGACACGAAGGGACCGCAATTAAGGTGTTCTACAAAGCTTGCATGTCTACCAAATACAAGGAGGATGAAAAGATTATAAAGAACATAATCTATAGAAATGTTGTCCCCAAAAAAGAAAGTGATAAATTGTCCTTCACAATCTTTTACAAAAGTAGAAAGACCTCTTCTCTACTTTTAAGGAACAACCCCGCTCCAGAACCCCAGGAGGTTCGTCAATCCCACGTAGTATATAAATACACATGCCCAGAGGAGGACTGCACGCCCCTTTCTGTCTACGTGGGAAGGACGACCACCACATTATCTAGAAGAATCACCATGCACTTGCAACACGGAGGACCCAAGCAACACCACTGGACCCAGCATCGACGCCACCTCGATAGGGAGACTATGGTAAAAAACACCGAAGTTGTGGCAAAAGAAGAGGACCCTCAGCGCTTGGCTATCTTGGAAGCCATATGGATAAAGGAGCTGCAACCTGCCATTAATAGGCAGGTAAATGATTTCGCCCTCCTCCCTAGCATGAAACCTGTTCGGAGGAGCCAGATGGACAATCCCAAGACATCGGGCTCTCCTTCCCAGAGGCTCCCCATTCCCCGCGAAAGGGAAGAACTTCCTACCATACGTCGTTCCCAAAGACTGAGAAGCAGATTGGCGCCGAACCCGGGAGTGACCTCCCCGAGTACCATTTCCGCCAACTTGTGATCTCTCCCAGTGTTTGTGGTCCTGCGTGTGACTTCCCCCAGTTGCAACACGGTGACTTCTCCCCGTGCTTCCCATTTCATTTAAAATATGCTCCCTTTCCCTTTCTTTTCACTTCAACTGAGGATGCAGAAAGATCTGCGAAACGTCTTGATAACTATTTTGTTGTGCTTGTATTTTGTTTTTTGCTGTATTTCTTGTATTAATTTCTTGTATTGTGTTTATTGTGTACTATACTTTTGTGTCTATTATAACTTTTGTGTTTCCTATGAATTTTGGAAATCTGATTTACTCCCTTTCCCCCTACCAAAAATCTACTTTTCGCAAGCTTGAGAGCTCACGGAAAAAACTAATCAATAATTCTTTTGCTGTCGTTTTTAACAGAATATATATATATATATATATATATATATATACATATATATGTATATATATACATATATATGCATATACATATATATATTATATATATACATATATATGCATATATGTATATATACATATATATACATATATATATATATGCATATATATATTATATATATACATATATATATATATGTATGTATGCATATATATACACACATATATATATATATATATACTATATATGTATATATATGTACATATAAGATATATGCATATATATATATATATATATATATATATATATATAATATCAGATTAAGAACCTAAAAACATAAGAATGGAGGAGACAGCAACGGACCATAAGGCCTACACTAGGCGGTTTCATGTCTATTACCACCTACCATCCCTATCCATAAAGTTATTTAGTCTTCTCTTAAAAGAAACAATAAATATTGAAAAGTATCAAGAGACACAGGCTTCTGGGAATGGATGCAAAGAGATGATTGTATCAAGGGACGATTGTGTCTACGACAGTGTATGGGGCGGAGACAGAGCTGGGATTTAAGAGAGGCAGGAAGGAGAAGCTTAAAAGCCTTCGAGATGAAGTGTCTGAGAAATACTGTGGGAGTTACAAGGATGGATAGAGTGAGAAATGAGGAGGTGAGGAGGAAAGCGGTGGGAGTGAAGAAAGAGCTGGAAGAGAGGATTGACGTCTCCCATTCTATTGTATGTCTACTATTTTTTTTCTTTAGAATAATGGTCCATTTATTCAATGTCTTAATTTCTCTTCTCGTATTCATCTTTTTTGTCCTCCTGGAACGAAAATTGATCGCGTTGTTTAGTTTCTTCAGTTTCTTATCACTTCGTATGTCCTGTAACTCCTGTTGTTGCTTAATTGATTTGATCGACTGAATATCTTGATTTGGTCTACTTATGTTCATCGACCGTCGTTCTATTCCTCTTTTTTCCTTGCCCTTCCTACGTCTCCAAATACATTTTCCTAAGTCTACACTTTCACCCTTGTACTCTAGCCTCGCTCTCCCCCTTACTCCTATTTCTTCTGCTTCTCTCTTCCCTATCTGCCCAACATATACATATACATATACATATACATATACATATGCATATACATGTACATGTACATATACATATACGTATGCATATACATATACATATACATATACATACTGTATACATATACATATACATATTTTTGCAGAAACCACCACGTGTGTTTTGTGATTTCTTTGCATACATATACATACATATATACACCAACATCGTTTTCAAAATTCCCTGTAACGGATGCGACAACGCGCCCTATGGTGAGACTCATAGAACACTAAAGAACAGACTCTGGGGACACAAAGAGGGCATCGGGCACCACCTGGAGACAAACGCTGTCGTGAACCGCATCGACACGGAGGGACATTTGCGAAACTGGGAAGGAGCCACTGATTCGGTCAAGGGTTTAAACGAGAGACAAAGAGAGGTCATCGAGTCGCTGCACATAGATAATTTAAAAAAATAAAAAGGACAAGAGATCTTAAATGAACAAAAGCCACGACGATGTTTGACTTCCAGAAACAGAGCCTTGGGCCACGCGACCCAATCCAGGTGCTCAACGATGCCTTTAATTACGTCCTCGTTTTGTTATCACCATTACAGCCATTCTTATCTTTTTTCCTTTTTTCTTTTTAATATATATCATTATTATCCTAATTTTCTTTACGGTTGTAATCATCAGTAATGATTCCTTTTCATTGCATTGTTGGTAGCGACGAAAGGCGCTATCCACTAATCATGTTATGCACTATTACTTTGAGAAAGCTGATTGCCAAGCTAGTCAGGACACAAATCGAAATAAAAAGGCTGTATTTCCTCTTCCCACCCAATATACATGTAAAACACATACACACACGCGTACTGTGTATTTATGCATATATGGAAGAATCACAAGGATGAGTGACGCATAACAAACCACTGTCCCGCGAAATAGCCTCTAGAAATGTGACACCCAATTTGGAGACACGTTATGAGGCTGCCTTAAAAAAAAAAAAAAAAAAAAAAAATTAAGAGAGCTGCTGCTACCGTTTTCTATTTGTTTTCTATTTTGACGAATTCACCATGAGCTCAAGTCCCGTTGAAAACACAATAAAAATAAAATAAATAAAAAATTAGATAAATAAATAGATAAAAAATCGGGTGTCAATGATGAATACTGAGAAATGAAACAAGAACAAAGAACGATATGCAATTTATCAAAACCAGTCATCACTAAATCTACCAAACTCATGCAAAGCTTTTTCGCCAACCTAGCGAACGCTAACATATCAAATATAATATAACCTGGTTTTTTAGTAACGAGTATCTGACGTGCTGACTTATCTGTAAAATCTACTGGTAATAAGCATAAGCATAACCAAGCCAATAAAGTTGATAAATTCTTAAGCGTTCATTGGGGTTGGCGGAAAGTACTAAAGATTTGAGTAGTTCTTCAAACTTAGCCCATGAGATTATAGTGTTCTATAGCCAACACGTGTAGTTACCCCTTAAAGATTCGTGACCGCCAAGTACAGGACAAAACTATAGTCACCCCTTAGGACGACATGCGTTTCTATAGCCAACACGTGTAGTTACCCCTTTAAGACTCGTGACCGCCAAGTACAGAACAAAACTATGGCCACGAGTCTTAAAGGGGTAACTACACGTGTTGGGTATAGAACATTACAAGATTATCACGATTCTTAGTATCCTCCCTACACCCTCATACCTTATTTGGAGGTTGGAGGCGCTAGGAAACTCAGCTGTGACTTACGTGTGATGATTTTCAATAGAAGAAGCAAAACCGTCTCCCTGTGTCAAGGAAACCAACCTGAAAGAGAAAATCAGAAATGAGAATATGAAAAGGATAATATATTCAAAGGGGTTACAAAATGGTTTCACTAAATGTTTTTATCATTTGAAATAACAAATAAACATATGAGGCATAATTATATATATATATATATATATATATATATATATATATATATATAATGTGTGTGTGTGTGTGTGTGTGTACATGTACACGTGGAGTTAAAAACGACAGCATTGTTGTAGTTATTCAGTTTTTTCCTCGTATTCCCGATTTTCCTGATTAGAGATTTGCTATTAACGGGGGTGAATTGACACTAAATCACTGTATTCTTCCATTTCTTTCCATTATTTGAGCTCAACGTTTCGTCTTAATGAAGACATTTTCAAGAGTAAACGGAAATAACAAAAATTACATAATTACAGTAATGGTGACAAAATTACAAAAGTTACATAAATACAGTAATGGTGACAATTATGTGCAAGAACAATACTAATAAAATATGCGGGATACAATACAAATGCAAATAAATATGATAATAATGTTACAAGAAGACTTACATTTAAAGGGATGGGAGAGAAAAATGATAAGTCAGGGATGACAGATATATATAAGCCTATGGTCAGGTGGTCTGACAATGGGATCTCAGAGGTCACGGGGTAAGAGGGTTGGGGGTGGAGGGTTAGGTGGGTGTGGGGGGGAGAGGAGGAGGAAGGGGTGGAGGTAGAAGGGGAGGAGGGGAGACAAGGAAGAGAGGGAGTGGAGGGGGGGGGAGGAGTGGGGGATTTTTGTTTCTATACAATGGGATAGTGGAGATCAAATTGCCTTGGGTGTTAGTGACTAGAGCTTTGACTTTTATATTAGAGACACAGCTCCAGTATGTATGTGTATATATATATATATATATATATATATATATATATATATATATATATATACACATGTATATGTATATACATATAATTATTTTTGTTTATTACACCACCTGCTCTTTGTAGACAAATTGTAAATGTAATTATGTTTCTATTCAATATATATACATATATATATATATATATATATATATATATATATAATATATATATGTATATATATATATATAATATATATATGTATATATCAAACGCAGACGAAAACTTTTGGGCGTCACAAAGACTAAACCGACCATCACTGTTGAGAACTAAACCCCTTTATTAGAACTTTCCTACGAGCAGAAAAGTGAAGGGACCTAAGCAACTCCCCCATAATCAAATGTTTACTAGGGAGCAGCGCGTTAGAATACCTTTAGCGCCAATTTCAAATTATCCACCTCGTTTAATTTAAATATAAGTGGTTTATTTGCCCTAACAGATTGTCTAATCTAAGATTGGTGAGTGAAACTTCATTGTAAACAATTTACTTTAAAAGTTGAAAATATGTAAGGAAATATATCTATGTACATTGCATACTCTTTAAATAGGAGATAGATATCGCTAGCGACATCTGGCACCTGTGACCTTCCCTGTATGTAAACCGGATTCAGAGCGCGAGAAAGTTAATTTCCAGCTTTCTAAATTTTCTGTGTTGACTTACGGTCACTTGGGGCCGATCCTCGTCGAATGTCGTCAATCTGAATAGGTAGAAGACTTCGTTTACTGTATTCTGAACCTGCATAAGACCATTTCAGCAATGCATCTCAAATCCGTTTAGGTTCAACTTCTCGTAGTTCGTTTCTACTCATAGGAATTGGCAACAGTTAGCGAGGACCGACCGAGAGAGAAATTATCTTTAGTCTATTACAATAAGCACAGGAACAAGAATCCTTCTACCTAAAACGCTTAAATCACACAGTCAATCGGACTTTTCTATGGCGTTCCAGGGCGATTGAATACGGACGATTTCCATATTGTTTTGTCCAAGTTGCTACGTATGTTCCTTTGGGAGGACTGAGCGAAAGCTGTCATTCATATGTTCTCCGTTTTGCAACAGTGTCCACGAGAAACACACTTTAGTTCAGATTGCTACACATTATTTCACAAAGTTTCGTCTTAGTTACCATTCACAACTCTTTGGGAGAAGTGAGCGAAATTTTTGAAGTTGAAAGCATCTTCGCTGTTCGAACGAATGGTATACTTCTACTCCCTTATACTGATATACTGTATGTTCACTCTATATATATTTTATGGACATATTATTTATATTTCTTTTGTTTTTATATTACTTTTTTCAAGAAAACGTAGCAATTTCTTCCTCTTCATATACATCTCACTATGACGGTAATGTAATTGCGAAGGCCCCAACGGAATTACTTTCCTGTAATACTGTTTTGTAACACCAGCATCTGTAATATTGTTTTGTAACATCAGCGTCCGCCTAAAATATAAAAATAACAAGGACAAAGCATAAAATAAAACAAAAAACTCGTTTAGACTGGCGAGTATCAAAACCTCATGACAATATACATACACATATATCCACATATCCATAAATATATATATTCATACACGCATGCATCTATTCATATGTACGTGCACACTGTAGACGTGTACACATATAAACGTGTACACATATACATGCATGTTTTCATATTCTATACATATAGATATCTAGAAATAAACATGTAGAGGAAGGAAAAATTTTCGCACTTAATTAAGATAGGACGACGTGACGTCACCAGCTTCTACATTTTGAATGAGTGTGACATCACAGCCTTAATATTCATATATTATGTGAATATCTAAATATATTCTTTGTTTAGACTCGTGGTTATTAGATTCCACCAGTTTTTTTCACGTCCGAAGGTCTCTTTCAAAAAACATTCCCTCAAAATATTTCTTATAATTTATCAAGCCACTGCCGAAGACTTACAAGATTCAAAGCCATTTCATCAGAGCTCTAGAAATATTTGAGCACCAGTGAAGGCTCGTAAAAGCCGATCGTTCCTTAATTTCATTTCCAAGAAGTAAAAAACAATAAAATAAAATAAAATAATAATAATAATAATAATAATATATATATATATATATATACATATATATATATATATATATGTTGACTATATTATGACAAATAAGACTGAAGGTGGAAGGAACAGACGAGGAGTAATGGGAGAAGGCTTTATATGTTTAGCAAAAGCCACAAGCTTATTAATAATAAAAGAATACACAAATAAAATAACGAGCTCTCCGAAGCGTCCCAGGAGATGACCCGTCCGTGTATAAAATATCCTGTTACGTTTGAGTTGTTAGCTTTGTGATCAAGACCCTGCGGGTCGAAACGTTAAAGCGTGACATTCTCCCATTACTCCTCGTCTGCTTCTTCCACCTTCGGTCTTATATATATATATATATATATATATATATATATATATATATATATATATATATATATATATATATATATATATATATATATATATATATATATATATATATCGATGCTTGACTGTGATTTTGTGAGTTTCTGATCAATTGGGCCTCTGATTATTTTCTTGTTCTGGCCTCCTGAGTTGAATTTTTCATTCACGAGGCTCGATTTCCAAAACAACAGTGTTGTCATTCTTCAACAACTCAGGACTCGAGATATGCAACACGGTGCGTTGGGGGTATTTTTTATCTTCACAGCGAAAAAAGGGTGACTTGAGTCATCAAAGATTAAGGACAACCATAGGTCGGTAAATATTTCCCATACACTGCTGACTATGTTATTCCATTCCTTCAGAATCCAGAAAATGTCCACAACACCAAGGAAACCACATTTCTGCATAATTGAGCCCTGCAAACGAGTGCATTGGCAACTAAAAATCTTCTGAAGGTATTTATTTATTTTTCTATTTTCTATTTATCTATTTATTTATTTATTTATTTTCTTTAATAATGAGTGACCAGGAACATTGCCTGACCTCAAGGGCTATGAACAGCTGGTGTGATGTACTGAAATGCAAAGTTGTACAACGCCTTCAGAACACTACAGAAGAGCTTCCTTTCGTTTTGACCAACGTCCTCGGAAAAAAAAAAAAATGAAACTCGATCGTGTATTGTTTTCGGAGGGCAATGGGTACTCCAAATATTGGGTAGAGGCTTTGAAAATGTGTACAGGAGATATCGGATTATATATTTTTTTTCCCTTATTTGTGCTTTTGCCTTACATTTTCTAGGTTGGATTGGACAAGAGGGTGGGGGCCAAAGTGTTAGGACATCCTGTATAATATGTATGTATATATGTATGTGTGTATGCATGTATGTATACATGTACAGTATATATATATATATATATATATATATATATATATATATCCGAGGGGGTTGTCTATGGCACTGTTTTGATGACTGAACCTTCACACTCATAACCTGAAAGATTCATCTCTTGCAGATATTGATGTCTGCCATGTATGTGCGGCAGAAGTAGAGATGCAGCTTTGAATTCTTCCACGCAAAAGTGGAACCAATCGACATTTACCAGCACTTGGTGAACGTTTACGAAGCCGAAGCAGTTGATGTCAGCACGGTTAGGAGAATGGTTCGTCGATTCCGGAGTGGCGACAGAGATGCGAGTGACAAACCGCGCTCATGACAGTCACGAACAGGCCCATGCTCATCTCTGGCGAAAGTACATTGAAAAGGAGGTTGATTACACAGAAAAATTAAATCTGGAGCAAAAATGTCCACTTGTTTTAATAGTGTCACTTCCGCCTTTGTAGATAATAATTTTTTTGAGTTACGAATAAAAAGATAGGAGGCATTACTTTTGGAACTTCCGTCGTAGAATGTGTGTGTGTGTGTGTGTGTGTGTGTGTGTGTGTGTGTGTGTGTGTGTGTGTGTGTGTGTGTGTGTGTGTGTGTGTGTGTGTGTGTGTTTAGTATTAATTTATCAATTTATAAGAAGAAAAATGTAATTTTCTATCTTCCTTTGCGTCTGATGAGTAAAGGAATTCAGGATTTTTAAGGATTTTGTTCTTGATAATACTGAACGATTTTACAAAGCTGCGGATTTCAATATGTGGTCCAGAGACCCTTTGGCGGTCACAGAGGTTCACAGGTGAGACAATAAATAGAATATCATTTGTACTTAGTCTTGCTGTATTGCTTGTGGCCCAAGGCAGTGGGCGAGATGCAGGGATGACCCGTCATCCAGGAACACCCAAGAAAAGAGGGAGGAAGGGATGGTGAATAGGAGTGGAGTACATGGGGATGAAATGAGTGGGAATTGATTTATGCCTTTGACTTTGGCTACCTCCTTTGTAAGCAGGAAAAAGCCCTTGGTATATGTAGGTACTTAGTCGATGGCCGACGATTTCATTTAGTGTTGATGTGATTTCCAGATAACTACAGAACAGCAATACATAAATATGGGATACACGAGAGAACACGAGGAAATACCTGGTCTAGAGGAACTTGAGGCTCGTATAAGGTTGATGGTCCAAGAAACTAAAGAACAGTAATACATAAGCATAGGATGCTTGCTCCGGTGGTTCGAATAGGTCCATGTGATGGTATAAGATCCCAATTGATTTGAAGAAATTTAAAGTTCTTCTTCCAATACACAAACATCAAGTAAAACGTGCGATTGCAAATGTAGCGTTCTTTCATCCAAACAAAGTTTTTTGTTGCTGCCACGAAATGACTTTTATTCACCACCACGACGTCCTCAATGGTGTAGGCGTGGACAATGTACACCACATTTGCAAAACAGTTTCATATTTCCCAAGAGCGGAAATGTGGATGCTTAAAAATTTAGACGACCTTTTTTCCGAACAATTTTTTATTTCACCTTTGCATTTTACAGTGAGACAATCCATGTCCAGAAGTATATGACAACACATACAAGTATGAGAGTCTGTTTTTCGCCTACACTTATGATACATATGAACCTCTTTCGTGCTGACTTGACACTTTTCCTGTTGTTATGGTTCCGTCATGCAATATCCTTCATCTCCTTGAAGTACCTTTAACAGTATAATAATTGACTTGATTTTCATTTATTGGAAACCCGCAGCCTCGCAACGGCTGGCAACGCTCTCCGGGCTCTCCTAGTGACTTTTCTTGAAAGTAAGTCTTTTTCCCATGGCGTTTCCGTGTCAACTGCTTCTGACCCAGGGCAGTGGACAGGATGCAGGTATGACCCGTCATCCAGGAGGTACCAAGATAAGAGAGAGGGAGGAGAGTGGAAGGGAGTGGAATATATAGGAAATGGAATGGGTGGGAGTGGTTTCTATGCCTTTTCCTTTTTGGCTACCCCCCGTGTAAGGTGGAAAAAGCCTTTGGTGTGTGTATGTATGTATGTATGTTTCCGTGTCTCCAAATTGTAATACTTCGAAAAGGAGATCAGTGGCCATCTATCAGATCTCCTTATATTAAAAGGCGGAGGAGATGCAATCCAAAAACACAGAGGTCTGGGTACCGAGTGTCAGCACCTCGAGGCTGCATCTCTCGATGGCGATGAGGGTGGTAGGGAGATGATTCTCTCCGAGGTCGGCCTCAAAGGACCACCACGTTTCATGAGGTCAGTATTCTGAAGAATTTAGTGATACCCCTACGGACCAGGGTCACGTATTCTTTCATGAATGGAGACTAAAATCTTTACTAAAAAAGAAGAAAAAAAATGCTGTTCACTTTAAACTTCCACGATCCCTGGGCTTCTATATTTCTCCTTTTTGTCGGTACGATATTATTGACAAGAATAGAGGTGCTGGTTAATAATATACTATTCCCAAGCACAAAATTGTTTGTTGTCCTTGTTCGGTTCAACTCCGGAGGGTTGACGAAGGGAGACGCTGAGCTTCACATTCGCCTTGCCACGACCAACCGGACCCTACTCAGATCCATTCGATCAGCGGTGATTGTCATTTGCCCGGGCTTCATCGATAGGCGCCACTTTCCATATGCTCTTCCCTTTAAAATACCTTTTTCTACGCTCTGTTGTGAAGATTTTTAAAAGTTCTTGAAATTAACTCTTTTTCGGTGATTTTTTTTTTAAATATATATCAAAACAAAGATTAAGTTTGTTTTGAACGAGATTTCAAAATTCTTTTTCGATGATTTTGGAAAGATGTGCAGCCATGCCAGGAAATCTTTTCGCCTGCTGCTAAGCTTCTATTTTTAGTTCTTCTTCTTGCCTACAGGTGGAGAATGTTACACGATCATTCCAGCAACCACCAAAAAAAAAAAAAAAAAAAAAAAAAAATCAGCTGAAGGAAGCAACTTCACAGTGTTTCAATAGCATGGAAGCTAGAAATGGAATACATATTGTACAGTTTCCTATATATTGTCGAGTTAGCTTTCATCAATTGGTTTTGTGCTGATCACTATGTTCGGAAATATTCGACATTGAACGAAATAAAAGGAAAAAATTGGATTGGTGTCAAACTGGCTCAACCATAGAAAGACCGCCAAGGAAAGGAAAATGCAAAATAAAAAGAATAATGTAACAATAATGATGATGATAATGAAGATGGTGGTGATAATGAAGACGAAGACAAAGACAAAGACAAAGATAAAGATGAAGATAAAGATGAAGATGAAGAAGACGATGATGAAGATGAAGACGAAGACGATGACAAAGATTAAGATGAAGATGAAGATGAGGATGAAGATGGAGAAGGAAAAGGAGGAAGAAGAAGAGGAGAAAAAGAGGAGGAGGTGGTGGTGGTAGTGGTGGTGTTAATAATGGTGGTGATGGTACTAGTGGTGGTGACTGATGGTGACGGCGATGGTGATAATAT
>NC_134797.1:29476468-29481468 GCF_046742065.1 Oratosquilla oratoria
TCTCTGCCACAATATGTTTACACGTTTCAAATGTCGCCAAGTAATTTGCATTTATTTACGTATTTTATTTATTATCTACATTATTATGGTTTTTATCTATTTATTTATTTATCATTATTATGATTTTTTCGCATCCGACCTAGATATGGACCAAAAGGTCTCCTGTCGGCATGCTCCGCCTTTGTAATCCTTTGTGAATGTTACTGAGAGCGACAGACAGACTCAAGACGTCTCAATCTGCCTAAGTCCTAATTGAAGTGGAATCTATACATTTACCGAAGCTAAGCAATCTCTATTTTGGCTTCTTCCTCTCCAAGAGTCAAGATCAAACGCACCTGCTCATGGAAATCTCGTGTACGCCAGGAGAAAAAAAAATATATATATAAAAAAATAAAAACGCAAAAAGTCTCCTCGGAGGCTGGAATATCGATGGAATATGTGAGGACATCTACTAGGCAATGTCAGCTTTACAGAGAGAGTGAGAGAGAGTGAGAGAGAGAGAGAGAGAGAGAGAGAGAGAGAGAGAGAGAGAGAGAGAGAGAGAGAGAGAGAGAGAGAGAGAGAGAGAGAGAGAGAAAGTGAAAGCGAGAGATGAGAAAGATAGAGATAGAGAAAGAAAAGAGAGATAAGAGAGAGAAAGAGAGAAGAGAAGAGAGAGATAGAGAAAGAGAGAAGACAAAGAGAGAGATAAAGAGATAGAGAGAGATAAAGAGAGAGATAGAGAGAGGGATAGATAAAGATAGATATATATAGAGAGAGAGAAATGAAAAATATAAAGAGAGAGATAAGCAGAGATAAAGACAGAGATAGAGGTAGATATAATATATATATGTAGGTAGATAGACAGATAGATACTGTAGATAGAGGGAAAGAGAGTGCACCTGATTTTTATAAAAACGAATTACCCTGCTACCACATTGCGATTCTATCAAAATTTGGGGAAAAACTAAAGCTGGAAATGTTAATACACATATACATTACGTATATATTCACACAAATATTTTGTGTTTATATATATATATATATATATATATATATATATATATATTATACATATACACTCATATAATCGTCTACAAATATTTATACCTATGTACCCAAATATTTGGATATGGATATCCAGTATACACGTGTATTCGTGTTTAAAAGAATTCGCTTATAACGAAAAACAAACTTGGGGCATGAGACTTTTATGGAACTAGGGCAGCCCAGTCCCCATCCAATCGCCCTAAAATTCGAGTCGAATAAGTCTAAACCCATCTAAGTTTGAAAACCTGCGACTTTGCTGATGCTGTGTGGTGACCAGGTTCCACCACCCAGGTCGCGTCAGCAACGACTCTGAACCCAATTTAGTTTACGTTTCTCGATAAATCCAATGTTAATATGGAGAGCAAATATCATCTCTTTCGGCAAACGATTGCGTCCATTATACAAGTTTTAGTAAAGTTTTAGTAAAGTTTTAGTAAAGAATTAAAGTAAAATTAAAGTAAAATTAAAGTAGCAAATATAATATCTTTCGGCACACGATGGCGTCCATTATACAAGTTTTGGTAAAGTTTTAGTAAAGAATTCAAGTAAAATTAAAGTAAAATTAAAGTAAAATTAAAGAATTAAATTAAAGTTTTAGTCAAGTTTTATACAAGTTTTAGTAAAGAATTAAAGTAAAATTAAAGTAAAATTAAAGTAGCAAATATCCTATCTTTCGGCACACGATGGACGTCCATTATACAAATTTTAGTAAAGTTTTAGTAAAGTTTTATACAAGTTTTAGTAAAGAATTAAAGTGAAATTAAAGTGAAATTAAAGTAGCAAATATCATATCTTTCGGTACACGATGGCGTCCATTATACAAGTTTTAGTAAAGTTTTGGTAAAGTTTTAGTAAAGAATTCAAGTAAAATTAAAGTAAAATTAAAGAATTAAAGTAAAGTTTTAGTAAAGTTTTAGTAAAGTTTTAGTAAATAATTATCATTATTTGCTAGTCTGTTGTTGTTGTAGTAGGAATGATGTCAATGTATATATCTAATAAAAAATAAAAGTGAAAGAATGGCCTCTTCTTCAATTAATCACGTTTTCTTAACTTACGATAGTAATAACTGTTTACATATTCCCTAATCGATATGTATTCAATATATCTCTGATCATTCGCACATTTGTGAAAAAGTTTTGAGCAAATACTTATCAAATGCACTTGTACAGAATACAAATTATTCAGAAGAGAGCTTATAGCTTCTAGTGTTATGATAATTTATTCTGAACATAGATGAATGCTGATAAAAATTTGCATTAAAAAATTAAAGTTATTTACCTGTGCACTGCATTTATCTATTCAACTAATTACTATTTATTTATTCATTTATTCCTTCCAATAGGTAAGTAAATGAATAATGCATATAACACACACACACACACACACACACACACACACATACACACACACATACACATACAATATATATATATGTACATATGTATATATATATATATATACATATATATATATATATATACATATATAGATAAATATATACATATATATACATAGATAAATATATACATATATACACATAGATAAATATATACATATATACAGGTATGCACATACTGTGCTAACAATATGCGTGTTTTTCTTTGTGCTTGTGTGTGTGTGTGTGTGTGTGTGTGTGTGTGTGTGTGTGTGTGTGTGTGTGTGTGTGTGTGTGTGTGTGTGTATGTGTGTGTGTGTGTTCGTGTGCTTGTGTGTATTTGTGCATGTATACGTATGTAAGCGCGTATATATGTGCATACGTGTGTGCGTATGTGTGTACATGTGTATGCGTCTTTATTCTGTGCATGGTACAGAAAGGTTCACACAATCCATAAAGGTCATAACTGGGTATCCTCAGATAACTCATTTAGCCGTCCACTCTACCAATCATACATACGACACATACAGCTGGTGTGGTTGAAATCTAGTTTCACCTATATTCGGGTCGCGTCCACATTCACAGATGAACTATGACTTCATTTACCATTGGACAAGATCCTCATTTTCCGTCATCGGTTTTTATGTGTACATATATAAGTTTCACACACGTGAATATACAACTTATGCCAAACACTACAGTGAAAGGAAATTAAAAGTTTGAATCCGAGCGCTTTCGTGATATATTACGAAAGCGCTCGGATTCAAATTTGTTTAATATATATATATATATATATATATATATATATATATATATATATATATATATAAACATACATACACGCTTGAGGGACCTACAAAACAAACACATACAAATCCCCATAACTTTAGTCATCCTCCCATTCTTCAGCTATGTTGCAAACATCTTCGTTCCTTTCTAACTTTCAGTCAAGTCTTCTAATAATCGAGGAGCTCCGCACTCCCCGGTCATACAACTTTTTTCTTAACCTAGGAAAGCAATATTGGGTCACACATCATTACTTCTAAGGATGTGGAGATTTCACACGATGTTGCTGCGCGAGCGAAGTAGAGGTGGAGAAGAAATGATGATGGTGGTAGTGGTAGAATCGTTGTAGTTTTCTTGTTCCTGATGGTGTGGGTAAGGTTCGGGAGGGTGGTGGTATTTATGAAGCTGATGGTTTTAGGGTTGACGTGAAGGTGTTGGTGAGGTATTGGTAGTGGTGGTGGTAGTGGTGGTGTTGGAAATAAGTGATAGTAGGTGTTGGTAGAAGAAAGATACAGCAGGACTGATATCAGAGATACTGGCAAGATGGCAAAGTGATTCCTCTGTGGTGACAGGGGTGTTGGTCATTAGTAATTGTGGTGACAGTGCTGATAGTAGTGGTGATGGTAGTAGTGGAGTGGTTAAAGATAGATCATGCATTCGTTCGTTCGTGGGTATGGACAAGATAGGGCTAGTCTGGACGCGTCTCCGATTCCAGAGGTAGCTTCACCTGGTCCTGATGTCCCTTCCAGGAGCACTCGGATATTTTTACATTTTTTTTTTGACGACCTCGGAGATGTGAGAGAGATGTCGGGGGTGAGAAGTGGGTAAGGTGGAGGTGGGGAGAGTGTGTCTCGCGTGAGAACGTGAGAGGATTGTGGGGAAAGAGCGAGGGGCGACAAGAGAGATCTCACAGACGAGAATAACCGGGTCGATGCGTAGATGTCGCGGTTTCAATATCTTGCCGAGCTGCAGACTCTTACTGAAGTTGAGGACGTATTTTTCATGGTCCTATTTTGAAAGTCTTTGCGTCTAGAATTGCGAGTATTTGTTATTTAAGGGAATTGCTCTACAGCGTGAGGGGGAAAAGGTCAACTGAAAAGGCGTGAAGGAATGAGGAAGGAGGGAAGAGGGAGGAAGAAGGAGGGAGGAGAGAGGAGGTAGGACAGAGGAGGGAGGAGAGAGGAGGGAGAAGAGAGGAGGGAGGAGGAGTTGGCGTGATTGGGGTTGGAGATCCCCCGAGGGAGCTCCAATAACATCTGATGACAAAGACAAAATATTTAAGTCACCAGAAGGAATGGTGTACAAAAACTAATACATTCCAGATGTTATATAGCCATTTTTTTTGTAAAATGATCACACATACACTAAAGGACGCATATACGCATGAGTGCATACATTCATTAAATTTTTAAACTAATACGGACACAGGTATACGCACACACACGCGCACATAGACACACACACACACACACACACACACACGCACACACATACACACACATACACACACACACACACACACACACACACACACACACACACACATAAACACGCACACACACACATACACACACAAAACACACACACACATACACACACACACACACAGACACGCACGCACACACATACACCCACACACACACACACGCACGCGCACACACACACATGCACACACAGACACACATAACTCACTGTAATCATTGGCACTGAAGGGTGTAGCAAGATGTACGTAACGCTATCTATAACCCTTATGTATATGTCTAGGTGTGTATACGTGTATATATATATATATATATATATATATATATAT
>NC_134797.1:29488968-29491468 GCF_046742065.1 Oratosquilla oratoria
ATTGCAGACATTCCTGAGGATGTTTTGTTTGGGACGAAACGTTGAATAATTGGAGGATTGTGCAAGTTTGTGTTATGCTCACCCGATTGAGGGAGGGATTGTCATTGGAGGCATCGAGAGTGCCAGAGGAAATTTGAATAACTGCAAAAATAATGTAGTTTTCAACTCCACATCTCTTAGAGAAAATCTGCTTTTATGCATATATTTATGTATATGTCAATATATGTATATAGGCATATATACATTTTTTATACCTACGTGCAGTGTTTTTGTATAGGAGGTTGCCAACGCAACTATAAAAGCAGGTTTATTTAGGTTCCGAAATAAGATGACTGGAGAGGGACAAGCTCAAGCATAAAAACAAAACTTCCCTACTATTATTCCTTATTCATATATCTCCTTTATGATATGAAATCATATTCCTCTTTATCCCTTCTTTCCCTTTCTTCCTCGTCTGATTCTCCCTCCTCCTCCTCCTCCTCCTCCTTTCTTCGTCATGTACCTCTTATTCTATTCGTTCGTGTCTTCTTCGATCCTGTTATCGGTCTACTTCATCTTCTCTTTCCTTCCACGATCATGATACAACTTCGTCATGTATATTCACGACATATGTTTATACGTATGTACTATTATCCATGTTTTATTAGACGTCAAATTACTTACGAAATGAGATATTGTTCAATTATTATAATTACGTATTTTGCTTCTCTTCATCTCATTATTACAAACAATTGCTTCCTTAATGCTTTGTGCAATCAAGGGTAAAGTCAGTAATTTTGTTGTACTTAACCAAATGAAAATGTTCGATTTGGTTTATGAGGAATTATGTACCCTGGATGCCAATGGCCTTTCCCCCAAATAGGAGGGTTAGCCGAATCAATGCATGCCTTGACTCATCGCGGGAGGTGCCAAGATGGGAGGGAGGGAGGAAGGTGGAGGGAAGTGGAATATATAGAAAATGGAATGGGTGGGAGTGGTTTCTATGCCTTTTTCTTTTTGGCTACCCCCCGTGTAGGGGGAAAAGCCTTTGGTATGTGTATGTATGTATATAGATCCACACATACATACAGACATATGTACATAAATACATTAAATATATATATATATATATATATATATATATATATATATATACATTATATATATATATATAAATATAAATACATTATATATATATATACATACATACATAAATATATATATACATAAAATATATATATATATATATATATACATATATATATATATATATATATATATATATATATATAACATTCTGACAGGTTGGTGTTGGGGATAGGATTTGAGAGGAATCTCGGTCTGAGTTTGTTCCTGACTAATTTCTTTGAGCAAGCTTACCTAGCAAAACTAGTAAGGAGTAAACTTAGATAAAGGCTCCCGTGTTCCCCGTTCCCACCCACATACATATATATATATATGTATATATATATATATATATATATATATATATATATATATATATATATTTCTTTTCTGTTACTAGTTATACCAGTTATATTATATATCACATATGTATATACATAGCAATGATTGCATGAACATTTTGCATATTTCCGCTGGTGTAACGAGACAATATGATATACTGTCAAGTTGAACTTAGATAAAGGCTCCCGTGTTCCCCGTTCCCACCCACATACATATATATATATATATATATATATATATATATATATATATATATATATATATATATATAATTTCTTTTCTGTTACTAGTTATACCAGTTATATTATATATCACATATGTATATACATAGCAATGATTGCATGAACATTTTGCATATTTCCGCTGGTCTAACGAGACAATATGATACACTGTCAAGTTGAACTAATCTACTATGATAATCTGGAAATTCTGTGAATTTATGCTCACTTTATATGACAAGTTGAGGGTTATAAACTTTCAAATCTTGTTTTGGTGATCTGTTGCATTTGAATTCGCATATTCTCTTATGAAAACATGGATATTGTGAGTACATAAAAGCCATTTGGCGTAGATATAAATTGCACACACGGATTTATAGTCTATGGGATATGGAAGTAGCTTAATGAGCGTCTCCTTTCGTGTCTGTGTCATTTTGTCTGCAGTGGATCATACTTATGAATGGTGAGAGATTCTGTCTGGGATTATGACTTCTGTCTTGACGAGATAAACACCATATGAGGACGGAGCCTTTATTTGTACGACGTTTCGCTTATTACAGCTTTTTCAAGTACAAGTTGAGATACAAATGCTTGAGATTAAATAAGGGGAAAGGAGGGAACGGGGAGAGAAAAGGGGGGGGGAAGGAAGGAGGAGGAGGAGGGTGGGGGGATTGGACACTGGGAAAGGATGAGAATGCTGGCCCAAACGTCCGTATGGCGAAATGTCTTCCCTCTTTGGACCATCTTCTTGAATACCTGAGAATCATAAAAACGTAGAAAGAGGGATACAAGAGTCTGAGATAGTGAAAGTGTCTGCAATCTTCATATAGATGGTT
>NC_134797.1:29496468-29498968 GCF_046742065.1 Oratosquilla oratoria
CGTTCTTCTTCGGAATCAGACGTTCCATCACAGAAACACAGAAACACACGCACAAACACACACACACACACACACACACACACACACACACACACACACACACACACACACAGTATCACTGCGCTTCGAGTCGTTACTCCAACTCTCGTGGGCGGGGAGTTGGGTGTGTGTGTGCGTGTAAGGTCATAGCAGTACCCATAGATCGGTCATACGAGCTCTGAGCTCTCTTCTGGGAGGGAAATAGCTGTCGATCACGAGGTGAATCACACACACACACACACACACACACACACACACACACACACACACACACACACAAAGTAAATAAACATGTGACACAGTGTGGTAGTGAAGTGCTTATACCAGGAGACGCCTAGTATGACTACAAACCTTACTTTTGCCCTACGTGTTAAGATGGCTGTAAGACGTGCGAGTAGGATTCGAACCTGATGAAGTGTTCACCTCCGTCCCTCACCGGAGCTGAATAAATGTCAAATGTCCCCTGGCGCTGTACTAAGTGAGTTCTTAATGTTATAACGTGGATGAAGATGACAACAGTTCAAGTTTACCCCGTCGAATTTGTTCTGGTGAGGGAAAGATTTCGTACATAATCCAAGATGAAAAAAGTAGATAAAGATTAGATAAAAGAGGAGCATGCCGACAGGAGACCTTTTGGTCCATAACTAGATTTGATATATACATGGAGAAATAAATAAAAACAATAATTGAATAGAGAAAATAAAACAAATCGAATCATTAGCTGTATTTTAAGAAATTTGTTTGTGATTGGAATCTGAGATTAACAAAAAAAAGAAAAAAAAAATTATTTTCATTGTAGAGTTAAACGGAACAGGTTTAATCCACAGGCTCAAAGGTGGTGGCACACTAAGCATTTCTCGCTAGCATGCTACTTGCTTTTGCTACTACGTTTGAGTAGAAACGAGACGACTCGGTTACGACATTTTTTTTTTTTTCAAATTTCCAAATGGCAAGTTATTCATGTGTCATATAGTGAAAAGCTGAATTACGAACTACAGTAAGTTAAATCTATATGAATGATATTCAGATTGTCGATACCGGTATGTTCTTACGGGTCTGGAATATTGCAACCGAAATCGTTTCTACTCAAACGAAGTAGCAAAAATGAATGGCATGCTATCCTTGTGTGCCACCACGTTAACACCTCTACTTCAGGAGTTACCACGCAACATAGGAAGACCCACCTCCTCTTCCTCAACTTCCTCCTCCTCCTTCTCCTCCTCCTTCTTTTCTCCTCCTCCTCCTCTCCTCCTCCTCCTCCTCTCCTCCTCCTCCCCCTCTCCTCCTCCTCCTTCTCTCCTCCTCTCCTCCTCCTCCTCCTCCTCCTCCTCCCGAAGGTTGACCTCGAAGCCGAGTACGACTGAGGTCTCAGTGTGGAGTACCTGCGAGACACATCGATTACCTTTCGCAAGAAAGGTCATCAAAGGCCATCAGAGGTCACCAGAGATCATCATTCTTGAGCCTCCAGCACTGGTGGGTGATAAATAATTCTTCATGTGAGGGGTCAAGCGGCCATTATTGTCCAACGAGGAGGGCGTCGAGACGGCTCGAGGCCTTACCCAAAAAAAAAAAAAAAAAAAAAAAAAAAAAAAAAAAAAAAAAAATAAATCGATTGACACTCTTATTACGATTGTAGCTAAGCTATTCTATTCATGTGCTGTAGTGCCACACATTACAGCTTCTGTTATGTCCAAAAACTAGATTTGATTAACCTTAGGAGATCAAGACTATTAATTTTGCCAGTCTGTCTTTTAGATGAATGAAATCGACTGTCAGGAGACACAAATCAAAGGGCCATGAATCTCCTCGCCGTGGCGATGAGGTTATAAGAGCAGAGGATCCTAAATGGGTTTCCCCGTCAGGGATGTGTCAAGTGAAGAGAAGTAAGAGGAGGAGGCGGGGGGAGGGGAGGGGGAGGAGGAGAAGGAGGAGGAAGAGGAGGAAGAGGAGTAAAGGAGGAGGAAGAGGAGGAGAAAAGGAGGAGGAGAAGGAGGATGGGGAGGAGTAAAGGGAGGAGGAGAAGGAGGGAGAAAAGGAGGAAAAGGAGAGTGTATGAAGAAGAGGAGGAGAAGGAATGGGAGGAGAAGGAAGGAAGGAGGGGGAGAGATAGGAGGAGGAAGGAGAGAAAGAGGAAGACGTGGGTGAGGAAGGAGAGAAGGAAAATGAGTAAGACGACAAGGACGACGACGAGGAGGAGGAGGAGGAGGAGGAGGAGGAAGAGGGGGAGAAGGAGGGGAGGGACGGAGGGAGGGGAGGGAGGAGGAGGAGGAGGAGGAAGGAGGGAGGAGGAAGGAGGAGGAAGGAGGAGGAAAGGAGGAGGAGGAGGAGGGGAAGAGGAGGATGAGCAGGAGAAGGAGGAGAAGGAAGAGGAGGGAGGAGGAGGAGGGAGAGGAGGAGGAGAATAGGATGAGGATAAGGAGAAGGAGAGAGAAGAAGGAGAAGGAGGAGGAGGGAGAAAAGG
>NC_134797.1:29503968-29533968 GCF_046742065.1 Oratosquilla oratoria
AGAGAGAGAGAGAGAGAGAGAGAGAGAGAGAGAGAGAGAGAGAGAGACAGAGAGAGAGGGGAAAGAATTAAGATCGAAGTACCAAAAAATGGAAACGAATGGAGGATTTAAAAGGGAACGATGTTGAAATAAGAAATACGAAGAACCGATAAAGGCGAAGAAGAAGGGAAAAGAATCAACGATAACTTAAAAGCTATGAACGATTAAAGAGGACTAATCATTAAAACGAAAGGAGGAGGGGGTGAAGGAGACAGAAAAAGAATTGAGGCAGGAAAGCAAACATTAGAAGAAAAGAGGGAAAACAGTATAAATACACAAAAACGAAAGATATGAAAGAAAGTAGATGGGGGAAAAGTAATTATGAATAAACAGCTTGAAGAAAGGGAAACGAGGAGAAATGAAAAGACGAAATGTATTGAAACAAGAAGAAGGGAAGAAAGGTGAGTATCGTTAAAAAGGAATAAGGAGACAAAGAAGAAGAGGTGGGAAGAATACACAGTAAACGAAACCGAAAAGATAGAAGGAAAGGGTAGAAGGAATAGAAGAAACAAAGGGAAAAGGAGTGGAAGATGAAAAAGAAGTTGGTGACGTGGGATTAAAAACAGGGTTAGAAGTAGAAATAGAATGTAAATAGATGTAGACGTGGAAGTAGAATTACAAGAAGTATCTGAAGTTAAGTTGAATAAAAGAATCAGGCGTGGCGGAAGTAAAAGTAGAAATAGAAGTAGAAATAGAAGTAGAAGTAAATATTGATGTACAAAAATAAGCAGAATTTAAAATAGAGACAATATAAAAAGAGATAATAGAAGTAGAAGTAGAAGTAAATGTTGGTGTACAAAAATAAGCATACTTCAAAATAAAAACAATATAAAAAGAGGTAATAGAAGTAAAGATTACATAAAAAGTAGAAGAGGAGATGGAGAAAAAGGAGATGAAGAAGAAGAAAAAAATACGAAAAAGAAAAAACAAAAATAAAAATAAACAAAAAGAAAACGAAAAAAAAAAGATATTTGAAGAGTTAAAATAAATAAGGCAACAAAGAATAAAAAAAATAGAAAGAAAAAATATCAAGCAGAAAAAAAAGCGAAAGAAAGCAAAGGCGTTGATTGAGATTTATCTACGGTGAAACAGACATAGGAAGATTTAGCCGGGAGGCAAGGCAAAGAAAGACGACAATAACTGTGACACTATCCATGCCGCTAAAGGAACAGCTGGGATATTACTGTCACCTCCCTCCCTCCCCCTTCCCAGTCAAGTCTGAATGCACAAGACACCTTTGAAGTCGTACCAAGCTCGTCTTCCATCTTCCTCC
Organism: Oratosquilla oratoria; assembly: GCF_046742065.1. Taxonomy (NCBI): domain Eukaryota; kingdom Metazoa; phylum Arthropoda; class Malacostraca; order Stomatopoda; family Squillidae; genus Oratosquilla; species Oratosquilla oratoria. Next base: position 29,505,281 of record NC_134797.1, read on the forward strand.
TCGCTCTCTCTCTCTCTCTCCACGTGGTGGAAGTGTGGTACTGGTGGTGATGTTGGTGCTGGTGTTGCTACTGGTGATAAAGAGCTAGGAAGGTGGTGGTGATAGTTATGGTGATGATAGTGGTGCTATTGGTGATCGTGGTGATGGTGGGCAGCCTCGTCTCGTATTAAGAACACAAGGCTGTCATCTGATGTCCGTTTGTACCAACACTGTTACATTTAACGAGCTTTGTGAGAACCTTATTTCGACTGACACCATACGGTTTTATTCAGCTGAAGAAAGCGTTTCTGCCCCCCGCGAAGAGTAAAGTTCTATTAAATTCTTCAGTAACATGAATGTCACAGGACTGAGTGCATAATCGAGATTTCAGTGGTCGAGGTCTTGCTGGCCACAGGTGGCTGGGAAATAACCTGACGTGGTGTTTCAAGGACGCTCTGCACACACGAACGCACGCACGCACACGAGCACACACACGCACACATAAGCACACGAACGCACTTACACACACGCACACGCGCGCACTTACACGCATGCACATACGCACGCGAGCACGCATACACACACACACACACACACACACACTCACACACACACACACACACACACACACACACACACACACACACACACATCTTACATGGTTGATGTACTTAATGCGGATAGGCGTATTCTTTTACGTAGATGCCGAAGTTCATAAACTGTGTATTTGCTTCAACAGGTCCAAAGAGACGCACATCTTTAGTCATGTGCGACTGACAATACATTCTGAGCTCTTCCAGTACGAAATAGACACGTCAGTAAGCTGGCACCATCAAATCATGTCGCCTACCAACCAACGCGCGTGCCTTGATGGATAACTCTTCGCCAAGCTAGATGGATATCCCGAGGTTCTGATGCATGACAAAGATCTCGCCAGTTCATGTTACGATGAAAACGTCAGGACGTCAAGAAGGGATAATTTATTGGGGGCAATTTATCTGGGATGTTTTGGTGACGGTGCTTGGTAGCGTGGTCTGAAGAAATCCCAACGAACTAGTTCTTCGTAGTACCGATCTCTATTCCAGCCAATGACTGTAGAGGGGAGGTGACGTGCTTCTTGGTGATTGGTCACAAATAAGACGCGTGATCTGCGATTGGCTACTAGGAAATGACGTCCTGTCTTGTGATTGGTCATTGATGGGACGTGGAGTCTTTGATTGGCTAGCGGTCATTGGTCAAAGGAGATAAGACACAATATGTATGAATGGACGCCGGGGGACTATTCAGATATTTAAAAGATATGTTTCTTTTGGGCCTAGAGGTGTTCTTCATGAAACAGACTTTAAAACAACGAATGACTCGGCAAGGGATCAATACGTGGTATGCAGAAACTTCGGTTTCACAAGAGAACGCTTGGTGGAGGAAACAAAGAAGAAGTACACATCACTCATGACAAGAGCAAAGTCGAACGAACCTGCCAAAAACTGTTTGGAATGGAAAGGGTGTCTACATGGAAGCTCATTCTGAGAAACCTTGGGTTACAGCGTGTGGGTGACGTGACGTGCCCACCGGTGTATGCTCCAAATAGGCTAAGAACACGAGTAATTTATCTCTTTAGAAAAAGAAATCAAAATTCTCTTCTATTAGCAACAGAAAGCTCTGAAAATTTAGAAAACCTCGATTACCTCAATCGATATCCAGGTAGAATCTGGAAAGACTCTTTGGTTCCGATTACAATGTATTTCCGAATTTCTTGAGATTTTTAACAAAGTAACTTTTCTCATTTTTCCAGAAAAGAATTAGGTGGTGGATTCCGGTAACTTACGTAACGATTATTATAGTAACTGTACTATCTGTCTATACATGTACTATCTTTTTATACAACATCTATCTATATAAGTATTTACGTATATACATATATGCATGCATATATAAATACATAGACACACACACACACACACACACGCACACACACACACACACATTTATATATATATATGTATATATGTATATATTCGTATATATGCATATATATATATGTATATATATATATATATATATATATATATATATATATACACTATAATAAAGTAGTAGCCTCTGTCTGTCTGTCTGTCTGTCTGCCTGTCTGTCTGTTTGTTCACGAACTCCTAGGGTTTTGGAGATAGACCCCCATAACCATATGTATTTTGGTACCCTATCACTCCAGGTAGTTTGATAACTGTATTTCATTTCCAAAAATGATATTTTGGTTAGGGTTATGGGATAAAGTTAGGTGGGGTATGGTTAGGTTAGGGATTATTCACGAACTCCTAGGTTTTTGCAGATAGACCCCTAAAATCATATATATTCTGAAACCTTATAACCCAAGTTACTTAGACAAATGAAAGATAGTTATCCAAGTATCTTGAGTTATAAGGTTTCAGAATATATATGGTTATAGGGGTCTATTTGCAAAAACCTAGGAATTCGTGAATAATCCCTAACCTAATCATACCTCACATAACTTAACCCTTAATCCTAACCATAATATTTTTTTTGGATATTAAATGTATTTATCCAAGTACCTGGAGTGATAGGGTATCAGAATATATTTGGTTATAGGGATCTATCTCCAAAACCCTAGGAGGAGTTCGTGAACAAACAAACAGATAGACAGACGGATAACTATCTTTCATTTGTCTGTCTGTCTATCTGTTTGTTTGTTCACAAACTCCTCCTAGGGTTTTGGAGATAGACCCCCATAACCATATATATTCTGATACCCTATCACTCCAGGTACTTGGATAACTATATTTCATTAAAAAAAAAATTTTTGGTTAGGGTTAGGGGTTAAAGTTATGTGGGGTATGATTAGGTTAGGGATTATTCACGAACTCTAAGGTTTTTGCAAATAGACCCTCATAACCATATATATTCTGAAACCTTATAACCCAAGGTACTTGGATAACTATCTTTCATTTGTTTCTACTATAATAAAGTAGTAGCCTCTGTCTGTTTGTTTGTTCACGAACTCCCCCCAAAACCATATATATTCACCAAAACTCAGGCTACTCGTTTAAGTATATTTTATTTCCAAAGGGCGTCTCCCTCCTCAAACTGATTTTTTATTTTATTTTCGTAACATTTTATTTTTGTTACCTTTTCCATTGATTTATATTGATACATGTAACTTTTTCCACAAAATCTACCATAATTAGAATGACCATCATTTGCCCGCAGCAACGCGCGGGTAATTTGGTTAGTATATATATATATATATATATATATATATATACATATATATATATATATATATATATATATATATATATATGCATACATACATATATGAATACATACATACATGTATAGATACATACAGTACATACATACACACATACATACATATTTATACATGTATATATATATACAATAAAATGTCACTGTGAATATATAATATATTCGAGGATATCCTTACACAGAGCAATCAGATTTACGATCATAGTACAGGACCATCACGCAGTCTTTGGTTTTCCTAGATCGGTGGTTCATATTGTTTCGTACAAAACCTGAGTGATTCTTTTCGGACAGTGTGCACTCCAAAACCTCTTTTATTCATCACTTATGTTTTATTTATCGACGTATTTTGGTGATATCAGGTATGATAAGGGACTCACCACATAAAGGATTACAAAGACGGAGCATGCCAACTGGAGACCTTTTGGTCTATGCTAGGTACGTGCCTCTGACTTGGCTACCTTCCATGTAAGGGGGAAAAAGCTCTCAGTATATAGATATATATAGATAGATCCTTGCCTAGGAGTCCTAGCACATAAGGCAAAGGTGACGTTTTACTTAGGCTTCATCTTCATCATATTTACATTCATTGTGTGCAGCGGAAATAGTCACTTTACTGTTCTAACTGGTAAAGCTGATTAAACGGAGACGGTGTTTATATTAAATTGATTGCTGGTTAAAATGACCTTCTTCCTCTATGATTTTACCCGTATGGTCACTTAATTGACATCCCAATGTAGCTTTCCATAAATTTTGATGACTTGACGCTAACCTTAAAATCAGTAATAATGACGGTTATTTTTAACTTCTGATACCATTTTCTTTACCTATCTTCCATTCGCATCTCCCAGACGACCTCTAAGATTTCTCATCTTCGGCACGATATTTTACCTAAGGATAGAAGACCTGGTTACCAGTGAGGACATACCAATACTCTCCAGTTTCATAACATAAGAACAGAGGAACATAAGAACAGAAGAACACACCCTTTTACTTACGGGAAGGCTCCCCCTTACGATATTTTACCTAAGGATAGAAGATCTGGTTACCAGTGAGGACATACCAATACTCCCCAGTTTCATAACATAAGAACAGAAGAACATAAGAACATAAGAACACACCCTTTTACTTACGAGAAGGCTCTCCCTTCAGCCAAATAAAATTGTTTGGGGTCAGACAGAACAAACAAAAGACTGAAGAGGTGGATGAAAGATGACACAAGCCTTGTTTAAACGTAGTTTCCGGAGGGGGTTTGTAAGAAGAATAAAAGAACAGGAATTTGCAATCTAGGAGATAAACAAGATGTCCGGTGTTGATCAAAGTCAAATTATGGACTCCAACGTCAATTATTTCAGTCACAATGACACAGGTTCGTTTATCCTAAGAATTACATTTTCTCGCAACAAGGAGCCAGCTTTAACTTAAAGCAAGCGATATCATTTGACTAAAGATATAATACTAAAGATTCTTGTGATGTTTCTGACGTTCAAAAAATTCTAAAAAGAATAGGTATAACTATAATGAATCTGTGAAACATAGAATATAGGAATTACAATTAGTCTTTCATTATGACCTATGAGATTTTTGTATGACTAAAGATATAGCTTTAATTATTTCTGTGACGTTTATCACGTTAATTTTCTTAAATGGGTATAATGATTCTGTAAAAATTGGAATAATTTACTTTTTTCATGAAAGTGGCAGTTGACGACAAGATTGACGAGTTAAACACCATATGAGGACGGAGCCTTTATTTGTACGACGTTTCGCTTATTACAGCTTTTTCAAGTACAAGCATATGTATCTCAACTTGTACTTGAAAAAGCTGTAATAAGCGAAACGTCGTACAAATAAAGGCTCCGTCCTCATATGGTGTTTAACTCGTCAAATAATTTACCGAGTACGAGTTTTTTCTTGTGAGCCTTATCATATTGTTTGACTAAGGACATAACTTTAAACCTTCCTTTGATCCTTATAACGTTAAAAACCTGATGATAAAATTTCGTCCCACATGTAAAGCGATTCTGTAAACGAAAAAGAAAAAAGAAAATCATCGATGTCTGTTTTCATTTAAAAAAGAATTCTTATTTTGCTAGCGCATGAGGAACGACAAGATAAATGGATGGCAGTTCGAATCCGATGAAGAATCAACGTATGACGGCAGTATGAGAAAAGATTCTAAAGTTACCGAGCTTTTCCAAAGGCTAACATGTCTAGCCACCTCGCAGAGTGAATAATAGTTTATATATATATATATATATATATATATATATATATATATATATATATATATATATATATGTGTGTGTGTGTGTGTGTGTGTGTGTGTGTGTGTGTGTGTGTGTGTGTGTGTGTGTGTGTAAATTTGAATTTATTAGTTACCAACTTATGATTAGATGATTTGCAGATTTTTGCTCATGTGAAGGATTCTATTTAGGATAACGACAAAACAATTAATTTGGTGAAGCAAAATCCTTTTTATGCGTTTGTGAGCCGGAAACTAAATCTAGTCTCATTTAACCTTTGGAAAGCATTTTCCCAATTAACACTGAACAAACAATTGCGAAAATTTGTCACGGTTAAAGGATTTTGTTCTATGTGACATTACACGCTTCTATTATCTTTAGGAAAACCTCTTCTCAATTAGTTAACCTCTTTTAATTAATCCTAAAGAAAAGTTGCGACTATCTTGTCATAGTCATAGAATTTTTATCTATTGACAGGCAAATTTATTCAGTTTGGAGACATCCCTCGTAGTTAAAGTCGAATTTTTTTATTAATATCACGATAAATATTCTTTTGTTCTGAAAAAGCCTCCCAGGTTTTGAGTCCTACTTTCTTGCTTTAAGTTCATATCATATTTTGTATTTTGTTTAAACAAGTGAAAAGCAGAGGTCATACGTAAATTTCTAAATTAAATTAAAACATATTTACAATCTTTTAGAACGTAATTACAAAACGAGCTTCGCAGTTCAGAGACAAAGAAAACGCCCACTACCTTACCGTGACGTCATCAAATCTTTGTTGTATTCAGCGACATGACGTCATAACGGCGTTCCATTACGAGAATCGGCACATAACAATGGTGGTAAAAATTTAGAATCACACGCAATTATCCCTTATCCAGTATACATTACCACACATAGGTAAGTGAAATTAGGTAAATGAAATTAGGTAAATACTTTTTGGTAATCCTACGCCAAACTTTATCAATAGACTTGGTCAGTACAATCTAACGAGCGTCTATGGCAAATCCGTGCTGTTACACTACCGACATTAAGATTACAAAAGCTCGCGCGCGCACGCACACACACACACACACACACACAGTGAGAGAGAGAGAGAGAGAGAGAGAGAGAGAGAGAGAGAGAGAGATGCAAAAAGACCAATCCTGGAATAGATTTTGCGACAGGAGACGCTTAACTGTCATCGAAAATGTCACCTTTGCCCCATTTCCTTTGACTTCCGTGTTTGTGTCAGTGTGTGTGTGTATGTGTATGTATCTGTGTGTGTGTGTGAGTATGCGTGTATGTGTGAGAGTGTGTGCATTTTGTGTGCGTGTGTGCGCGTTTGAGCCTGTGTGTGTATGCGTGTGTGTATGTATGTGTGCGCGCGTGTGTGCATGTGCGTGTGTCCTTAACTGAATAAAATCGGTTGATATTCACTCCGAGTAGCAGGGATTAAGTACCATTGCGTTATCAAGATTAACGGGTCCTTAAAATTCCATTTAATTTTTTTTTTTTTGGAGGGGGAGAGGGGGAGCGTGTGGGGGAGGAAGTAGATATGATTAATTCCAAGGATGTCTTTCTTGGTCCGCAGGGTTCCCTAAGTTGAAGCTCGAATTGTATTTTATTCACTCCCTGATAGTTATTCTAAGCCGCCTCTTCATCTAGTTGCTCTTGTTTTTCATTTTTTTTTATCCTAACCTCAAACCCTTTACCTTTTGTCCACTCTTACCTTTCCTTTCCTCTACCCTTTCCCCTTCCCTATCTTTTCCTCATCGTCTTCCTATCAAGTCCTCCTCTAAACACTCATTATCATCATCATCATCATCATTGTCGACAGTTCCCTGGTGATTCTATTATTCTTTGTAACAACAACATCTCCATCTCCGTCTCTTCCTCCTCTTCTTACTCCTCTTCCTCTTCTTCCTCTTCTTCTTCTTCTCATGCATGTACTTCCGTTCCTCTCTCGCCTCCACCTTATCTCGCAGTAAATCTTCCCTGCTCTGGTTCTTTTTCTCCTCCTCCTCCTCCTCCTCCCCTCCCACTCCTCTTCCCTCCCCTCCTCATTTTTCTTCTCCTCATATTCCCGGCCTCTGTATGTTTCTCATTTTCTTCTTCTTCTAACCTCTCAACCTTGGCATATTATTCGTGCTCTTCCTCTTCTCTTCTTTCTTCTCTACCTCTTCTTCCTCTTCTTTCACTCACATCTCCTCCACTCCTCGTTTCTCTTCTTTCTCTCTAACATACCCCTTCTCTCTTCGTTCCTTCATTTCCTCTCTTATCTCCTCTCTTCTTTCCTCTTCCCCTCCTCCTCCTCATCGTCCTCCCCTCCTTTTCTCCTCCTCCTCCTCCTTACCCATTCTCATCTTTTTCCATCCTCCCTCCTCCTCCCTCTCCTCTTCCTCCTCCTCCTTCCTCCTCCTTCTCCCTCGTTCTCCTAAATCTCCTTCATCCTCCCCCCGACACCCACCCAATTCTTTTTTTTTCTTTCTGACTCGAAGAATCCGCCATCACATTCTACTTCGGAAGAGGTTCCGAGCAAGGCGGCAGCATGGGATGAATCGACGTCGATTTTTCTCGGCGTTAGCGTCCGGGCGCGACCATTGATCAAAGAGGGCCTCGGCCGCCGCTTCTAAAGCCCCCTGACCGCCCCCAAAGCCCCCCTCCCAGCCGCCATGGGAAACGGGATTTCATACCACTTACTGGGGACACACCGCTCGTATGATCTCCGTGCTCGTTCTCCTCTCAGGGGTCCTGTCCGAAAGATTTTTCTCTCTCCGGAGACGGGGTTTGGGAAATTATGAATAATGTCGACAATAAAGAATAATGCAAGATTTTTTTCTTTTTTCTTTTATGAGGGAAGTTGTTCAGCTACTGTGGGCTTATGTCCCAAACCAAATCCATAACCATTCTTGTTCGTATTGCGTTCATTGTATAATTTTTATCTTATATTTGCTACCATCTCTATAATCTCTATAGTTTATTTCGTACATTTCTCAACTGTATAAAATTCCTGTTTTCATAATTTACTTGTTATACCTTGTATATATATGTATATATATATATCTATATATATATATATATCATATATACATACATATACATTATTTTTCTATACTTCTATTATCTAGTTATTTTATCAATTTGATTGTAACTTTAATATTAAACTCTGCAGTTATTACAAGCTGTAGTTCTTGTATATAGAACTTTACTCATATAATTTTGTGATTTATGATAATGATTATATTTCCCTTTTATAAGTGGGGTCAGGGATATTGCAACAGTGACATAGAGAACATAATTAACGTTATTTTGAATCAACTGAGACGTCCCAACCACGACACCAAACTCCACACATCTTTTGGCTCAGTGACTGTGATCAGTAGGGGCGTCATTCAAGTTCCTAAAGTATTAACTGCATAAAACGGAAGCTATTAATATTCATTGAGGGGACGAATGCGTTCAAGATAAGTCATAGATGTATCTAAAGGCTAGATTAGCTATGGGGACTTTTTATTCAAATCGTCGTCTCTTCCTTCCAGTGTTCCTCCTGTTCGTAAGCGACACGGCGTTCTGTCGCTCGATCTGTATCAACGTCTTGAAAATCTTACCCTTCCTCCAAGAACCACAAGCAGCCCCAATTGGTCCTTTTCTGTTTTTGAGTCTTTGGAGTCTTCTATTTGTTGTGTGGTTAGGGAATCACCCACGCTACTATAAGAGGAAAAGAGAGAGAGGAAGAGAAAGAGAGAGAAAGAGAGAAAGAGAGGGAGAAAGAGGGAGTACCAAATAGAAGAGGACAGTGTTCTACTGGAGAATAATAGATTAAAACGAATAAAGACTATTGAAGAAAATATCTGGAGTAGAAGGAAGGAGCAATAACGATTAAAAAAGAATGAAAAATAGCATTCTTGATTTATGCGTAGTATATATATGTATACATATATAATATATATATGTATATATATATATATACATATATATTATATATATACATATATACATACATATATATACATATATATATATATACATATATTATATATATACATACATATATACATATGTATACATATATAATATATATATGTATATATATATATATACATATATATTATATATATACATATATACATACATATATATACATATATATGCTGCGCATTAATCAAGAATGTATTCTGAAGATAAGGAAAACCATTCTGAAAATTCAAAACGAAGGGATTGAACAGATACGTGTTAATGTTGAGTTGAAGAGAGAGAGGTTTCCTCTGAGTAGACTTTTGATATTTCCCATAAGTATTCTGACTTCGTGATCAAGTAAGAGTTGCCGGTAGCTATTAAATTTGAACAGAAGAACACGATCAAAATAAACTACAAACTGATGTGCATGGACTCCATTTAAGCCAAGTGATAGTACTAAATAAATATTAAGCACATTTCATGTGGCTTTATTTTCATGATAACTATTGAAGAATATTCTGAAGGTTATCAGTAAAAGAAGTATTAAAAAAGACAAAGAGTACTGGATTCCTATTTCTCAAAATATTTGAGAGAAGAGAATTACTCAAAATATAAGGATAAGATGTAGATTTTTTTTTATAAAAAAAAAATGGATTGCGCCGGAGAGAGGAGAGTTTTGTGGAAAGTTTTATTGAGAAGTGGAAAAAACAAATTCTTGGAGGCACTGAAATAAAAGCTCAATTTTCTCTGCCTCAACTAGATATAACAGGAAACACTTGATTCAGGTGTTCTACAGCTGTCCTTATAGAATGTTGAAATGAAGTTTGAGAAGGTAGTGAGACATAATAGAAAACACTAAGCTTAAATGTCCGGACTTTTATTTCTACTTCTACTTCTTCCTTCTTTCTCCTTCTTCCTCCTTCTTCCCCCTTAATTTCCTTCTTTTTAATGCTTTTTCCGTCTTCTTCTTCTTCTTATTATTATTATTATTATTATTTTAAGAAGGTTGAAATAAAATTTTAAAAGGATGTTTGGGGAATGACGTGAAAGAATGTAGAGTCACCGCCATTAAGAGGGTTTGGAAAATACGCGGTCATGTAGGTCATTCGAGAGGAGCAGTGACCGCCTACAACACCAAATACGGAAGGATAGGAACGGAAGAACATCAGAAACAAGGTAGCAAATACTGTAATGGATACTGTTGGAGGGTTATTTGGAGATGGAAGATTTATGGCAGACCCTCAATCACAACGCCAATTAACGTTTTCAGCCGACTGTTATGACCCATGCACTTTGCTCTAGACGACAAATTCGTTTAGCTGAGGAGTGTCTCTGTTTAACCTGGAGGTATACTTTATAAACACAACCTTATAGAGTCAAAAGTAAAGGAGAAATACTGTATATATACAACAAGTGGTAGTATGAGAACAATCTCGATGGGTGGAACATTTGGTAAAAATGTACCACAACAGGAAACAGTTAGTTTTACAAGAGAAATTTACAGCGAGAAGGCCACCTTGAAAAAATCCCGATACAGATAGAATGATAACATTGTATCAAATAGTACGTCAAGAATCAAGTGCTATGGCATGTGATTGCCGGCAACAGAGACCAATGGAGTGACTCGACAAAGGCGGTCGTAAAGCTTTAAGATTAGTTTACATAAACACCTAAACAAGATGCTGTAATGGCTATCTTTTATTTTATAATATTTAATTGTTTATTTTCTGTTTGTTTACTATTATTTCCTTGATTACCATTTATCGTTACTCACTATTTACCTGTTCGTTTATTATTTAACTTTACCTATTAATGATTTACTTATTTTATTTGTTATTACTTATATTATAATTCTTATTTATTTATTTGTTTATCATTATTAGTTTTTTTTTTTTTTTGGGGGGGGCATCCGACCTAGTTATGGACCAAAAGGTCTCCTTTCGGCATGTTCCTCCTTTATAATCCTTTGTAATCCTTTACTTGAAGTCCGTGCACCACCAGAGCTGACTTGCATTACCTACCAAACAAGATATATTCAAGATAACACTAATGGCCTTTTTCAACTATAAAACAGCTCACGAATAACAAGAAATTTACCCTTGATTTAAGCCTACTGCCAATCGATTTTATTCAGTAGAGCGGTCACCTCATGACTGTCTATGATTTAATTGTTTATTTACTATTTGAACGTGTTCATAGTAAAGACTCGTTCTGGACTCCTATTGAGCTATGGGATTTCTTTGTAAGCCTCTTGACTGTGTTTTGTTATAGAGGCGATTTTATTGATTACTCCTTAGCTGAACTGACCTTTATGTACATTATTCTGTCCTAAAACACAGATTATTAGAATATCGTTACCGACTCTTTTGCTACGAAATAGTCCACAGTCAATTTTGTTCGGAAAAAGAGTCGTACGATATTATTCATCTGATGGAAAGATTGGGTTTAATATCGTATGTTTAATTCATATATTCTTTCTAGTGTGTTGACAAAAATCTTACAAAATAAAATCACGGTTATGAATGAGGCATTTTAAGCAATCTATGATCATTCGAGAGGTATGTGTGTATTTATCTGAATTCTTGGGAAGGATGGGAGATGGGAAGGTTGGTCCACTGTAATGTGGTTAGAGACACATTCAAAGTACGAAGTTGTGATCAGGTGGGAGTGAAGAAGGGGGAGGGGGGGGTATAGGGGATGGGTGGGAGTTAGCCCCGGCCAAACATACATAGATATACATACATATACCAAAGGTTTTTCCCCCTTACACGGGGGGTTGCCAAAAAGAAAAAGGCATAGAAACCACTCCCACTCATTCCATTTCCTATATATTCCTCTCCCCTCCACCCTCCTCCCTCCCTCTTATCTTGGCACCTCCTGGATGACGGGTCATCCCTGCATCCTGTCCACTGCCTTGGGTCAGACATACTCTTCGAAAATTTCTACCCATGTTTGAGAAAATATTGAAAATGTTATTTGTCGAATGCTTGTATCATTCATGGCGTAAAGCTTGATATGATTCATGTTTGGAGGACCGAAAGAATAGCCAATTCTGGGAAGAAAGCCAAAAGCACGTACACTTTATAAGACTTGTATTACTTGACGTGCGTGGTGGATATTCGAATTGCTGCGTTGGGAGTCATGATCACCTTCTCCCCCTTCCCCCCTCCCCACAATTCCTCCGGCTACCTCCTCTCTCCTCCTTCAACCAAGGATCAAGTGGCGTGTTTTGTGGTCGTAAATTCCCTACCAGGTGGAAGATTCCAAACTTCAATCCCTGATTGGTATCACTCGGGGTTCGAACTGCGTTTCAAAGTTTTTCGATTTTCTGTCACATATTTTTCGATTCAATAAATGGAAAGAGGACGCTGACCGAATTTTGTCAAGCTTCCAAACTAAGCTGCCACCCTGCAAAAATTATATATACATTTTCATTTCGGTGTCCAACAAAAAAATACAAACAAACTCTGGGATAGCATACAACAAACATATAGTATAGATACATATACAATATATACGTAAACAGGTATATAAAAATGTAAATGTCGATATAGATATATATGTAAATGTAAAAGGAGATATGAATATAAATGTAGATGCAAATACAAATATAGATATGGATGAAAATGTAAATATAATTTTGAATATAAATATAAACAGAAATATAAATATAAACAAACATAAACCGAAATATGATAAACATAAATGTAAACATCAATATAACCGTGAATATCAACATAAAGACAAATACAAAATACAAATCTAAATGTGATTTTGAAATTACTCACAAATATAGATGTCAACACACCGTGAAATATATGTGGAGACCAAAGAAAGAAGATGCAGGACTTGGTACAAGTTCCCGACTTCGTTCGTACACAGGCTTCTTCAGTGACATCGCAATTTGTGAAACATGACAATGGGTGCCCGTAGAGTTATTTTATCGTCACGGTCAAACTTTAAAATAAAACCGTAAATACATGTAATCACAATAGCAATAATATCAGCACAAAGAACACACTTGACCATACAAATATATATGATATACATACATACATATACATACATCAACACAAACATGTATACCCGTACATACATACATACATACATACATAGAGAGAGAGAGAGAGAGAGAGATGAATAGATGACTAGATAAATAGATAGATTGCGGGAAAGAGAAAGAAGGAAAGATAGTAACCTCCATGTCGACATATGCCTATTTGGACCTAACACATAGTAAACAAACCATTATAGTGTTCAATATTCATGTTGTTTAAATCAACACAAGCAATGTAATGTGAGAATTATGACTGCAATTTAACGCCCGGCACTTTAATTGTTGTGGCCCATTAAGATAACTAACATCCTCACTCGCTCGTTCGCTCGATCGCTCGCTCACACACACACACACACACACACACACACACACACACACAAACACACACACACGCACGCACGCACACGCACACACACACACACACAAACACACACACACGCACGCACGCACACGCACACACTCACACACACACACACACACACACACACACACACGCTAACTTAGCAACACCATGGAATGAATAATACACACAAAAACTGATAAATGGAAACAGATAGGATATCACAAAGATATGTCTTCTATATATTACAATTAGCTAAATGCAATCACTTAATTACGCACATGCACAAACGTACATGCAAACATACAGTAATTGTATAAAACAATAGAGTATACACGGAAGCAAGCATATACGTTCGTTATTGATAGGTTATCAATTCATTTGATCACTTTATTCACGTATCGAATACGAACAAATGGACATTATGGATTCCAGCGCTGAAGCCTTTGGAAAAGAAATCAAAATCGGTGCCAGTCATTGTGTCCGGAATATCAAAGACTGAGTAAATGACGACCCTCAAATATAAAAAAGTGACGCTATTCTTGGCACGTCGCCGAAAAGAGGGGAGAGGCAAATCAGCCATTAAATTGTGTTTAAATTGTTTGTCTGACGTTCCCCTAAGCATTTTTTTTTCATACAACCGTCTCGTGATATTTTGTATAACTTTATCTTATTTTATTCTTTATATTTTTTATATATTTTTGTATATATACTATTTTATTTTTCTTTACTTTATTTTATTTTATTTTATTTTTTGTTTTATTCTATTATTCTTCTGTTTATTTTTTTTTTCTTAATGTAACTGATTGTACGGCAAGATGGGTGTTCGGCGCCATTGAGACTCATTCGTCATGGTTCCGAGCTCAACCTTGTGAAATATCCTTTAAGAACTGACAAAGAGTCTTCCATGCACCTCCAAAGATCCTGACACGCCCCAAAGAGGCCTCCTACTCTTCCTCCTCCTCTTTCTACTCCTCTTTTTCTTCCTCCTCCTCTTCCTTCTCCTCCTTCTCCTCCTCCCCTCTTCCTTCACCTCTTCCTCTTTCTCCTCCTTCTTCTCCTTCTCCTCCTCCTCATTCTTCTTCTCCTCCTCCTCTTCCTCCACCTTCTTCCCCTCCTCCTTCTCCTCTTCCTCTTTCTCCTCCTTTTTCTTCTTCTCCTCCTCCTTATTCTTCTTCTCCTCCTCCTCTTCCTCCACCTTCTTCTTCTCCTCCTCCTCCTCCTCTTTCTCCTCCTCCTTCTTCTTCTCCTCTTCCTCTTCCTCCTCCTCCTCCTTCTTCTTCTCCTCCTTCTCCTCCTCTTTCCCCTTCTCATCTTTCTCCACCTCCTTCTTCTTCTCCTCCTTCTCCTTATCCTCTTTCTCCTCCTCCTTCTCCTCCTCCTTCTTCTTCTTCTCCTTCTTCTCCTCATCCTCTTTCTCCTCCTACTTCTTTTTCTCCTTCTCCTCCTCCTTCTTCTCCTCCTCCTCATTCTTCTCCCGCTCCTCCTCCTCCTTGTCCTCCTCTTTCTCTTTCCTCCTCCTTCGGGAAGGTCTCCTTCGGGAGTTCCCATTCTGAAAGGGAGGGAACTAAAAATGGAGGTGAAGGAAGGCGAAGGAGTGATGAGAGGGAGAATGAAAGGAAAGAAAAATAACAGAGAAGATAGGAAGAGAGGTAGACAGGAAGGGAGGAAGAAAATACGAGAGAAGTTGATGGATCACCACCACCATCACCACCACCATCACCACCAATACCAACATCATCATCACCACCAAGATCATAAAATCATTACATCACTATCAAACTCACTATTACAATTACTTTTACAACCACTATCACCATCTTTTACCACCATCAGCGTCACCCCCACTAGTATCACCATAACTACTATCACATCACTATCACCATCACCATCATCACACTATTATTACCATCACTATCATCACCACCACAAAATATAACCATAACAACTATCGTGATAACTATCACCACACTACTATCACCAATAGCACTATCATGGCCACTTCTGTGACTACTACCACCATAACCTGGGAAGAAAGACGAAAATCAAGACACAAAGAGCCGCTTGTTTGCGGCCCAATATTCGAACGTTCCAACCGGAATCTCGCGCCTCTGTCCTCACGCCCGAGGCCACTCGGAGTTTCTTTCCCACATGAGCAGAATCAGACGAAGACCAAGAATCAGCCCGGAGAGTCCCCCTCCATCCTTCGAGGTGGAGAGCGAAAGGGAGAGGTGAGAGGGGAGAGGAGAAGGAAGAGGAGAGGAGAGGGAGAGGGAGAAGGAGAGGGAGAGGAAGAGGGAGAGGGAGAGGAGAGGGAGAGGAAGAGGGAGAGGAAGAGGAGAGGAAGAGGAGAAGGAGAGGGAGAGTGAGAGGGAGAAAGGTGGACAGGGAAAGAGTGAGAGTGGGAGAGGTATATGGAGAGGAAGAGGTAGAGAGAGAGGGAGAGGGAAGGGGAGAGGGAGAGTGGAAGTGAGAGTGAGGATGAGAGAGAGTGAAAGTGAGTGTGAGAGTGAGAGTGATAGTGAGAGTATCACTGGGTACATTCATAAAAAATATCTCTTCCCTTTTTGTTTTGTTTTTTTCGTGTATTTTTCTGTGAAGTGAAAAATGCCTTCTTGAGAAGGCGTGATCAAGGAGGCCCTTTGTAACTTGCAACCTCATCTGGCGAAGGAAAAAGTCTCTGTTTTGAAAGACACAAGGCAAGTAATTGGTACAAATTATTAAAAAGAAAACATGCTGATAACGAAAGCTTTTCCTGAATGGAATCAGAGGCCAAAGACTACAACTTGCAATGACTACGCGAGAGACTAGAATTCTATCTCATTGGCTATACTTATAAAAACAACCGGCATATTCTTTAGCTAACCTAGTCAACCAGACGATCTTACTAGAATAAAACACCCAAATTATACGTTTTTTTAAGGTTAGAATGCGTTTGGATGAGTTTCCGATGTGTACGGCCTTGTGTCTTTCCTGTATACGTAACCCCCCCCCCAAAAAAAAAAAAAAAAAAAAACATCTAAACGCGACGGAATATCTGGGCCCGATCTCGAGCTCAGGTTATATCTTGATCTCCACACTTGCATGAACAGAGGAAGACAACTTGTTATATATCTGAGATATACGAAAAAAAATCTGTTATTTTTGTTCATATGAAGTTTCTTTCAACAATCAACATTTGTTCTCGTTCTTCCCGTTGTTATTGCTGCTATTGCTGTTGTTGTTATTGCTGTTATTGTCGTTATTGCTGTCAGTTTTGTTATTGTTGTTATTGTTATTTTTGTTATTATTGTTGTTACTGTTATTGTTGCTATTGTTTGTTATTGTTGTTATTGTTGTCCTCGTTCTTCTCGTTGTTATTCCTGTTGTTGTTATTGCTGTTATTGTTTTATTGTTATTATTGCTGTTATTTTTATTGTTAGTTATTGTTGTTACTGTTGTTATTGTTGTTACTGTTGTTATTGTTGTTATTGCTATTATTGTTTTTGCATGACAGTATGGTTCTTAAGAAATGACAAAAAACAACACAGAAACACTGAAGAAAAACTAAAAGAGAGAAGACAAATATAAAGAACAATAAGGTGTGTGTACAATCCAGAATATGCGAGAAAAGATAGGCATGCACAGTCATGCAAGGATGCAAAAAAATCACTTGTAGGAATAAGCGAAGAAAGGAAAAAGCATAAAAGAGCGAAACTTTGACACAAAGCAAATGTAGGAAACAACAAAAGAGAGACAAAGAGATGGCAGCTTCAGTCAACGAGTATTCGGGACTTGAGGAGGACAGCAGAATGGGAGGACGGTGGGGGAGGAGGGGAGGAGGGGAGGAGGGGTGGAGGGGAGGAGGGGAGGGGGGAGGAGGGGAGGGGAGGAGGGGAGGAGAGGAGGGGAGGGGAAGGGGAGGACGGTGGGGGAGGAGAGGAGGAGGGGAGTGGGAGGAGGGGAGTGGGAGGAGGGGAGGGGAGGAGGGGAGGAGAGAAGGGGAGGGGGAGGGGAGGAGGGTAAGATGGGAGGGGGGAGGAGGGGAGGACCGGGAAGGGAAGAAGGGGAGAAGGGTAGTAAAGTAGGGTGGTGAGGGGAGGAGGGTAGGAGGTGAGGAGGGTAGGAGAGGAGGAAGGTAGGAGGAGAGGAGGGAAGAGAGAAAGAGGGAAAGAGGGGAGGAGGGGAGGAGGGGAGGAGGGGAGAATGGGAGAATGAGGGGGAGGATAGGAGAGTGGGACTAAATGATTGGTTGATTGATTTCGTCCTTGTTAATTCACCAGCGGTTCTAACTTTTAGGGGTCAAATCGCGTCGATGTAAAAAATTATGAGGGATTCAGTCTATAATTAAGAGAAGTATTTGGAGTATGAACAATTTTGAAAGTATTTGTATATTTTTTTTGTAGACTTTCAATGCTTCAATATAGAATAGCGCAGGGGAAGATAAAGCTTCTTTGAACTTTGTATTTATTGAAGCGATGCAGTTGAGGTATTTATAGATCGGGGATGTAATTCCCTATGGGGAGAGTTTCCTGGTGCTCCCTCTAAGAGTCTCTCCCCTGGTCTGTCATGTGTGTGGCGACGCAGTGGCCGCATATATATGTGAATATCCCTACCTTTGCATATTTGGTGTAGGTTAACAGTTAGGTTATAGGTTTGGTATCTATATAATACTATTTGTGTGTTAGTTGTATTGCAACGGATCTATTGATATTGGTTAATGTGTCATGAAGTGATGTATGGTTTGCAGTTATAATTATGTAGTTTGGTAGGTATAAGGAAATGGTTAATGATCTGTCTGGCGACACTATGTACTTGTTTTGGTAACTTTCCGTTGGGCGGTGGCGTGGTGTGTGTTGTATGTCTGAATCAGATGTTTACGATTTGGGAGTGTGGATGTCAGCAAGATTGGAGGCAATGCAAAAAGGCCAGTACCTTTAGGGTACCTTGCATGCATGTGGATCACGTGTCAGCCATGTGATATATCGTAATGCTTAGTAATGGTATATGGATTTTTTTTTTCAGGAATGTGTGGAGAGAGGTCAGAGGTATTGGTGATTGATCTCATAAAATGTGATTTAGTGAGACTGGAGTTTGGGGGGTGGGGTGGGACAGAATTTTTTTTTTTCTGGGAGGCTGTGTGAATGGAACATTGTAATAGAATGTGAGGTATAGTAACATGTGTGCCGCATAAACAAATCGGGAGTCGTCTCCTGGCATGAGACAGCTGTGGGTGAGACGTGAATGTCTTCTTCTTAAACATATCAAGACAGTTTGTAAGAGAGTGGGAAGATGGGAAGATGAGAGTATGGGAGGATGGGAGAATGGGAGAATGAGGGTGGGAGTATTGGGATTGACGGAAGAATTGGAGGATCGGAGGGTGAAAAGATGGGGAGATGGGAAAATGGGAAGGTAGAAAGATGTCGTGGAGATATGGAAGGATGCAAGGATGCAAGGAGAAAATGCAAAAAGGCGAGAAAGAAAGAACAGGAGAGGAAGGAAGGAAGGAGGAGAGATAAGTAACGAATGGAAAGGAAGAATAATGGGGGAAGAGGAGGAAGGGAAGGGTACAAAGAAAGATGGGTAGATAGCTAGATAGATCGATATATAGATGGATAGTTGAACTGACATAAACATATAGGTAGTTGAATAGACAAGCGTACAGAAATGTATTAGGAAAGGAATCTGGTTGCAGAGGAGGAAATATATTTATATATTCACATCTGCAAGTTCCGAATTTCTGGAAGATTTCGTCTTCCATGCAAGAATTCTCATCTCATATTTCAAATATTTGTTCGGTTTCCTTGAACGAGCAGACTCTGCACGAGCTAAGTCAGTGACACCAATGTTGATGTTTGTGGGAACAAGGTCACGAGTGGGAGTTTGTCAACAAAGTGCATTCGATTATGAAAGAAAATCTAGAACACACAGGTGCGCACACACGCACGCGTAAAAACGAAAGCACGTGCGTTCACGCACAAAGACACACACACAACACACTCACACACACACACACACACACACACACACACACACGACTCGGTGGCGCAGTTGGTAGAGCGCTGGACTGGGAAGTACGATGGTGCTCGCAGAACCCAGTTCGAATCCTGCCCAGAGCCGAAATAATTTCAGTATCGCTGTGCTTTGGGTCGTTACTCTGACTCTCGTGGGCGGGGAGTTGGGTGTGTGTGTGTGTGTGTGTGAAAGGTCATATGAGCTCTGAGCTCTCTTCCGGGAGGGAAATAGCTGTCGATCACGAGTCCAACACGTGATCCAAAAGACCAAGGTGAATACACACACACTCAATGTGTATGTTCTTATTTGTGTATAGGCCTATGCATACTATATATGCACATGCGTACATGTACACATATAATGTGTATACTGAGCCCACTCAAACTTCAAGTTTATGTAAAGATTCCGTTCTTTTTCAAGTGATTCTGCCTCTTTTTTTCTTAAGATAGCTCGCCAACTAATATTTTCACCTTAAACGTCTCGGTGTTAATTTCATCGAGACAAATTAGCCCAATTTAGTGATTTTCAGAGAACAGGAGCGAGTTTGACGTCAACGATCCCCCAAAAAAAGACGAGACACGACAGAGATCGAAAAACAACAAGTTCAAAAACTATTTCCTATTTTCCAAATTTCTTCGTTTGTTCCCTCATTTTTCCATTCGATATTACATGCATTCGTTCACTGTGATCGGATATAAACAGTTTCTAACGAAAATAATCGTTCACTTACCTTGATCTTGGGAAGAGACTGTTGATTGCGGAAGTCAAGATCGACGCCTTGGGAAAGCCTCCAGATGTGGCCATTTTTTTTTTCTTCTTCTTCTTCTTTTCTGAATCCCTTTAGACTTTTGGGGAAAGAAGACTTCTTTTTCGGATGAGTACAGTCGTCTTATGATGACAAAAGTTTTGTCATGATAAGCTTGAATCACCCTTAACACATTCAAAATTCTCGTCAAATGTGAATTTGAAAAGCTGGAAGACGACACCGCTTCCAGAATTCCAGGCTTCCCTAATCCTACAATTCGAAAATGTGTCTGACATTCGTAAGTTTATCTTCTCTAACTTCGCCATTCAGGTTCTCAATATATGACGCAAAGGTGATTTGACATTCGGAGATTCGAAAGATAAAAGATTGTGACCCAAGTCACCTCTTCTCAAACGAACTCACTTCAGTCGTGTATGTCTGACGGTGGCTTAAACTCTTCTCGTGAGGTCCTTCCTTACTCTGAATAAAGCTGTCTGGCGTCATCCAGAACAAAATTCATAAAGTGGTGTGCCATCTGGTCTCCGGTCCTGTTCTTCTTTCGCCGAAACTTGCTGAGCGGTGTCGTCCACTTGGAGATCCTTTTCGGCCACCGACAGACGATATGATCTTATATTGTACAGTTGCATAATGTATATTGTGCATTTTGTGTTGTGTATTGTACAACGTGTATTGCTTGCATTTCGCATCAAATTTCACACATCATACACCACACAATATTCACTACATAATCTATTAAATATACAATATACAGTATCATGTGTATGACATATATATACATGATATGTACGGTAAATATTATATGTAATACGAATACATTAACCCACATGCATCCTATGTTCGCTTTCATATGAAACAATATGCAAAAGTTTGTTTAAAAAAAAAAAATCGTGATAATTCTGTTCTTTCGGTCTCATGGAATAACGATGCACGTTCAGAATTAAACACCATGTCAAACTGAAGATTAGGGCTTTTGACAGAACATTAATCTTTTAGTCGGATGATAACAGGTTTTTACTTTAAAAAACTGGACATTCTGTTGACTTGCGTACTATGTATAGAAATAGTCAGGTGATTGTATGATATATATATATATATTGTATATATATAGTGTGCCTCTTTCTTTTTGGCTACCCCCCTTGTAAGGGAGAAAAAACCTTGGTATATGTATGTATGTATGTATGTGTATATATATATATATATATATATATATATATATATATATATATATATGATATATATATATATATATCTGCTTGGACACTGCTTACTCACATTCGGTTGCACACTGCCCGTAAGCACACGAGGCAATGCGGTTGGACCTTTAGGAGACGATGATCCAACAACACTGTCCAAGCAGATCCAAGTCTTGGACATTAAACAACATGAAGAAAATGAATATCCGTACTTACAACGTAAGACTCTCAGGAGAGTCTAATGGAAGAATTAGACAACATCAAGTGGGACATCGTATGACTGAGCGAAGTCCGAAGAGCGGAAGAAAAGCTGATACAATTACAAGATGGTCACCACCTGTTCTACTATAGAGGTTAGGACAAAGGAAGATCTAGTGGAGTAGGATTCTTGATCAACCGATAAGTTGCTGGTAACGTAGTCAAATTCAATAGTTTATCGGACAGGTTAGCTTGGATTGTGATTAGGCTGTGCAAAAGATACACTCTAAAAATAGTTCAGGTTTATGCATCAGCTTCACAGAGCTCAGACGATGAAATTGAGTCATTCTATAATGATTTAAGTCAGGTAATGGATCAAGAAAAAATCACACGTTGGTGATAGGCGACTTTAATGCCAAAGTGGGCAAGAAGATGGAGATGAGACGTGCATTGGTAAGCTTGGCATAGGTGAAAGAAATGATAGAGGCGAGATGTTAGTGAATTTTGTAGAGAACTACAACATGAGGATAGTGAACACTTTCTTCCAAAAGCCTTTAGGTCGTAAATAGACGTGGAGAGGTCCAAATAGGGGTAAACTTACTCACTACGGTAAATATAACAAAAGAAACAATTAAAAGGTGTATAGACAAACTCAAAGTTAATAAAACACCAGGGCCTGACGGTTGGCATCCAAGAATCTTAAAGGAAATGAAAAATGAGATTGTTGTTCCATTAGAAATTATTTTCAAGAAATCCATCATATCCGGAGATGTCCCAACAGAATGGAAGCTAGCTAACGTTACTCCCATATTCAAAAAAGGTGACAAAAAGAAACCAAATAACTATAGGCCTATTAGTTTGACTTCGATCGTAGGAAAAATAATGGAAACTATCATCAGAGATGCTATCGAATATCATTTAGAAAGTAACCGTTTGATAAATGATAGCCAACATGGTTTCAGACGGAAACGTTCTTGCGTGACTAACTTACTCGAATTCTACAACACAGTTGTCTCGAATTATGACAAAAGAAACAATATAGATTTAATATATCTAGACTTTGCAAAAGCTTTTGATACCGTCCCACACGAAAGACTACTTACTAAATTAGCTTTGCATGGAATAAGTGGTAGCCTATTAGGTTGGACTAGTAATTGGTTAAAAGGTCGAAAACAGAGAGTTGTTTTAAATGGAAAAACTTCTGGATGGAAAAGTGTTGCAAGTGGAGTTCCTCAGGGTTCCGTTCTTGGGCCACTTCTATTCATAGTATATATAAATGATATAGACCATGGACTAAAATCTACTGTTTCCAAATTTGCTGATGATACAAAACTGTGCGGAGTGGCAAATGATCACTCAAACCAATTAGATATTCAAGAAGATTTAGATCAATTACAGCAATGGTCTGAAAAGTGGCTAATGAAATTTAATACAAGTAAATGCAAGGTAATGCACATAGGTAAAAATAACAGTAAGTACGATTACAAGTTATTTGGAAATTCGTTAACAAAAGTGGATAGTGAAAAAGATCTCGGCGTAATTATCAGTAACGACCTCAA
This sequence comes from Oratosquilla oratoria, assembly GCF_046742065.1. Classification (NCBI taxonomy): domain Eukaryota; kingdom Metazoa; phylum Arthropoda; class Malacostraca; order Stomatopoda; family Squillidae; genus Oratosquilla; species Oratosquilla oratoria. Next base: position 29,528,831 of record NC_134797.1, read on the forward strand.
ATCATCCAAGCAGTGTATTTCAGCCTCTGAGAAAGCAAATAAGATTCTGGGATTGATTGCGCGATCTTTTGATTTCAAAAGTCCATCACTCATTAACAAGCTATATAAATCGTTAGTTCGTCCACATTTGGAATATGCTGTTTCCGTATGGTCACCGAATCTCATTAAAGACATTGACAGACTGGAAAAAGTACAACGGCGAGCCACAAAACTGATTCCAAATATCAAAAATAAATCATACGAAAATCGACTTAAGCACATGAATCTGTTTTCCCTAAAAAAGCGTAGACTCAGAGGTGACTTGATACAGGTCTTTAAGATTTTAAAGGGAATTGACAACATCAAAAGTGACCAAATTTTCACATTGAATGAGAATCAGACAAGAAACAATGGTCTCAAACTGTCCGGAAATAGATTCAATTTGGAAGTAGGTAGAAACAACTTTGCCAACCGTGTAGTTAATGAATGGAATAAACTTCCTGCACAGGTAGTGCAATGTAGTTCAGTTCGAAGCTTTAAGAATCATTTAGATAAATACCTAAGTAAGATGCTGTAATTATTATAATTTATGTTATATTATTTGTTTTTGTTTTGTTATAATTTGTCTGTCTGATTTTCATTTATTATTAGTTATATGTCAATTTATTATCAATTACTATTTACCTGTTTGTTTGTTATTCAACTATACCAATGCATTTATTTATGTATTTTAATTGTTATTTACATTGTTATAGTTTTAATTTATTATTAATATGATTTTTTTTTTTTTTTTTTTTGCATCCGACCTAGATATGGATCAAAAGGTCTCCTGTCGGCATGCTTTGCCTTTGTAATCCTTTGTAATCCTTTGAAATAGATTTTATATTAGGAGATGAGAGCAAAAGCGTTAGCAATGTTACGGTGATAAATAAAGTCAACATAAGTAGTGACCATAGAATGGTAGGCTGCACAGTTAAATTTAATTTCAGAGCCGAGAGAAATAAACTAGTTTGAAACAAGAAAATAAGCCTTGCAAAGGTTAAGAATAATAAAAAGAAATTTCAGTTAGAAATTAAAAATAGATTCGAAGCTCTAAGAACTAACGAGGACAGCGTGGAAGATATTAATTTGAATTTAGTGAATATCATTAGGGAATCGGCAGAGAAAGTAGGAAGCACAAAAAATATTAGAGAAAACAAATACTCCAAAGCTACAAATGACCTAATTAAAAGAAGAAGGACCATACAGATTAAAAGCAGGAGAGACGAAATAGAAAGAGTAGAACTAAACAAGCTTATCAACAAAAGGCAGAGATTAGAGAAAAGAAAGAGAAACATGGATGAAATAGAGGAAACTATTCGGAAAGGTAAAAGTATTAAAGTGACCGAGCGCAGACATGCTTTAGGAAGACGGCAAATGATATGTTTGAAAGATAGAAATGGAGAACTAATTAAATGTAGAGACAAAATGGTAAAAAGAGTAGAAGAATTTTACCAAGAGCTTTACCCGTGCACAAGACGCAGCTTGAACCACTAAATACCATCGAAGGTTCTCTGCCTCACAGAACATTCGATCTCTTTGAGAGTGTCTAACTCACGTACACAGAATCATCACGTTACCAAATGAAACGCCCTCTCATCGCTCGCTGCGTCAAGAAAACCCCCATACAAAGTACTCCCCACACTTTTGCTCACTTACGAAACGCTCAGCCCACGTCCGCGTAAACTGGTCAAACCCACAACCTCCTCCGGGCGGCCCGGGTTCTTCCTCCGTCTCTTTTTTCAATTCCCACGGACAATCTCCTGCCCTCGAGCGCTTTTTATTCCTTTACTTGTTCTTGCAAACTTTATCCATTCCCTTGCGGGTTTATGGCCTTGCTGAGTGTCTCTTCATCCGTGCCTTCGTGCTCGGAGGCTCGCGCTCTCTCCCTCAATCTGTTCATGGGCAAAATTTCCTGGTGCCGTTCGGGAATGCACGCGGCCGTATGACGGAAAATTTTATGCTTTGATGTAAATGTGTACTCACATTCTTGTGCGCATATGCACACGCGCGAAAACACCCGCACGCACACACGCATACTCACGCACACACACACACACACACACACACACACACACACACTCACACAGGGAAAGAAAGAGATAGAGAGAAAAAGAGAGAGAGTGAAAGAGAGTCAATGTACATGGCTGTTCATTTCTAATTGCTCGTTTGAGGCTGCTTGCACTATTGCACTATAGCCAATGCATTCTCTTGCTTATCTGTTTTCCTGCCATTCTGTTTGCCTATCTACATGTTTGCCAGTCTGCCCAATTCCTTCGACCTTCTTTGTGATTTTTGACCATAAATTTCCCGCCAGCTATCTACAGTAATAAGGAATGGCCCTCGATGCTTTATACTTTAGTATTAGAAGCTCGATAACTCATCGTCCTAAATGCGTTCGGGAAGCAACAAAATTGAATTTTGTGGTGGAAGAAAACCTTGGGTACTCAAGCCTCCCCCCCGCTTTTTTTTTTTTTTTTTTTTTTTTTTACCCGCAATATTTTCTTTCCCAGTCTTGAAAGTTGACCCATAATTCTCCCGATTTCCTGATCGTATTTTTTTCAGCGTTTCTAAACTCTTCTTTTGTTTTCCTGCCTGTGTATCTCAAAGTACTCTTCAAAGTATACAGAAAACCCACAAAGACGATTTACTACACTTCTACTGCGCACCCAATGAACGGACCAAGGTAGGAATAATAATTGGGTTTTTTCTTAGAGCACTAAGGATATGCAGTAAAGAGTTTCTAGACGAAGAAATTCCGCATATTACAAATACTTTCAGAGCACTAAAATATCCAAAGGGAAAGCAAAAACTATCCGCCAAAAAAAAAAAAAAAAAAAAAAAAAGTGGTCAAGAAAGAAACTTGATACCTTGTCGTACCAGGCTCCGATTTCTCACAATCACTGGGGGATGCAATGCGACCATTAGGACTAAAAATAATCAGCAAATCAGGAAAGAAACTGAAATATCCAGAGGCGCTATATATATACATATATATATATATATTTTTATATATATATATATATATATATATTTTAATAATTTTTTAATTTATATATATATATACATATATATACAGACACACACACACACACACATTATATACATATAAACATATATATAGACATATATGTATATATATATATATATATATATACACGTACACACACACACACACACACACACACACACACACACACACACACACACACACACACACACACCTCTACTTCCAGATTAACCTACGTTCTGACAGCATGAGTCCATTACTTTTCTTTTGGTTTCAATTTTTATTTCCTTAAAATTCTTAAATGCCAACTGCAGGGCTCTTAGGTTTTACTTCGTTTGATTTTTTCTCGACATCCTCCAACGTTGTGTTAGTTTATATTTAAAGAAGTGAGTACATCTCCTGTCAACAAAAAACATGACTGATATAATAATTTGCTTTAAGATTATTTGTTTATGAATACAGAACTAAGTTGTTGAAAATATTGTACATTTGAAATTTTTAGTTGACATGGAGAGAATGGATGAAGAGAGAAATGCTAAGAAAAGATGGAACTGGAGACCAGAAGGTAGCAGATCTAGAGGTAGACCGAAGAAAAGATGGAAAGATGGAGTTGAAGAAAACCTAGAGGCAAATGGATTAGGAAAAATAGAGGATTTGAGGGAAGAAGGAAGCTTTGAGAGGACAATCTGGAAATGTGTGCTGGCCCGACTGACAGGCTGGAAGATTACCTGGAACCAGAATTAAGAAGTGAATAAATTGACTGGAGCCAGAAATGTGCCGATATAATTACTGGTAACTTTTTAATCTTTAAAATAATTGTGAAATTCTTTAGATGTTTGTTTTAGACTTTTCAACAGTTTATATATCTATCCATCACATTTTCTATGATCATAGGTCTCTCCGGATCATGAAATAACTCCGATAATCATTAAAGATTCAAAACATTTGAATTTTCTATAAACCTGATACTATTTTCGCTATATATTTTTTCCTTTTTCTTTATCAAGTAACTTTGTACAACATCGATCACAAAGTCGCTTTTCCTAGAATATAACTATGCGTCCTTTCATCAAAAGGGATTTGAAATAAATTTTTTCTATATTTCCTCTGGCTTATTGTTTCCTGGTATACGTGATAAAGCTCTTGTCACACTTCAGGAGAACAAGCTTCTCTGAAATCAGATATTGCAGTTATGTATTTGTATATTCTGAAGTGATCATTTTATTTAAACCAGACTGAAATGTGGTCACTGAGTAAAATGGCTTCATCAACTTCTGCATCGATGATAATATTACTGCAGCTTGTGATTAATAAATCAAATATATTCTCAGTAATCTTAGTTTCTTTTACATATTTCCATTCATGCTACTGAAAAAGTCTATTAAACAACTACCTACGCGGCCATTCTCTAATGCCTTCCAATTAAGGTCAGTTGAATTGAAGTCTACCATTATCATGTTGAAATATTAAGTTATTAAACGCATGAGGTAATGCTTGTGAATTGTACATCACTCCCACATTTGTCTTTTGCTCGTTTTTCCAAGTTAATTGAATCCATAAACTGCATATATTCCACACTTCACGATTTGCTAATTTCATGTGTCATTTAATCCCTTATCTACTTACCTATATTGTAGTCTATATACGGCCGTTACCTTTACCCTATGTGAAATGACAGCCTGGACAGGTGAGGTGTGTTTCCGAAGAGGGTGAGGGTCAAGAACTAAGTTTTAAACGAAGAAGTACAAACGGCCATGAACACTTCGACGGCTCAGTTCGAGGGTTTTGTCGCTCTAGAGCAGGGTTTCCCAAACTTTTTCAGGCTGGCGCCCCCTTGGCTTCTAGAATGGACTCCTAGCGCCCCCTACCCAATAAACACATGTGAGCTTTCTTTTTGAAGTGAAAACAACAATATTATAAACAAAATATGTATTTGAAAAAGAATGATATAGTACACAAGCTCTCCCCGATATCAAAGCACCGCCCCCAGGGGGCGGTACCGCCCACTTTGGGAAACGATGCTCTAGAGAAAGAGAAAGAGAAAAGGAGTAGGAGGAGGAGGAGGAGGAAAGGTAGGAGTAGGAAGGGAAGGAGGAGGAGGAAGAGAGGA
>NC_134797.1:29538968-29541468 GCF_046742065.1 Oratosquilla oratoria
TCCTAATCACCTGGAATTGACGACAAACGGAACTGTTAAACTACGCACAAATATTGATAAGGACAAGGATTCCCCAATTACAGTGTGATGCAGGAAGGATAAGGCGAGGAGAATGAAGGAGGAGAGAAAGGAGTAGGAGGAGGAGGAGGAGGAGTAGGAGGAGAGAAGTTCAAGGAGTAGAAGGAGAGGGAGGAAAGGGAGGGAAATAAGGGAAGGAAGGGGAGGAAGGAATAGCGAGGGGGTAAAGAGGAATTGGGAAGAAGGAGGGAAGAGGTAAGGAGGAGGCAGTAGGGAAGGAAGAGGAGGAACGAAAGAAGTGGGAGGAGGAGGGTGAAGGAGAGGAAAAGGGAGGTGGATGAAGAAGTTTAGGAGGAGGGGGGTAAGAAAGACACAGGGGGAGAACGAGAATGGAAAGGAAGGGGGGAAGGAAAGGAGGTGGAGATTTTAAAGGAGGGGGAGATTTTGAAGGAGGGGAGATTTTGAAGGAGGGGGAGATTTTGAAGGAGGGGAGATTTTGAAGGAGGGGAGATTTTGAAGGAGGGGGAGATTTTGAAGGAGGGGAGATTTTGAAGGAGGGGAGATTTTGAAGAAGGGGAGACTTTGAAGGAGGGGAAGATTTTGAAGGAGGGGAGATTTTGAAGGAGGGGAGATTTTGAAGGAGGGGGGATTTTGGAGGGAGATTTTGAAGGAAGGGAGATTCTGAAGAAGCTGAGATTTTGGAGGAGGAGAAGGAACAAAAGAAGGGAAATGAGGGAGTGAGGGGGAGGATGGAGAAGGAGATAAAGGCAGTGAGGAGGAGGGATAGAAGGTAGATGAGGAGGAGGAGAAGAGGAAAAGGAAGGGAAGAGGAAGAGAGGAAGATAATGAGGAGGCATGGGAGGGCGATGATGAGAAGAAGGAAGAGGAAATGGAGGTGAGGAGGAAAAGAGGAAGAGGAAAAAGGGGAAGATAATGAGGAGGAGGAGGAGAAGGGGTGGGAGGGAGATGATGAGGAGAAGGAAGAGGAGAAGGAGGGGAGGAGGAAGAGAGGAAAAGGGGAAGAGGAAAGATGATGAGGGTGGGAGATGAGGGTGGGAGATGAGGAGGAGAAGAAGAGGAAGGGGAGGAGGAAGAGGGGAAAGAGGAAAGAGGGGAAGATGATGATGAGGAGGGTTGGGAGGTAGATTAGGAGGGGAAGAAAGCGGAGAAAGAGTGGAGGTAAGGGTTGAGGAAGAAGTTTGTTCAATTTGTATTGAATGATGGTGGATAACAAGACGAAAGGAATTCTCCCATAAACATCAGAGCGAATTCGTTCCACAAAGGTCCTTTGCGGATATTCTATAGTTGATCAGAACCTCTAACTGCCACCAGGCAATTCTAATCACGCGGTTGGGGGACCCTACCCTTGTATACCCAATCAACACTTATGCCTTAGGCCCTATTCACACGAGCGGTTTGACCTGCGCGGAAAATGCGGCAGTACCGCATGGTGAAGAAAAACCTGTATGTGAACGCCTACATTGACTTACATTGCAACTGAACCGGCGCGGTTGAAACCGCTAGTGTGAACAGGGCCTTAATACTTGGTGCCCGTCATGCAATCCTATTCAATCAAGAAACGCTTCGGAAGCTATAAGGTTAATATTCTGTTAGATATGATAACACGGAACTGAACAAACTGAAGAACAAATGTAAATTAAAGATGATAACAAAGACTTTGCTAACCAAATGGATTTTTGTTGCTATTTTGTTATGTTTGTTATGTTGTTATTGTCGTTCCTTGTAAAGCTGGCATTCTGGCAAACGATGGGCAATGCATTCAGGAGGACACTTAGACATTGAAGGGCTATTAGTCTTCTGGATGCCATCAGCTTCTTTCTTTGAGCTGGCGAAAACAAAGGATTACAAAGGCGGAGCATTCCAACAGGAGACCTTTTGGTCCATAACTAGGTCGATCGCGAAAAAAATTATAATAATGATAAATAAATAAATAAATAAACAAATGAAAATATAAATATATAAATAATAAGTAAAATATATAAACAAATGCATAGGTATAGTTAAATGATAAACAGGTAAATAGTAAATAATAATGAATTGACAAACGTGAGAAGGTCAAGGAAAGGGAATGTAGGAAAGCAAAGGAAAGGTAAACGGAGGGAGGGAGGGAGGGAGGGAGGGAGGGGAGCAATGAGAAACGAGTCAGAAAAATGAATTAAAAGGAAATGAACGGAAGTGAGGAGAAAGGAAATGAGGAAAAGGGAAGAGAAGAAATGATACATAGCGAGATGAATTGGGGCTAGGTGACGTCTGGGGAAGGAGGTAAGGTGGGGGGGGTTGGAGCAGGGATGAGGTGGGGAATGGGGAGGGGGAGGGGGAGAGGAGAAAGGGGAGGGAGAGGGGGAGGGGAAGGGAGGCGAGATGAAGGAAAGACCTGGGCATCGACACGGAAATCTAAATTTATGATGTGGAAAAGGAGGAGGAGGAGGAGGAGGAGGAGGAGGAGGAGGAGGAGGAGAAG
>NC_134797.1:29551468-29561468 GCF_046742065.1 Oratosquilla oratoria
GTTGGCCCACCTAAATCACATGAACTCCAAAAACACATACATGACGCAGCAACTCCCACTTCCCTCACCCAAAAAATAAAATAACAAAATAACTAAATTAACGTATAAAGAAATACGCATATCAATAGATAAATAAACACATGTATAGATAGATAAAAGTAAATAGATAAACCCACGCATAAATAAATAAGATAAATAGATTAATAAACATATACATGAATAAGTAAAGATAAATAGATAAATAAACACATGTATAATTAAATAAAAATAAATAGATAGATAACTCACCAAAATATTATTGGTCAAAAAAAGTCAAAATTGTCTAAATTGATGCCTAACTTCCTACATAGTAAGTCTGGCATATCAATTGATAAATAAACACATTTATAAATTAATAAAAATAAATAGACGAACTGGGAGGAACGTGATAAGCTGTGGGTATATAAGCTGTCAATTATTTGTTTGTGTACACTCTCAGGAAGTCCTTTCATGACGAAACGTTAGAAATAAAAACTCCAACGGTTCCTGGTGTTTACCTTACCACCCTTCCATGCATAGATAAATAAAATAGATTAATGAACATATATATATAATATATATATATATATATACATGAATAAATAAAGATAAATAGATAAACACATGTATAAATAAATAAAAATAAATAGATAAATAAATCACCAAAATGTTATTGGCCAAAAAAAAAAAAAAAAAAAAAAAAAAAAAAGTCAAATTGGTCGAAATTGATACCAAACTTGCCACGAAGTAAGTCTGGCTGGCAATGGCAATCGTGATTTCGAAGCCAATCGCGTCGATGCCCTGCGAGAGCGAAAATAATATATTTTGCCTCCGCTGTGGAATTTGTCAGAAATCACACTGATGGACTTGGGATCAAACTTGTGACAGCGAGAGACCGTTTGCTGGAGGTCGCGTCAGTCGTTCCATCAAGAAAGCCAGACACTGGTGTCTCTCAACGTGGGAAATCCAAGAATCCGAAAAATACGACCCCTTGTGGAAAAAAGTAAATAAATAAAACAAATAAATAAATAAATAAATAAATAAATAAATAAATGGAAAAAGAAGAAAGGAAGAAAAAAGAAGAAAGGAAGAAAAAAGGAGAAAGAAAAAAGGAAAGAAAGAAGGAAAAAAGGAAGACAAAAAGGAAGAGACAGAAAGATAAAGAAAATATGAAAAAAGAAGGAAAAAAGAAGGAAAAAAGGAAGAAAAAAGAAAGACAGAAAGATAGAAAGAAAAAAGGAAAGAACAAAGAAGTAAAAAAAAAAAAAAAAAAGAGAGAAGGAAAGAAAAAATTGTTACCCCTTTGTGTAGTTTGAAAACTTTGAACTCTTGGATTGGAACTAAAGTTTGAACAGTAAGGCTGTGTTCACACTAGCAGTTTGAACCGTGCGGAAACCGCAGCGGTACAACATAGTCAAGGAAAAACTGCTTAGTTGCGTGAACACATCCACTGACTTACATTGTAATTTCACAACCGCGGTTCAAACCGCTAGTGTGAACAGGGCTGGCTTAGGTCATAGTAATTATGGTACCGAAGCAAGCATATAATGTCTTTGGTTGTAGGCGTCTCTTAAACCCAAAGAAGGCATCAGCCTGTGGCATTTTGATTCGAGTATTGCATATTACATCTCCTTTACTAGTGTTGCAATGTACTTATAGATGTAGCCTAATGTCGAACGATCTTATTTAGGAGAGACTATGGCCCCGAACCTCGACTGAATAGAATTGTTAGTATTAATTCTCCCTCAATGTCGCGAAGATTATATGCTAAGTGGAAGAAATATCCCCATAAGGTAGTCACATGTACGGGTGAACGATTATTTGTTCTCGTGACAGATGTTGGATGGTGGTATCATATGTGGTGTTTGCCACGATGGATGTAAGGAAGCTTTGTTTACCGTTTTCTGTGTGGTGTTGTGTGGTGTAATGTGGTAGAATTAAATTTCGTGGTGATAATTTTTCCGACATTGTGACACTGTATCAAAAGTGAACATTATTAATTATGTCACCACATAACGTGTGATGGGCCTAGGATCCATGTTGTAACGTTATATGTAGTGTTCTAAGTGGGTTCTGCAACCCTTATTCTGGCTGTCGTTATGCTATTGTATCCTTCTTCGAGATAACTCTCCAGAGGCAACGGGATTGTAACCTACTTATTCAACTCTTTCCGAATTTGGTGGTAAATTCATATTTCATTATATTTGTCGCCAATCGAATTCATTCAATGTCGTGGAACTCCTTGTGTCTTATGCTATTCATTGTTCAAATATATTGTTTACATGTGATACAGGTATGTACAGTATTTAATATATGGTATAAGGTACTTTCATTTGCAGAAAATACGATACCACTCACTAGGCTGTTTATCCTACACTTGCTTAGTTAAAACCCGAGAGTGGATCATCAGCTTTGACCTAAACTTTACATGACCTAGTGCTAGACGCGGGATCTATAGTTAACAATGTTGCATTGCAACCATCGTCTTTAGCACCATTTTCGTTTGCCAGCTCGAGATGCAAAACCCAGGATTAGGGAAGGTTTCCTGAGCCAAAGGAAGACTTCAACCGCACCGCGAGAAGTGTTTAACCGCTATAACCGTCGCCGTACAGAAGGCGATGACAGTTATGACCGTTAGGGCGGTTAAGAAAGCGAAGAAAGCTTCCGGATATTATCATGTATAAACGATCAGGTTTGGGGAATGCGTGTGGGTGGCGGTGGTATTGATAGGGGTGGAGATTATGGTGTAAATGGTGCCATGAAGATGGTGGTGCTCTGGATAGACACAGAATTGGTGGTGGTCAATATTGTGGGACTAGAGATGGTGGCAGTGGTGGTGATGGAGGAGTGGTGATAATTGCTAGTGATGGTGACGGTAGCTAGTGATGGTGACGGTGGCTAGTGATGGTGATAATGGTGGATGATGGTGATAGTGGTGATGGTGAGTGACGATGAAGATGATTTTGTTGGTGATGGTGACAATGTTGACGGTATCGACGATTGTAACAGTGATAATGGCGACAGTGGTGGCAATGATTACAGGAAGGTTGATAGTCACAGTAACGGTGGTGGTGGTGACGGTGATGGTAACGCCAACGGTAACAGTGATGGGGACAGTGGTATGGGGATAGTATAAGTAATGGTAATAGCTAATGTGAAGGTGATAGTATTCAAGCGCTGGTGATAATATTCATGTGTGATGGTGACAGTGATAGTGTTACTCATAGAAGGCGAAAGAAGACACGCCCCCTCTCTTTTCCGACCAATTACAATCAAGCATATTAGTCAAAGGTGGGTCTGCGTCGAATGAAGGGAGGCTACGATTGGCCACGAGATAAAAGAAGGCGTGACTTATTTCGTCTTAGGTTGATCATTTATCCACTGTGTCCTTTTTAATTTTCATTCTGGTCAGACCATTTCATTCATCACAAAAATGGCCACTGGGCGTTGCAAAAATATAGAATATATGAACGTGTCTTGTCAAATCTCTATTTTATTATAAACAGTTCTGCAGACAGACTTAACCGTTTTCTAAACAATAATCTTTTCCCCATTTCTCTCCCCTCCTTCTCTCTTCTGCTCTTTTCCCCTTCTCAGCCTCTGCGTCTCTCTCTTTCCGTCCATCTCTCTGTCTCTAGATCTATGTATGTCCATCTCTTACTTTCCTCTCTATTATTTTCTCTTTCTCTCTCCTTCACTTTCTCACTTTCTCTCAATTTTCCTCTTTCATGCACACAATCCTTCCCTCTCCTTCATCAGTTTCACTCTCTTTGCCAATCACTTTCTCTTTTAACTTCTCTCTACCTCTCTATCACTTTTCTCTTCCTCTTCGTTGTTTTCCTCTCTCGTTCTCTCTCTTTACCCTTTCTTCCCCTTAATCTCTCTTTCTTTTCTTCGTCTCTCTACCTCTTTTTTTCCTTCCTCTGTCTCCCTTTTTCTCGCTTCTTTTTTTCTTTTATTCTTCTTCCCCTCTCTTGCGCTCTCTTGAAATCCGTAGTTTTCTTCTGCTTTCACGAGTTTTGAAAACGATGAAACCCTTTTTCAAAGGTTTTCTTCAACCTGTCGCCAGCTGCCCCGTATGTAAGCAAAATTTCAGGAACTTTGGGGACATGCATGCTGGCCAGAGACATGCTATTCTTTTATAATTAGAAACTAAGTTCTACTACCAAAGGAAAAAATGCTCAGCTTACATCTCTTTTGATAGCGTAGTTGGTAAGTTACTACGGCACTTGTCATGTGATTGCTGGGTTCGAGTCCTTAGCAGTACCGCATTTCAATTTCTGTTGTCGGCCTCCATTGGATCTCCCGATGTTGATGGTTTAGAATTAAAGTACATTTTGGTTGTTTATATATATATATATATATATATATAATATATATATATATATATATATATATATATATATATATATATATATATATATATATATATAACCTTCTGCCTCTCCGTTCTGCTGCCCTCCTTAAGGCTCTCCTTTACGAACTCTATGACTCTACTTCTTAGGTCAAGGATTCTCACCCAAGGATTCGCGGGACTGTTTACAGAGGTACTTAGATAACTAGCGAAATATTCCTTAAACATTTAAATCTGCATGTGTATTATCGCTGTACATTTTTCTTTATGTTAATGCTTAACTGATGAATGAATTCATTACAATTTAAACCATTGCGGTACCATTGCATATTTAGTCTTAATGTATTACCGTTTTCTATTCTGTGTCAGGTTAATGGAGGTACGGGTCGATGGGCTGATGATTCTCGGGGTGCGTAACGGGAAAAGGGTTGTGAACCTTGTTTTAGGTATATTAATTTCCACACGTTTAGAAGCGCTGGTTTTAGCCAACAAGCCAATAATAATGTGACTAAATTGTTTCTTTTTCGGCTTAAAGTTCACATCACTGAGGGTTGACTATCTTAAGTGTTTATTTCATCGTTTTGTTAAATCTCAGTTGAACCTCGTTACCCATCTTTACCTAATTTAGATTTTGGTTTAACTTTTCTACACATCCCTCTTTTTCGTTCAATATAAATTGAATTTTATTACACAATTTTCATTTTCTATTCAATATAGAGTATTGAACCAAGTACTTCACGTTTTCTTTTAAATTTCAGTCGAACATTATTACTCACTCTCCGTTTTCTTCGTTTCTATATAAATGTAACCTCGGTACACTGCCTCAGATATTCTTTCGTCCTTTTCTTTAATTTTCTTTTTCTCTTTCATCTTTTTTCTTCTTTCCTTTTACCCTCTCTCCTTCTTCCTTTTCCTCTTCTCTTCCTCTTTCCTCTCTCTTCCTCCCCCCTTTTCTTCCTTCTCCTGCACCAGTGTCTTCCTCTCTTTTCGTCCTACCCTTTTCTTCCTCCTTTCTATTCATTCTTTATTTCTCCTCCCCTCTTTCCCTTTTCTTCTCTCTTTTTCCCTCACTATTTCCCACACAGTCTCTTGACTTTACTGATTTTATGCATTTGATATTACAGGGCAGCGGTTCTCAACCATTTTTCTATTACACATCTCGACAGTCATCAGACCATCGACCCGTACCTCCATTAACCTGACACAGAATATAGAATGGCAATATATTAAGACTAATTGAATATACAATGGCACCGCAGTTGATGTAAAATGGTTCAAATTGTAATGGCATGATTGAGAGGAACACTTTTAACTCTCTCCACAGATTTAAATGTTTAAATAGTCTTTGGCTAGTCATCCAAGTAGCCGTTCCTCGAACCCCACGTTGAGAACCCTTGTTCTAGGGGGACTCTACTGACACCCCTATGGACCAGGGTCACGCAACATTCTTTATGAGTGGAAACTAACCACCGGTTAAATATGAAAACAACTTTTAATTTCTGACGTCATCATGAAATCTACTTTAAGGTACGTTTTCCTCCGTGCGATTATGGCCCAACGAAGATTATTCATGACGGCTCAATGATGATCGTTAAACGGTTTTCCAGAGCACTAAGTCTTTGTTTTTGGATGGGGTTGTTCTGCTTCGAGCCAGCACTTCTAAGCTAACAGAAAAGGCTGGATGACCGCATTGTGAACAGCTGCCCAGGATGTAACACTTCACCCCATACCATACAACACATAATGGAAGACTGCATTATACACAATCATGCACGCAAACACAACATACACTCTATAAAGGATTTGTGGGAAAACCCAGTTTCGGCTGTAGCATTCCTTGGGGAGCCGGGACTGCTCGGACAGACAGTCTAGTGAACGACAACAACATCCAACAACCAACAACGCGTTTACCCCAATATGATGTCTAGTATGATACGAGTCACCCGCCATTGTCTGTGGTAGGTTAACAGTCACACTCTACGGATAGAAATGCCGGAGAGTATCAACCACGTAATGCAATTTTCTTCTTCATATTTCTCCTACTTTCCCTTTCCTATTAATCCTTCTCTTCCTCTACCTCCTCTTCCTCCTCCTCCTCTACCTCCTCCTCTTCCTCCTCCTCCTCTACCTCCTCCTCTCACTCTTAGTAGTTTATTCCCAATTTAAGTTTCTGCGTTTCTTTTGATCATGTTTCTCCTCTTCCCTTTTTCTTGTCTAGTTTCACCCTTCATCTGTTTCTCTTTCCTTTTCCTCATCTTTATCTTTTCCTCTCTTCTCTTTCTCTCTTTTTCTCTTACGCTTCTCCTCTTCCTTCTCCTTCTTCCCCTCCTCCTCCTCGTCCTTCCTCTCCTCGTTCTCCATATCCTCCTCCTTCACCTACTTTTCTTACTATCTCTCCTCCAGAGCTCTTTTAGATGGCAAACCGCAAGCTCTGAATTCGCGCGTATGCGCACATGAACAAACACACGCACAAACGCGTAAACCAGAGCAAAAGGGGAAAAGACTAATATCCAATATCTACAAAACAATCCACACATATATAGAAGACGATTATGCTAAGACGATCTCATGAACACACTTACACTCTTGATCATTTACACATACACACACACACACACACACACACACACACACACAATCAAAAACACGTGCGCGCGTACACTTGTGTGTGTGTGTGTGTGTGTGTGTGTGTGTGTGTGTGTGTGTGTGTACTTGGGTGCACGGTAGCACGTGTAGTATAGTCACATACGTACGTTTACTAATGTGCACATGATCGTGTGCATGGACAGGTAATTTTCCTCAAATTCATACTTTGTTCCCCTTCAGCATGAATACGAATCAATGATTCTTGTACCCAACGGAAGTGGCCGGAACTGTTAGCTTCTCCAAGCTCACGTCACCTCCTGCAGAGGCTTTTGTGTACAAGCCAAGGACTTCCTTGCTCCTGCTCATGAAAGAAACCAATTTCCCCTCTCAATTCTCAACGTTCCCTCGCTGTCAGGAAGTCGGCGTCTCAACATCCGAGAGCTCCTGAAAGACCGAAAGCTTCTGGTAGACCGAAAGCTTCTGGAAGATCGAAAGCTTCTGGGAGACCAGGAGCTTCTGGGAGACTGAAAGCTTCTGGAAGACCGAGAGCTTCTGGAAGACACGAGGTCTCCGTGCAGGGGACACGCGTGACTAGGAAGGCTGATGGTCCTTCCGGACCCAACAAGACTCTCACCTCCACCCGAGGTGCAGTCCCGAGGTGATGGCACTTGATTCCCGGACCAGACTCAGGATCTACCAAGATTCATTCATTCATTTATTTATTTATTCATTTATTTATTTATTTATTTTTGTATGTAGAAAACTGACAACAAACGACTGTTCTCGTTTCCATTTTTAAACCCCGATGAAGCTCACACGTGATGGACAGCAGTCCAGTTTTTCTTTCTGGATCAAAAACCGTTGCAGAAGATCGTGGGACTTTGGATTTCCTGATAAACTGATAAAGGAATCTGAGACATGAACTTGTTGATTGACACGTGCGAAATAATTGTTGGGGTAGAGGGGAAGAGGATGGAGAAGGGGGAGGTGGAGGGGAAATGGGAAGGGCGAGTGGAAGGGGAGAGGGGAAGAGGATGGAGAAGGGGGAGGTGGAGGGGAAATGGGAAGGGCGAGTGGAAGGGGAGAGGGGAAGGGGGAAAGGGCCGGGAGAGGGGGATGGGAAAGGGGAACGGAACAGGGGGGAGGGGTAGAAGGGCGGTGGAGGGGACGGGGGAGGGGAGAAAGGGAGGGGAGAAGGGAAAGGGAGAAGGGGAGGGGAGAGGAGGAAAGGAGAGGGGCAGGCTAAAGAGAAAGGGGGAGGCTAGAGGGAGAGGAGAGAGAGGGAGGGGGTTAGGAAGGGCAGAGGGGGAGGGGGGAGGGGAGGGAAGACGAGGAAGAGTGAGGGGGAGGGTAGAGGAAGAAGGAAAGGGAGAGGGAGGAAATGGAGACAGAAAGGATGAGGAGGAGGGACAGGGAAAGGGAGAGGAGAGAGGGAGGGTAGGAGGGGAGAGGGAAGGATGGAGGGGAGAGGGAGGGAAGTAGGGGAGAGGTAGGGAAGGAGAGGAGAGGGGGAGGGAAGAAGGGGAGAGGGAGGGAAAGAGAGGAGAGGGGGAGGGAAGAAGGGGAGAGGGAGGGGAGAGGGGGAGGGAAATGTGGAATGGAATGGGAAGGGAGAGGGTGAGGCAATGAGGAGGGTACAGGGAGAAAGTGAAGAGGTGGAATAGGGAGAAGGGTAGGGAAGAAGGGAAAGGGAGGGAGGAGTAAGGGAAAGGGGAGGGAGAGGGATTGGAAGGTGGGAAAGGGGAGGGAGAGGGAGTGGAAGGTGGGAAAGGGGGGGAGAGGGAGTGGAAGGTGGGAGAGAGGGAGGTGACAGGGGAGAGGAGGAGGAGGAGGGAAAGTGAGAAGGGGAGGAGGAGGAGGGAGACAGGGGTAGGAGGTCAAAGTGAGAGGGAAGGAGAGGAGGGAGAAAGAAGGGGAGAGTTAGGGGAGAGGGAAAGAGAAGTGGGGGGGTGAGGAGGAGGAGGAAGGGAGAGAGATGGGGAGGGAGGAAGGGGGAGGAGGTGAGTGAGAGGAAGAGGGGGAGATTAAGGAAATCCCCGTTTTGCAGCGGAAGGATTGACCCAATCTTGATTAACCCTTTGGCAATGAATTGTGCCTTTGTTCCATTTTGACTTTGTTCAGTTAAGAAAAAAAAATCGAAAGGTCAAACGAAATGTTAGAGAACGACCGAACCAGAGGCTTAGCGAGAGAGTTAGTGAGAGAGTTAGCGAGAAGGGTTAGTGAGAAGGGTCAACTTCGAGAAGAAGGCGACGTATGTCAAAGGAATTCTGGGATATTAGTGTGAATCCGAGCGTGGAGGGATGGAAGCCGCGAATGCCCCATATGAAACGCTCCGTTCTCAATGCAATCCGTTTCGCAATCCATTTCGCAAACAGGAGTCGGGTTTCGCAATCATTTCTGTCCAGAGTGTTGGCAGCCACATCCACGCCAGGCCGTCATCCACGCCACGTCACTTCTCCTCTCCTCCTCTCCTCCACCTCCTCCTCCTCTTCCTCCTTATTCCTCCTCTTTTCCTACAGTTCCTATGTTCTTCTTCGGTTTCTATTTCCGTCCTTGCAACCCCGTCTTCGTCTTCGTCTTCGTCTTCGTCCTCTTCCTCTTCTGCCTATCCGACGTGTTCATTTTCTTTCCGATATGGGCTATTGGCAATCAATGCGTCTTTATTGGCATCCCTACGGGCCAGAGTCACACATTGTTCTTTTGTGATTAGAAGCTAATGTTCACAAAAAAAAAAAAAAAAAAATCCTTAAATCACTCCCTGACCACCTCCTCGAGTCCTCCTCTTTGGTTCAATTTTGTCTCAAAAGGACACAGTCACTGGTTATCACTAATTAAGTACAAATCCTGATTTTCATACTTTTCCCTCGCCTGTACCTACTTCCTCCTCTTTATCCACCTCTTTATTCTCCTCCTCTTTATCCACCTCCCCTTTATCCTCCTCATCTTTATCTTCCCCTCTTAATTCTTCTTCTTCTTATCCTCCTCTTTACCCGCCTCCTCTTTATCCTCTTCTTTATCCACCTCCCCTTTATCCTCCTCATC
>NC_134797.1:29566468-29586468 GCF_046742065.1 Oratosquilla oratoria
TCTCCCTCCACCAAGCCACAAGCGTTGAGCAGTAAAATTCTATCTCATTGTGACCTCAATTAAACTTGCAATCCCCTAAACAGTAAAAAAAAATAAATAAAAAAATAAAGCTCGCTTGTCATCAATAGTGACGTCATCATTGCCTCAAACAAATTTGACGATGAACTACTGACGTCACCAGGGTATGACGTCATCAGCAAATGCAATGACGTCACAACCTATCTCGACTCTTTAGCACTTGTGGGTCCTCCACTGGGCTGAATAAAATCTCCTGGCGGCTGCACGTCATCACAATGGACGAATTAAAATATGTATCACGTGCTGGTCATGTGAGGGGAAGGGAGATGAAAGAGAAGGGGAGAGAGGGGAGGAGGGAGGGAGGAGGATAGTAAGAGGGGAGCGGGAGAGAGAGAGAGAGAGAGAGAGAGAGAGAGAGAGAGAGAGAGAGAGAGAGAGAGAGAGAGAGAGAGAGAGAGAGAGAGAGAGAGAGAGAGAGAGAGAGAGAGAGAGAGAGAGAGAGAGAGAGGGTAGAGAAAGGAAGGAGAGGAGGGAGAGAAGGGAGCTGAGGAAGGAGGGGCGGAAGGGAGAGGGCTAGAAAGAGGGGAGTGGGAGAGAGAGGGGAGTGGGAGCGAGAGGGGAGAGAGAAAGGAAGGAGAGATGGAAGAGGAGAAGGGAGAGGAGGGAGAGGAGGAAGAAGGGGGGGGAAGAGAGGGGTGGAGAGAGGGGAATATCATGAAAGGAAACGGGGGAGGAATGGAAGACAAGATTGGGCAAAGGAAGAGGAATAGTCAGGAAAAGAGGAAAAGGAGAACAGAAGAGAAGGAAGGGAAGAGGGAAAGAGAGGAACAGGGGTAAAGAGAGGAAGAGAGAAAGGGTGGGAGACTGTGGAAATAGAGGAAGAGTAGGGAGAAGGAAAAGAGAGAGGAAGGATGAAGGGAAAGTAAGAGGAGATTAGAGGTGAAGGGGAAGAGGGTGGGGAGGAGGAGGAGGAGGAGGAGGAGGAGGAGGAGGAGGAGGAAGAGAAGGAGGAGGAGGAGAGGAAGGAGAGGTGGAGGAGGAAGAGAGGAGGAGTAGGGGGGAGGAGGAGGGGATAGGTCGGGGGCGGGGAGGATGTAGCACGAAATAAAAAGGAATATTTTTCCATTGTTGGGGAGAGATCGGCCAGATTTATCGCGAGAAAAGAGCAAATGGGAAGAGACGAACTGTGTCATGATGAACGGAATGCATTCGTCCCTGAAGGAGGAGGAGGAGAAGAAAGAGGAGGAAGAGGAGGAGGAGGAGAAGGAGGAGGAGGAAGAGGAGGAAGAAGAAGAGAAAGAGGAGGAGGAGGAGGAGGAGGAGGAGGAGGAGGAGGAAGAGAAAGAGGGGGAGGAGGAGGAGGAAGATGAGTAGGAGGAGTAGCAGGAGGAGGAGGAGGAGGAGGAAGAGGAGGAAGAGGAGGAAGAGGAGGAGGAGAAAGGAGGAGGAGGAAGAGGAGGGAGAGGAAAAGGAGGAAGGAGGAGAACAAAGAGGAAAAGGATGAGGATGAGGAAGAGGAAAAAGGCTAAGCGTAAGAGCAGAAAAAGAAGAAGGAAGAGGAGGAAGAGGAGGAGGAGAAAGAGGTGGAGGAGGAAGAGAAGAAGGAAGAGGAGGAGGAGGAAGAGGGGGAGGAGGGGTATGAGGAAAAGCAAGAGTTAAAATGGAATGGAAATGGAGGAAATACAAGTATAAGGAAAAATATTGGAGGGCATGGAGAAGGAAGAGTAGGAGAGTAGGAGGAAATGTAGGAGGAAATGGAGGAGGAAGAGGAGGAAATTGGGAATATCGTGGAGGAAAAGGAAGAAGAGGAGGAAATGGAGGAGGAAGACATGGAGGAGGAGGAGGAGGAGGAAGAGGAGAAGGAGGAGGAGGAGGAAGAGGAGGAGGAGGAGGAGGAGGAGGAGGAGGAGGAGGAGGAGGCTCGTTAGATGTTTTTGTCTTATCATACATTTTCTGGGCAATGACGGTGGTCCAGCTTGACCGACGAAAAATGAAATAAAACAGACAAATAAAAGATGAATAATGATGAAAAGTAATGAATAACTACTGAAAAATAAAAGAAATGAAATGATAAGTGGTAGATATTAGATTTATGATAAATTATAATAGATAATGAATCAGTAATAGATAACAAATAGATAACGGATAATAGATGATAAATGATAATAAAGAATGAATAATGAATAATGAACAATAAATAATGAAAAATAAGTAATAAATAGTGAATAGCAAGTATTAAACAATAAATGATAAATTAGATATGATGATAAATAATAAATGATAACATACAATAGATAATAAATAACAAAAGATAAATAATAGATAAAGAATGATTAATAACACATCATATAGTAATAAATAATGATAAATATCAAATAATAAATAATGAATAATAAATAATAATATATAATGAATAATAAATAATAAACAATAGATAATGAATAATAGATAATAAATAACAAATGATGAAAGATAAATGATAAACAGTCAATAGTAAATATGAGTGATGAATAAAAGATAATTATAACAAATGAATAATAAATAAGCAAGAATAAAGAATAGATGATAGGAAACAAAGAATAGAAAATGAGAAATACAAAAAATAAATCAATCAAGAATACTATTCAACCCTTTCGATACTTTTCCTTTGATTCTGGCTGTCACCAGGCGATTAATTCGCCTCCACGGAAGCCATAGTTAAAATGGTGACACACTAAGCATTTCTCGGTAGCATGCTACTCGCTTTTACTACTTCGTTTGAAAAGAAACGACCTCGGTTACGATCTTTTGTTTTCATATTAAAAATGTTAGTGAAACATACATATATACATTATATATATATATATATATATATATATACATATACATATACATATATATATATGTGTGTGTGTGTGTGTGTGTGTGTGTGTGTGTGTGTGTGTGTGTGTGTGTGTGTGTGTGTGTGTGTGTGTGTGTGTGTGTGTGTGTGTGTGTGTGTGTGTGTGTGTGTGTGTGTGTGCGGGCGCACGCGCGCGTGCTCGGAGAATCAGACAGGATGTATGATAGTGGCAGTTGCGGACAAATCTACTTGAAAACGGTATAAGAAGCGAAGCGACGGAGTAATAAAGGTTCCATCCTCACATAATGTTTACTTCCATCAGAGAGGACTTCATACAAGGTTTCAAGATTCTAAAGAGGACTGGAATTAACATAACATCCCAAGAAATAGAAACCAAACAAGAAATAAAATCTTCAAACTAACGAAGAGTAGAATCAATAAATATTTTTTCAAGGACTATTTATCCAACCACGTTGTAAATGAATGATATTTCGTAATGTATTCTTATAATATCAACAAATCTATTTACTTGTTTATTTGTTTATATATCGATTTGTCTATTTATTCACTAATTCGTCTATTCGTTTTATCTATTTGTATTCTACCCACGTGTGAACCTGAAATTATTCTTTTCAATATTTCCAGTACAATTCAGAAAACGTTTATTCAGACGAATAGGTGGGAAGTTCTGAGAGGGAAAATATTCCTGGGTAGTTTGGAAACTCAAAGAATGACATAAGAATATCAAACGCTTAGACTAAGTCTTGGGCAAGAGCACACGTCTTGTCGAAGTCCTCGAAAGGCGATATTCCAGAATCGAGGAGAAAATCTAAGGCTTCAGCTCCTTCCAGGATTAAGTGGCGATAAGGAAATGACTCGCAATATTCAGTCTTTGGGGAAGGAGGAAGAGGATGGGGTAAGGGGAGTGGAAGGTGGAAGTAAGGGGAGGGAGTGTGGAGAGGTGGAAGGAGGGAGGGGGTAGGAGGAGGTGGAAGGAGGGAGGGGGGTAGGAGGAGGTGGAAGGAGGGAGGGGGGTAGGAGGAGGTGGAAGGAGGGAGGGGGGTAGGAGGAGGTGGAAGGAGGGAGGGGGGTAGGAGGAGGTGGAAGGAGGGAGGGGATAGGAGGAGGTGGAAGGAGGGAGGGGGTAGGTAAGAGGTGGAAGGGGGGAGTGGGAAGTGGTAGAGGGAGGTGGGAGGAAGTACAAGAAGGGGGGAGGGGTAGGGGAAGGTGGAAAGGGGTGGGAGTATGGGGAAGTGGGAGGGGATAGAGGGGGAGATGGATGGAGAGAGAGTATGGGAGGTGGAGAGGGGTGGGTATTGGAAGGAGAGGGGGTGGGGGAAGGGGAGGTGGGGGAGGAATAGTGGGTAGAGGGTGCGAGAGGGGGGGGTGATAGGGATAAGGGAGGTGGGAGATGGAAGGGGAAGGTGGTAGGGGGAGATGGGAGGGAAGGGGGTATGGAGAGGTGGAAAGGTAAGGGGGAGGGGGAGGTGGGAAGTGAGAGGGATAGAGGAAGGTGGGATGAGGTAGGGTGGAGGAGGTAGAGGGAGGTGGGAGGGGGCGGAGGAGGAGGAGGAGGGGGTAAGGACGTCTCTTTTCATTAACTGGAAGGAAAATCTGGAAATTGGTCACATGGCATCGATCGCTTAAAACATCGTCGAGTGAAGGCAGATTACGTACGCCAGTTTGTCTTGCAATCTGGCCACGATTCAATCAGTTCAGACCTCGAACCAAAGAAGACTCTTCTGCTGAATAGCTCGGGTGAAGTAGGTCAACCTTCAACTTCGAGGGACATTAGGGACACTTGGAGGAAGAGCGGCGTTCCTCGGGAATGTTCTCCAGGGAGGGACGAGAGAAAGCAAAGTAGGTGGTCTCCCATGAGATGGAGGAGTGTGTGCTTATGGGAGAAAGGAAGAGAAATGGAAAGGGAGACAAAGGAGGGATTCGGAAAGGAGTGTTTCGGGTTTGTTTACATTTTTGTCCAACTCTTCCTGACCCATTCATTCACTCTTATTGTACGCAGGCACAAGCACAAGCACACACACACACGCACGCACGCACGCACACACACACACACACGCAAACACACACACACATATATATATATATATATTATATGTACTGATTTACACACACACATACACAGATTTACACACGCAAACTCTCTCACCCACCCACTCAGTCACTTTGTATATGTATACATATCCCCCTCATCCCTTTCACTTCCCCCTCGACCTCTTACTCCTCCTCATTTCAACTCGCTTATTTTCCTTTCTTCCTCTTCCTACAAACCTCTCGGTTTCTTTCTTTGTCCTTCCATCCACCTTGTCATTCCTTGCTCTCTTCCTTCCCACTGTCCTAATGGTCTTTACCCAGCGTCTCTTTAACTGCGATTTTTCATGTTGGCAGCGTCTGCTCTCTGTCCTGACGTGGTCGCCTATTTCCTCCAAATACTTCTTCCAGAACTGTCGCCAGGGTTGTAAAGACGATCCAACACCACCTTCGGGGTATTGATCCATTAGTGCCTCTTCCTTTATAATAAATGTTTGCAAAGGTTTTCTTCAGCGTGTGTGTGTGTGCGTGTGTGAGTGTATGTGTGTGTGTGTGTGTGTGTGTGTGTGTGTGTGTGTGTGTGTGTGTGTGTGTGTGTGTGTGTGTGTATGTCCGTATGTTAAAGGATAATTTAATTTTATAGTTTCCCATTAATATCTTCCTGTTTTCTTACAAATGACGTTGGTTTTGAACTTTCTGGCTTTACGATCAGTCGTTTTGGTTTGTCTGGAAAATTGAGTGGAAAAATACACTCAAGTAAAAACTTGCATGGAAGCATGTCTGTATGTATGTATGTATGTATGTATGTATGTATGTATGTATGTATGTATGTATGTATGGATGTATGTATGTATGTGTGTATATATGTATCTATGTATGCATGTATATGTATGAGTATTTATGTTGGAGGAGGAAGAAGAGGCAAGGGAAAGAAAAAGGAGGAGGTGAAGGAGGAATAGGTGAGTGGGAAGAAGAGAGGAAGTAGATGGGTACGAGTAGTAAGGACGAGGGTGAAGATGAAGAACAGGAAGAGGATGATGAGGAGGAGAAGGAAGGGGAGGAGGAGGAGGAGGAGGAAGATGAGGAGGAGGAGGAGGAGGATGATGAGGAGGAGGAGGAGGAGGAGGAGGAGGAGGGGAGGGTGAGAAAGAGGAAGAGGGAGGAAGGAAGTGGTGGCGTAGGAGGAGGCAGGAGGAGGGAGTAAAGAGGTGGAGGAGGAAGAGAACGAGAAGGAGT
Organism: Oratosquilla oratoria; assembly: GCF_046742065.1. Lineage (NCBI taxonomy): Eukaryota > Metazoa > Arthropoda > Malacostraca > Stomatopoda > Squillidae > Oratosquilla > Oratosquilla oratoria. Next base: position 29,572,593 of record NC_134797.1, read on the forward strand.
AGTAGGAAGGTCGATGACATGGAGCTTGCAAGATGACACAACATCAAAGTACTTCCAGAGCTCGAAACAAATGAATTGCAATTTGAGCTGAGGTACGATAAAAAGACGAGATATTGTGTGTATATTTTGTAAAGCACATACGCACGCACACACACACGCACGCACGCATGCACGCACACACACACACACACGTACACACACTTACATACGTACATACACGCACGCACCCACACACACACACATACAAATTGAAAAGGGTGTAAATGACAAATGTAAATATGAGCCCAAATTGTTTTATATCTTTGTAAATGAGAATCTGAGTTGGAAGTGGTGGAAAGGGGGGGTGGAGGGAAGGGAGTGAAATGGTGTGGGAATAAATACGTGACTCTGACTTAGCTACCCCCCTTATATGGGGGAAAAAGCTCTTGGTATGAAGACAGATAGACAGTATATGGCAAACTAACCCCAAAAAAGAAATATCTTAAAGCTGAAGAAATATTATAACGAAGCTGAAAAAAATGAAATCGTGAATATGATGTTCACTTAAGAGGACGACTTTGAGGAAAAGAGGAGAGAAATAAAGATGTTATTCAATGTAAAAGCTGAAAAGACAAGAAATAATTCTACTTCACGTAAAGTTACGAGTGAGAAAGGTCTCGAAGCCAGATTAGATCTCGGACTAGATAATGAAATAATACTGAGAACAAGTGGAGGACAAAAAATTACACACAAAATATCATGACAAAACACACCTCTATCCTTACTACATAAACAAACATGAGGCTTCCTCAGTTCTTCACGTCTATTAACGGAAAGGAAATAGAAGAGACACCAACAGCTAATGAAAAACAGTTTTCAAGCTTCAGCATGGAAAACAAACGGGGGGGGGGGGGGTGCAAGGTCTTAATTGCTCTCAACGTCTTGTACAGTTGGCTGCACTTCAGCCGGGTTTCTCTCCCAGATACATTCCTGCCTCCCCCAATTCTTCCCAACGGAAGACTTAGTCTCAGTAACAACACAGAAAGGGGAGAGATCTTACAGAATATTCTCTTCATAGATTCTAGGGACCCTAGTGACACCCATACGGACCAGAGTCACGCATGACTATATCTTACAGTAAACTGATCTCTTCTAAAGTAATGTATATATATATATATATATATATATATAATATATATATATATATATATATATATATATACATACATATATACATATGTGTTTTTGACTAAAAGTATCCCTTCGTTCTGCTTTCTTAAATCTTTCCTTTTATCATTTGACTTCGTTTCTCCGGTGCAATATTGAACCCAAGAACGTGAGATTCATTCAGTTAATTCGCTACCTCAGCTCTCTCTTGGAGGAGACCCGCAGCCCTCAGGCAAACGGCCACGGCCATCGATTCGATAGTAGGATCTTTACACATTATGTGAATGAAGTGTATATATACATATATATACATATATACATATATATGTATATATATATAGTATTATACACACACACACACACATATATATATATATATACATATATATATATACATATACATATATATATACATATACATATATATATACATATACATATATATATATATACATATACATATATATATATACATATACATATATACATACATATACATATATGTATACATATACATATACATATACATATACATATATATATATATATATATATATATATATATAAAAGAATCAATCCTTTATCTTTCAAGAACTATTCAATCTCGCACACTTAAAAAATATATATAATTACATTGAACTATTTGGCAGGCCCACGGCAATAACAGATCAACAATAAATCATAAAATCAGGGGGAAAACTTTTACCAAATAAACAAATCTTTAACACATAAGCAAATAAACTAGCAAAACAGAGAAAAAATGAACAAATAAAAAAGCAAAGTAATCGTACATAATGACCTCGTCAGAAAGTACAACTCAACTGTACCAAAAGTAAGTCTTTACGTTTATGTTTTTCGAGCGTTTTTTTTTTCGAGAAGTGAACTGCTGTCGTCTGAGAAAACGAGAACGCGCTGTTGTAAGGAACAAACCTTTGTGAATGTCGACAATGGGGCGTCGACGTGAGGGATGGTGAAAAACAAAAGAAGCTCAAGAGCAGAAAAAATGGGTAGAAATAAAATAAATTGTTAAAAGAGTATATATACAGAAACAAATGAACAAATAAATTACATATATATATATATATATATGTATATATGTGTGTGTGTGTGTGTGTGTGTGTGTGTGTGTGTGTGTGTGTGTGTGTGTGTGTGTGTGTGTGTGTGTGTGTGATTAATAGGCCTTTGCATAAAGTAATAAATAGTTTAAGATGTTAATAAAAACACTCCCACAAGTATGATATATGTACAGAATACGAGGAGAAAGGAGGGATAAGGAGGAAAAAGAAGGAGGAAGAGGGAGAGGAAGGAAGGAGGAGGGAGGAGGAAGGAGGTGAAAGTAGAAATGAGGAGAAATGAGGGGGGAAGATGGAGGAGAAGAACGACGAAGGAGGAGAAACAAGGAGAATAGAGGAGGAAGGAGAAGGAAGGAGGATGAGGAAGAGAAGGAGAAGAAAAATAATGTCATGAAAGTGGAGCAGGTAGAGGACAATGAGGACGAGGGAGTGGAGGAGGAGGCGGAGGAGGAGGAGGGAGAGGCGGAGGAGGAGGAGGGAGAGGCGTATGAGGGGGAGGTAGAGGAGTATGAGAAGAATAAGAAGTAGGTAGACGAAAGGGTAGAGGAGAGTGGAGGGAGGAATAGGATAACAGGTAGAGAAGGTATAAGGGAAGAAAAAGGGGAATGAGAAAGCAGACAGGGAGATGAAGATATAGTATAAGTCAGGAGGAGGATATATAGGAGAAGGAAGAGGAGGAAGAGAAAGATGAGGATATGGAGGAGGATATATAGGAGAAGGAAGAGGAGGAAGAGAAAGATGGGGATATAGAGAGGAGGATATATAGGAGAAGGAAGAGGAGGAAGAGAAAGATGAGGATATGGAGAGGGTAGAAGAAGATTCAGAGGAGATAAAAAGAGGAGGAGAAGAAGGAGGCAGAGGAGGAGGATATATAGGAGAAGGAAGAGGAGGCAGAGAAAGATGAGGATATGGAGAGGGTAGAAGAAGATTCAGAGGAGATAAAAAGAGGAGGAGAAGGAGGCAGAGGAGGAGGATATATAGGAGAAGGAAGAGGAGGCAGAGAAAGATGAGGATATGGAGAGGGTAGAAAAAGATTCAGAGGAGATAAAAAGAGGAGGATATTTAGGAGAAGGAAGAGGAGGCAGAGAAAGATGAGGATATGGAGAGGGTAGAAAAAGATTCAGAGGAGATAAAAAGAGGAGGAGAAGAAGGAGGCAGAGGAGGAGGAGGGGGCAAAAAGTAGGAGGAGGATGTAGAGGAGGAATGGAGGAGGAGTACGTGGAGGAGAAGGATAAAGAAGAGGAGAATGAGGAGGAGGAAGAAGAGAAAAGGAGGAGGCAAAAGAGGAGGATGAGGTAGAAGAAAAGGAAGGGAAAGAGAAAGAGGAAGAGAAAGAAGAGGAAGAGATGAAAGTGGAGGATGAGGATAAGGATGAGCATAAGGAGGAAGAGGAGAAGGAAGAAGAGGTATAAGAGGAAGAAGACGAGTAAAAGACGCAAAATTAAAAGTTATCGATATAATGATGGGAAATCTTTCGCATAAAGAATTCTTACCAAAAGGATCGTGGAATATTGTTAAGAAGTGGAAGATACCTCCATGATGTGGAGGACACTAATAAATCTGGAGAGCGTCGTCCTACGTGGAGGTGGTTAGTGGAGTGGGTACGTCATTCGTGGAGGGAAACATTGAGGTGTGATTCACTGGAGGTGAGGATATATGGAGGGCAGAATATATGGAGTAAGATTTACTATTTCCAATGTTCACAACGGGCACCAACATGTCTGACATCAGTTGTTTGACATTTATATATATATATATATATATATATATATATATATATATATATATATATATATATATATATATATATATATGTGTGTGTGTGTGTGTGTGTGTTTTTTTTAATAAGTTTCTGATCACGATTTGAGTAGTTTTTCTGTGCCTAAGGGTTTAATATGAAAAGAATGAAGGGTCTTGTCGTAATAGACACGTATGCAAGAACTTGTTTGAGAAGGTTTCTGGAGGTAATGGAGGGTGGGGTGGGGAAGGGGCGAGAAGGAGGAAGAAGGAGAGATGAAAGAAGAGGAGGAGAAGGACGAGGAGGAGGAGAAGGAGGATGTGGAGGAGGATATGGAGGAGGATGTGGAGGAGGAGGATGTAGGAGGAGGAGGAGGGACATAAAGCGGCTTATATATCAAAGACAAGAGACACAGAAGACAAGATCAAGGGAATGAATGTGATAAGACGAAACGAGAAAATGAGAAATGAGACAGAGAGCGCGTAGAGGTTGGGAACAGAGAGGCACATGACAAGTTAGCTGACAGGAGAGCGCTGCCCAATTAACTTCTACTTTTTCTTCGTCCTCCTACTCTTTTAATCGCTCCATCATCACTTCCGTGTCTCCACCTTTCCAGTGTGATATCGCTCCCAAGGACGGAAGCGTTGTTGTTATCGTAATAAAGTAGGAGATTCGTAAAGAGTAGATGGGTTGATAACTATGATGGGTGTATGGGTTGTTATGGAGCGGAAGGACTAAAAGAGAAGGGTTACAAAGGATTACAAAGGCGGAGCATTCCGACAGGAGACCTTTTGGTCCATAACTAGGTCGGATGCAAAAAAATACATGATAATGATAAATAAATAAATAAATAAATAAAAATTACAATATAAATAATGATGAATAAAACAAATAAACAAATGCATAGTTATAGTTAAATAGTAAACAAACAGGTAAATGTTTACTATAAACCCACTATCGGAGAAATAATAACGGAAGTACAGGGAAACTGTATATTTCGACTACTATCTGTAGTCCTCTTCGTAAGCATTCTGCTGAAGATGACTACAGATAGTAGTCGAAATATACAGTTTCCCTGTACTTCCGTTATCATTTCTCCTATAGTGGGTTTATAGTGAACTTTTACAAATGTGTTATAACATACCAATTTCCAAACAGGTAAATAGTAAATAATAATAAATTACCATATCACTAATAATAAATAATAATAAACTGACATATAACAATACCACAAAGCTTGAGACTTCACGTAAAGTCGCATCATTACTCCATCGAATCGAGAATCCGGTGCTTATAAGAATAAAACTGCCTAGTTTTAGTCACTGCGAATTCTATAATGTGTGCTATTGTACTGAAGAATTGAACTCAGTGTTTAAGTTTTTAGATAATTAATTACATTTCGTTAATTATTTTGTTATCAATAAGAATAGCGTCTTAAGTATAGCATCATTCAGAGATATTAAGGTCCTTGTCCTAATCTATAAACGGGACTCGTAACAATTACCATCATTACAGTGACATCACTGCATGAATAGACTGATCTCCATCTTTATATAGAGGAGTGGTGCTTAACCTGTGGGGAATTCCCCACTGGTGGGGAATGGCGGAGTTGCCAAGTGGGGAATGACCGGTCGGACAGAAGAACCAGTCTTTTTTTTTTTTTTTAATCGATGTGTTTTTGTTTCTTTTTGTTTGTTTCTGGTGTCTTCTTCTTGTCAAATTAAGGGCCGTAAAATGGCACAAAAAAGCAAAGCGTATATTTACGTACTAAACACTGCATGGGTTAAAATCGAATTGGTCAAAGACCGATGCTGTGGTGGGAAATGGAGAGTTGGCTCACTAAAAAGTGGGGAATTGGAGAAAAAAGGTTAAGAACCCCTGATATAGAGTCATTCTAATAGGACAAATATATATCATATGGAGCTCAAAGGGGACCCTGGGACACTAAACTTACGAGGTAATAACAGGTCATGAATCAATAACTGGTGATCATAAGTTATGAAACAGACAATCAAACAATATTCCCCATCTCATGAACCGACAGCACCATGATGCAAAATAATTATTTTTTCATTTCATATTATTTGCTTTATTTGCTGGTGTTATCTGCTGTTTTTATCCTTGGCGACAAAACCACGCCAATGACGTCAAGTCAAATAGGTGGTTAACAAGAGATGTGAAGAGGGATACAGAAAGAATGGATCATATACTAAAAAAGCCTAATCATACCTGAAGAGCAAATTCAGATTACCTAATTCAATATAGAAAGTACCCTTAGGCCTGTGGAATAAAAAAGTAGTGAGAAAATATTTCAAACAATACATACTGAAGACCGTTACTGTACAACACGATTGGCATGACAGAGCCCAACTAACAAGCCAGGTCTAAGCAACGGGCTAAACTAACATACCCCAACTTGGGCAGGCTACATATAGATCCACTGCGTACCAAAGAGTAGCGCTCCAGCATAGCCTACGACATGGGTGCTACGCAGGCGCCAAGATGTGTTTCAAAGAAGACATTACAATTGGTGCAGGGGAACAAGCAATGCACAGATTATTCACTGAAATCGACATGATAAAGAGATTCTGCTTTATTCGAAGAGATATACAATTCGCAAAGGAGTGAAGCATTGACAGCCAGGATCCAGGAACATGACAATGTTGCTATTGTGATCACCAGCAACTGGCTGAGTGCTTGAGAAGTGGAGTGTGTTTAAGCACTACAGTATCACCCAGGCTGTCGTAGAACTGCTTCATTCAGTTGCGAATACAATGCAGTCAAAGCATCACTTCTCTTTCGCAAATCGTTGACCGGGTATTTTTCACAATCATACACACACTCACATATAATATGTGAATACATTTGTGAGTGTGTGTGAGTGTGTGTGTGTGTGTGTGTGTGTGTGTGTGTGCGTGTTTATTCGCGTCTGTGTGTGTTTGTGTGTATGCGTGTTTATTCGCGTCTGTGTGTGTTTGTGTCTATGCGTGCGTGTGCATGTGTGTGCGTGTATGTGTACCATACATACATACATCCATACACTCCATGATGGCAGGCCTAGGCTCTACGAAATTAATTACTATTGAGCACCTAATCCTGGCTGTGTTGTCGCAAAAGTGTTGCGAAGAGCAATGAGCTCCTACAGCGACACTCGTCTTAGGACCTTCAGTCCTGTGACCTTTACATATTTCCTTCCAGTTAATGCCAGACGAATTGCGTCTCTCGGAGGTCTTACCATAAGGGTGACACGGCCGATCAAGACGCCGTTTCCCGTCAAACCTCTCGTCTCAGTAGAAAAACACATCGAAGAGATTTGGCCAGAAGACAATCTGCTAAGAACGTCACGGTATTGGATGAGCTAAGGGGGTTCCTGGTCGATTCTTTAGCGAGCGACTGTCCGTCAGGCCTGAAGACAGAGTTTAATTAAGCTCGGCTCACGAAAAGAAGCAGCTAACGAGAGGGGACTAGACAGAGTAGATGGAGAGAGAGAGAAAATGAAAGGCAGAAGAGAACGTAGAGGAGAGGAGGAGGATGGGGGGGAAAGAAAAGAATTAGACAGAATAGGAGGTAAAGAATGAGGAGGAGGTAATGAAAATGGAGGAAAAAGAGGAGTTTTGGCAGGAGTAGAAGTAGGACAAGGAATAGGAATAACAGGAGCAGGAGTAGAAATAGGAGGAAGAGGAGGAGGAAAAGAAGGTGAAGAAGGAGGAGAAGAAGCGGGAGGAGGAGAGGAAGGAGGAGTAGGAGCGGGGCTTGGGTAGGAGTTGGAATAGGAATAGGAATAGAGGTAGGAATAGGAGGAAATAGGAAGAAGAGGAAGGCGGAGAAGAGCAGAGGGACGAGGAGGTGGGAGAACGACGAGGGAGAGAACGGGGGAGGGAAGAGAAGGAAGAGAGGGGACAGAAGGAGGAGGGGAAGGAGGAGGATGAGAAGAAGGAAGGCGAGGAGGAGGGGGAAGGGGGAGGGAGAAATGTAGAAGGGGAGGAAGAGGAGAAGGAGGAGAGGGAGGAGCAGTCAGAGTAGTAGTATTAGGAAGGTTAGGGAAAGGCGAGATTTTGAGGGAAGAAAACCAGATACAGAGAAAAGGAGAATATATATATATATATATATGTATATATATTTATACATATATATATATATATATATATATATGTATATATATATATATATATATATATATTCAACAAAAACCCACTGTGTTGGATAAGAAGAAATGAAATAAAATTAATTCCATATATTTCGATCACGGACTGTGATCCTCTTCAGTGGAATACAGAAAGGTAGAGCAAATGGCATGTCTTATATACAATAAGAATAAGGGACAAGGGTAGGACTCAGGTAGCATCTAGTACTTTGCGGGGCAGGTCACCCGCCTTCACCAACGATGGTAACAATTTGTTGACTGCCCAGGTGGTAAGGCAGTCAGGTGACCACTGTCCATATGACATATTAAAATTTGGAAATTTGTTAATCAGGGATGATTCTATTATTTTTCTTTTAAAACTGCATTTTGAATTAAAGATAATCTTTGCCTCATTCCAATCCATATGATGGCCTTCCTTGTCTACATGTTGGAAGACAGCGGAATTATGTTGTGCGTATTTAATTGAATTTTTATGTTCTTTCATCCTAGTATATAAATCTCTACCTGTTTGTCCCCAATATACATTGTTACAATCAGAGCAAGGGAGTTTATACACACCTTGATGTATTTCTTCTCTAGGTCTTTGATGTACATTGACTATTTTCTTAAACAAATTATTGGGATAACTAAAAACAATTTTAATATCTTCCTGTGGAAGAAATTGAGAAATGTCATTTAAGGATCTATTATAAGGCAATTTAATACAGTTTTTGTCCCAACTGAAGTTCTTACTGGAATGGGAAGTGGATCCAAAGTAACTAGTTTTGGCTTTACTTAGGGCTTTATTTAAAAACCAATCAGGATACCCTATTCTTTTTAATTGATTCCTGATGGTTGTTATCTCCATTTCCAAATAATGTGGACTACATAATCTAAGTGCCCTCAGGAAAAGACCTGAGGCAACACTATATTTAATTTTATCAGGATGGTGACTGAAAAAGTGCACATAACTCCTCGTGTGTGTGGGCTTTCTGTACACAGTGAAAAACAATTGGTCCTGATGCCGTATTAATAGGATATCTAAAAATGGTAGTCTATTATCCACCTCCCATTCAACTTTGAATTTAATATTAGTGGCTAAGTTGTTTAGTTGTTCAAAGAAAGCATCAAAAGATCCCCATTCGTGATCGAAATATATGGAATTCATTTTATTTCATTTCTTCTTATCCAACACAGTGGGTTTTTGTTGAATCTTTACGAATGTGTTACAACATTATTTTATAGTTATGTATATATATATTGCTCATAAAGATATGAAGGAGATGACGTCACGCAAGAACAAGTTTCTGGTGAAGGAGCGGAAACCCACTCGCGCGAAGACGAAAAAAAAAGGGGGAGGGGGGAAAGAAACGAATTTATACAATTTTTCGAAAATCTGTTTGTTATTGCAACCACGCACGCACGAGCGCACACACACATCCCCTGAGGTTGTTACGTGTGGTGATCTTAGTGGAAATGGTATATGATATTAGTTTCTACGGTTGTAGCGTCGTGTTTGGTATCAATGGTAGCCGCAGTGATGATTTTGGTTGCTCTTGGGTCGTGGTGATGGTGTCTACGGTGGTGACAACGACGGTAACGGTGATAGTGGTGGTTGTAGTAGTGTCGGCACTCGTGGTGATAGTAACGGTGATGGTAGTGATGAGATACTGGCTCTAATTTATGTTGATGGTGATAACGATGGTACTGGTTGTGATAGTGGTGGCGGTGGTAAAAGTGGTGATGGTGGTGGTGACAGTGGGAATGATGGTGATGGTGATGATGGTGATGATAGTTTTTGTGATGGTGGTGGTGATGCTGATGACAGTAGTGATGGTGGTGGTGATAGTGACGATAGTGGTGATAGTCGTGATGATGTTGATGGTGATGATAGTAGTGATGGTGGTGGTGATGGAGGTAATGGTAGTTACGGTGATGGTGGTAATGATAGTGATGGTGGTGATGATGGTGATGGTAGTAATGATGGTGATAATGATAGTGATGATGATAGTGATAATGCTGGTAATGATAGTAATGATGGTGATGATAATGATAATGGTGATTGTAATGATGGTGATAATGATAGTGGTGATGATGGTGATGGTAGTAATGATGGTGATAATGATAGTGAAGGTGATGATAGTGATAATGATGGTGATGGTGATGGTAGTAATGATGGTGATAATGATAGTGAAGGTGATGATAGTGATAATGATGGTGATGGTAGTAATGATGGTGATGATAGTGATAATGATGGTGATGGTAGTAATGATGGTGATAATGATAGTGATGGTGATGATAGTGATAATGATGGTGATGATAGTAATAATGATGATGGTGATGTTAGTGATAATGATGGTGATGATAGTGATAATGATGGTGATGTTAGTGATAATGATGGTGGTAATGATAGTGATGATGGTGATAATGATGGTGAAGGTGACAGTAGCAACCGTGAAGGCCACACCGACGAGAAAGGAAGCGGCGGCTGTGGGAGGCAGCGTCCGGGTCGAAGGAAACAATATTTGAGGCTCAAGATGAGGCCAAGTCTGGGCAGGAGAAGAATTAGGATTAGGATTAGGATTAGGAGGAGGAGGACAAGGAGAGGGAGAAGAAGGGAGAGAAGGAGGAGGAGGGAGAGGAGGGAGAGGAGGGAGAGGAGGGAGAGGAGGGAGAGGAGGTAAGGAGGGAGAGGAGGGGAGGAGGAACAGAAGGAGGAGGAGGGAGAGGAGGGAGAGGAGGAAGAGGAGGAAGACGAGGAAATAGTAGACAAGAAGAAAAAAGACGAAGCAGAAAAAGATGAGGAGGACGAGGAAGAGGAAAAGTAGGAAAAAGACGAATCGAAGAAGAAGAAGAAGGATTATAAGAAAGAGAAAGAGCAGAAGGAGGAGCAGGAGGAGGAAGTGGAGGAAAAGGAGGTGGAGGTGGAAGTAAAGGAGGTAGGGGAAGGAAGAAAACGAGTAAAAGGAGAAGATGAAAAGAGGAAAAAGAGAGGAAAAAGAGAGGAAAAAGAGAGGAAAAAGAGAGAAAGACGAGAAGGAGAAAGAGGAACAGGAGCAGAGGGACCAGGTGAAGTAACGACCCCTTGGGGATGTAGTAGCTCTTTCCTCCGAGACATGTCACCTCCTTCGCTGAATACCACCTCGACGCAGCTAAGACTAAAGACGTCACCTGTCCCCCTTTGTATAGTCCACGTCTTTACGTTATTGTCGACTACCTACGTTATCAAGAAGTATTTTCTAGTTTATAATACTAAAGTGGTTACCTCCCGTGTAAAAGGGGAAAGAGTCTTTGGTATATGTATGTACTAAAGTGATTATAAAAAAAATCACCTGTCACAAAATCTCAAACGGAATATGAAACAGGAGATTTATATTATCTTTCACTGTAACAACTGAATTAAAGCAATGTAGCTATCGTATAACAAGTTTACTGAACTGTCAGTTTATTTTTTCCAGTCAGAAAATAAAAAAAAACGCTCCTTCGTTAGTTATGACACACATAATATGTCAGAAACTCTATAGCATACTCAAGATGGGGGACTTTTTTTTCTTTCTTCTCCTCCTTGTCTTCCTCCTTCCTCCTCCTCCTCCTTCCTCCTCCTCCTCCTCCTCCTTCCTCTCCAGTTCCCTACGGACTCTCTCTCCCTCCCCCAGGAACCGAGGTAGACGTAGACAGCACAGAGAGCGTCTTCTTCTCTCCAAGTCATCGCGAGAAAATAATAATTTTCTTCGAGCTCGGCGGCCTCCCTCCTTAGCGACTTCGACTCCCTCGGGAGGTTCTCGATGAGGGACCTTCGCCTCCGCTGAAAGAGTCCGCCGTCGCAGGTAAGGAGGAAGGGCTGGTGGTGATGGTGGTCGTCGTTGGGATGAGAGGGAGACGTGGGGAGGAGGGGAGGAGGGGGGAGGAGGGAGGAGGAGGGGGAGGGAGGAGGAGGAGGGGAGGAGGGAGGAGGAGGGAGGAGGAGGGGGGAGGACGTAATACGAGGTGGGAAGTGAAAGGAAACAGGGCAGAAGCGGTAGACGGAGAAGACGGAGATGGAAGAGGAGAAGGGGAAGAAAGATGAACAGAAGAAATAGGAGAAAGAAAAGAGGAGGAGAAGGAGAACAAGAAGGATGAGGAGATGGAAAAGAAGGAGGAGGAGAGACGTGGAGGGGGGGGGCGTAATAGGAGGTGGGAAATGAAAGGAAACGGGGCAGAAGCGGTAGACGGAGAAGATGGAGATGGAGGAGAAGGGGAAGAAAGATGAACAGAAGAAATAGGAGAAAGAAGAGGAGGAGGAGGAGAAGGAGAACAAGAAGGATGAGGAGATGGAAAAGAGAGGAGGAGGAGGAGAGACGTGGATGGGGGGGGCGTAATAGGAGGTGGGAAATGAAAGGAAACGGGGCAGAAACGGTAGACGGAGAAGATGGAGATGAAAGAGGAGAAGGGGAAGAAAGATGAACAGAAGAAATAGGAGAAAGAGAAGAGGAGGAGGACAAGGAGAACAAGAAGGACGAAGAGAGGAAAAAGAAGGAGGATGAGGATGAGGAGGAGAGACGTGGAGGGGGAGGACGTAATAGGAGGTGGAAAGTGAAAGGAAACGGGACAGAAGCGGTAGACGGAGATGATGGAGATGGAAGAGGAAAAGGGGAAGAAAGATGAATAGAAGAAATAGGAGAAAGAAGAGGAGAGAGGAGGACAAGGAGAACAAGAAGGACGAGGAGATGGAAAAGGAGGAGAAGGAGGAGGAGGAGGAGGAGGAGGAGGAGGAGGGGGAGGAGGGGGGGAGGACGTAATAGGAGGTGGGAAATGAAAGGAAACGGGGCAGAAGCGGTAGACGGAGAAGATGGAGATGGAGGAGAAGGGGAAGAAAGATGAACAGAAGAAATAGGAGAAAGGGAAGGAGGAGGAGGAGGACAAGGAGAACAAGAAGGACGAAGAGAGGAAAAAGAAGGAGGATGAGGATGAGGAGGAGAAGTAGGAGGAAGGAGAAATAGAAGGAGGAGTAGGGGGAGAAAAAAGGGAAACAGACTATTAGGAAGTAAAAGAATTAGGAGTGGAGTAGAAAGGAGGAAGCAAAAGAAAAGAAGTAAAAGAAAAGAAAAAAGAAGAAAAGGAAGAACACCTTTTAGTAGAAACCGTTGAAAGAAGAGGTGAAACATTAGGAGTGGAGTAGAAAGGAGGAAGTAAAAGAAAAGAAAAAATAAGAAAAGAAAAAAGAAGAAAAGAAAAAACACCTTTTAGTAGAAACCGTTGAAAGAAGAGGTGAAACATTAGGAGTCGGAAGAACATGTGGCAGCGCGTTTTGTATTTCGTTCGTTGCAGATGACTGGCGCTTCGTCCTTTGGGGACACCATCGCGTTGAAGTCACAGAGGTTGGTAAAAGAGAAATAGAGTATTAGCAGAAAGAGAAGATAAAGTATTATTTATTTATTTTCATTCTTTATCTATTTATTTATTTATTTATTTGCTTTTTCTTCTTCTTTTCTTCTTCTTATTCTTCTTCTTCATCTTCTTCATCTTCTTCTTCTTCATCTTCTTCTTCCTTATCTTTTTCTTCCTCATCCTCTTCATCATCATCATCATTATCATCATCATTATTATTATTATTATTATCATTATTATTATTATTATTATTATTTCTTTTAGATAAGGATCTAATCAAAAATATCTCTGGGTGACCCTGGACCGTCAGGGTGTCACGGAGGCACCATAATGTAAAGATTCATGAAATTGATATTGTAACTACCCCCCAACCACACACACACACACACACACACACACACACACACACACACACACACACACACACAC
>NC_134797.1:29598968-29611468 GCF_046742065.1 Oratosquilla oratoria
CTCCAGTAATGACAAATTGCCTTCTGTTGTCTTTGCCTGGATGTCAGGGACGTAAATGGAAAAAAAAATTGCTCACGATTAATACAAACTTTCCTTTAAAAAAAATGTTGACACGTGGAATGCTTCCTTGGGGCTAAGAAGACTCATTAATTGTTCTTTTTTAATCAGTAATTTTCTCTTTTCTTTCGTACGAATCGAAATAAAATGGGCAAATCCTCCCACTGGAAAGAAAGAAAAAATTAGGTCTCACTTTTGATACCAAACCTTGCCCTGGCAAATCGAAGATCTAACAATGAAAATCAAAAAGAAAATAAACACATTCAAATCAGTCTTTGGGCAGCAGAGGGATACATTAACCACAGTCTGCTGGAGGGGGAGAGGAGAGGAGAGAAGGGGGAGAGGAAAGGAGAGGAGAGAAGGGAAAGGAAGAGGGGAGAGAAGGGAAGAGGGAAGGGAGAGGAGAGGAAGGAAAGGGGATAGAGAATGGGAAAGGTAATGGGGGAGGGAAGGGGGGAGGAAAGTAGAGAGGGAAGGGGAGGGGGAGAGGGAAGGGGGAGGAAAGTAGAGAGGGAGGGGGAGGGGAGAGGGAAGGGGGAGGAAAGTAGAGATAGAAGGGGAGGGGGAGAGGGAAGGGGGAGGAAAGTAGAGAGGGAAGGGGAGGGGGAGAGGGAAGGGGGAGGAAAGTAGAGATGGAAGGGGAGGGGAGAGGGAAGGGGGAGGAAAGTAGAGAGGGAAGGGGAGGGGGAGAGGGAAGGGGGAGGAAAGTAGAGAGGGAAGGGGAGGGGGAGAGAGAAGGGGGAGGAAAGTAGAGAGGGAAGGGGAGGGGGAGAGGGAAGGGGGAGAAAAGTAGAGAGGGAAGGGGAGAGGGAGAGGGAAGGGGGGAGGAAAGTAGAGAGTGAAGGGGAGGGGGAGAGGGAAGAGGGAGGAAAGTAGAGAGGGAAGGGAAGGGGAGGGGGAGAGGGAAGGGGAGGGGGAAAAGGATGGGTAGGGGGAGAGGGACGGGGAGAGGAAGATGGAAGGGGAAGGAAAGTAGGGAGGGAAGGGGAGGGGGAAAGGGATGGGGAGGGGGAGAGGGACGGGGAAGTAGAAGGGAAGGGAAGGAAAAGGGAAGAGGGAGGTGAAAAGGCCAAGAAGAAGGAAAGGAAAAAGGAAAAGGAGATGTGAGGGGAGATCAAGAGAAATGAGGGGTAAAGGAGGGGAGATGCAGATTGAATAGCCAAGCTAATATATTATTTGTTTTTATTTTGTTATCGTATGTCTGTTTGATTCTCATTTATTATCAGTTATATGTCAATTTATCATTTTTTATTTATCTGTTTGTTTATTATCTAACTATACCTATGCATTTATTTATGTATTTTATTTGTTATTTACATTATTATAGTTTTTATTTATTCATTCATTATTATTGTTTTTTTCGCATTCGACCTAGATATGGACCAAAAGGTCTCCTGTCGGCATGCTCCGCCTTTGTAATCCTTTGTAAAAGGAGAAACGAAGGGAAAATATAAGGAGAAAAAGAAAACAAGAGACTGAATAAAGAAAACGGAAAGGGTAGTGTGGATGGGGGTGAGAAGAGGAGAAAGGAACAGAAGAGGAGGGGGGAGTGGGGGGGAGTGGGGGGAAAGGGGGGAAATGTGTAATGACTTCCCTCTTACGGCGGGAATTAGCTTTGCCGTGTAAATGTAGTTTCCGCTCCGCGAGATCTGAGCATACTGTGCCACGGTCTCTGAGCGCGATGTGGTCTATTGACTATGGGAGAATACATTCGGGTAATGGGAAAAATTAGAAAATAGAATAGAACAAAGCAAAATAGAAGACAAAGGTAAAATAAAAAAATTAAATGATATGAAATGAACTAAAAATAAAATAAAATAATATAAAATAAAATGAATTAAATTAGATTAAATTAAATTAAGATAAAATAAAATAAAATATGAAAAAAATAAAATAAAATAAAGAATAAAATAAAACAAAATCAAATCAAATCAAATCAAATCAAATAAAAAGGACGCTTATACCGCCGTAAAAATCCACAGGGGATCTATCCATCCTTCGTCTCTCAAAGCTCAACTAAAAACAATTCGAGATAGCCGCGACGAACGAACGACCTCGTACCCGCGCCGTAGTCGTCGTCAGATACGAGAAAGAAAGGCTCGTCTCTGCAGACGACCTCCTCCCCGGTACCATTCCTAGTGACACCGCCCTGCCATAAATCTCAGAGAAAAGAGTGAGAAAAAGAAAGAGTGAGAGTGAGTGAGAGAGTGAGTGAGAGTGAGAGTGAGAGTGAGTGAGAGTGTGGGTGAGAGAGTGAGTGAGAGTGAAAGTGATAGAGAGAGTGAGAGAGAGAGAACGGTAGAGACAGAAAGAGGAAGAGAGAGAGAGAGAGAGGCAGAGAGAGAGACAGAAAGAGAGAGAGAGAGACAGAGAGAAAGAGAGACAGAGAAAGAGAGAGAGAGAGAGAGAGAGAAAGAGAGACAAAGAGAGACAGACAGAGAGAGAGAGAGAGAGAGAGAGAGAGAGAGAGAGAGAGAGAGAGAGAGAGAGAGAGAGAGAGAGAGAGAGAGAGAGAGAGACAGACAGACAGACAGAGAGGAAAATCTTGCCCGGGTGAGACGAGGGGCCATGGGGGAGAGAAAGACACGGGTAAAAAGTTAGTCCGGATTAGAGAAGAATTTAGCATTGACATCAGAGCATTCATTCGCCCATAAATCAAAGCCCCGTCGTTCTTACGTGGGCGTGAATACTAACGATACACACACGCACGCGCGCACGCAGGCACAGGTACACGCACACGCACACCTACACACGCAGGAACACGTATACATACACACACGCACACTCATACACACACACACGCACACATACACACACATTACATATATATATATGTATATATATATATATATATATATATATACATACATGTATATTGTAAACTGTACATGCACATACATAAACATGCACACACACAAATCTGAAAGATAGATATAATGTGCTGGCAATAATGAAGGAGAGGTAAACGAGTAGAGATGAAGAGCCAATTTAAAGAGAGAAAGAGAGCAAAAATGAGAGATAAAAAGAGGAGGAGAGCTAAGCCTGGGGAGCTCGTGTGTGGTGAAGTGTAGAATGGAGGGAGACGTGTAATTTGATTTAGGGACGTGTGTTGTATAACTGTGGTGGAAAAGTGAGAGAACCGAGGAGGAGGAGGAGGAGGAGGAGGAGGAGGAGGAAGAGGAGGAGGAGGAGAGAGGAGGTGTTGAGAAGGGGGATGTGGAGGAGGAGGATAAGGAGGAGGAGGAGGAGTAGGAGGAGGAAGAAGAGGAAGGGGAGAAGGAGGAGGAGGAATTGGAGGATGAGAAGGAGGAGGAGGAGGAGGAGGAAGAGTTGAGAAGGGGGTTGTGGAGGATGAAGATAAGGATGAGGAGGAGAACGACAAGACCGAGGAGGAGGTAGGAGGAGGAGAAGGAGGGAGGAGGAGGAGAGGAGGAAGATGTGGAGGAGGAGGATGTGGAGAAAGAGAATAAGGATGAGGAGGAAACGGAGTAGGAGATGTTGAGGAGGGGTATAAGGAGGATGGCGAGGATAAATACAAGGATGAGGAGGAGAACGACAAAATCAAGGGTGAGGAGGAGGGAGAGAACAACGAGAACAAGGAGGAGGAGGAGGAGGAGGAAGAGGAGGAGGAGGAGTAGCGAAAAGGGAGAGGCGAGGAGAGGATTGGGTGGAGAGGAGAGGAGGAAAGCAGGAGTGGGAGGAGAGGGAAAAGGGGAAGAGGATGTGGAGAGGAGGGAGGGAAGGCAAGGGGAAGGGAGAGAGGGTGACGAATGTGAAGAAGAGGAGTGGGAATAAGAATCGGAGGAATAGAGTAGTAGGAGGAGGAGGAGGAGAAATAGGAGTAGGAGGAGGAGGACGAAGAGGAGGAGGAGGAGGAGGAAGAGGAGGAGGAGGATGGGGAGGAGGAGAGGAGGAGGAGGAGAGGAGAGGGGAGGGGAGGGAGAGGAGGAGAGGAGAGGAGAGGGAGGACGAGGAGGAAGAGGAGGAGGAATGTGAAGAAGAGGAGGAGGAAAGAGGAGGAATAGAGTAGGAGAGAGGAGGAGGAGGAAGGAGGAGGAAAGGAGGAAGAGGAGGAGGAGGAAGAGGAGGAGGAGGATGAGGAGGAGGAGGAGAGGAAGAGGAGGAGGAAGAGGAGGAGGAGGAGGAAGAGGAGGAAGAGGAGGAGGAGGAAGAGGAGAAGGAGGAAGAGGAGGAGGAAGAGGAGGAGAAGGAAGAAGAGGAAGAGGAGGAGGAGGAGGAGGAGGAGGAGGAGGAGGATGGGAGGAAAGGAGGGGATCAGTTACCATTGGTCAGGTCTCCATATCGAGGTTGACAAAAGATATTTTGCGCCCGATTCGTTGACGGAGTGCCAGCCCTTTGGGGTTGCACCACTAGATGGAATTCAGGGTGTGTACGAGATGTGAAGTCATGTGGTGGGGCGATGATTACCTCCGATGTCTATCTCGAAAGTACATTGAATTGTTTCTTGCGACAAAGTGCTGATACATTCGATGAGTCGGGTGTCTGCCTGGGTTTTAGAGGGGAATGTACGATGTACGTGTGTATATTCCTTATGGTTTCTCTCTCTCTCTCTCTCTCTCTCTCTCTCTTTTAACCTTTAGAGTATCTCGGCTTGGAAATATTGTATACCATTCTGGACTGTTGTGTGTACTTTTAAACATGGATATACTTCTTTTTTCAATACATAAACAGCTGGTTTCCTTACTCAACTATGATATATCACTGTGTATACCTTACCGTAAGATGCTGTAATGATTATAATTTATGTTATATTATTTATTTATGTATTTTATTTGTTATTTTTACATTATTATAGTTTTAATTTATTATTATGATTTTTTTTCTTTTTTTACTCAACTATGATATGATCAAAAGGTGTGTACCTTTACCTTTGTAAGTCACGTGACGAAAGCGTCCATGATGAACCACTTCTACCTATACTCGAGAAGCCATATTACCTGTGTGCTTGTGTTTCTCATTTCCAAGTCTTCTCTAAGTTTTTTTATTTTGCTTTTTTTCCTTTGCTTTCCTCTTACACTCCCTCTCTGAGGAAACAGTCACATTATGCACATTTAAAAAAAAATATCCCAAAGATGTTTGCCCAAGAAAAAAATGTCTTTTGTTACTTGCATTCATTTGCTAATTGGACTTCATAAGTACGCATGTGATTGTCTTTTGGAGACTAGAAAAGAGTAATATACTTTTTTTGCTTTTACGTTCTTTGGCGCTTTGAGATTGAGCAAGTCCGTTATTTGTCTATCACTTTATGTTGATTCTATTTCGAAAACAGTAAAAAAAAAGTGTAAATTTTCTGAATAACTTGTCAATGCAGTATTAAAGTGACAATGACTTTGATACCCTGACACCAATTTTGTTTTTCTTTTTTCTTAAACCAAAAGTTTGTGAACGTCACTGGGAACCTTCGTGTCACATCGTGAGATTTTTTTTTTTTTTTTTTTTTTTTTTTGCGCCTTGAAATGTTTCCTCCTTCGCGAAACTATTACTTCTTGATAATTTCGGGTGGAAAGTTTTGTAAACTGCCTGTTTAAAAATGTCCAACTTTTGCGGGGGCAATTTCACGCTCGTTATGGCTTCCTCCTCTGAAAGACATCCGGCCGTGTTGTCTTCCACGTGAAAGAATTCATGCATATAGGGGAACATACGTATGCACGTGCATTCACGCACGCGCTCACACGCCCACGCCCACGCCTACGCCCACGCTCCCCCCTCACACTAACCTAATTACCTTTGCCTTCCTTCAGACTACACACTATCAGAAGCACATCAACATCCTTTTATTGTTACCATAATCTCCCTCGCTCCTTCTATTCAGATTTAATCTATTTATGCTTAACTTTCGATAATCTTCTCCCCTCTCTTTCCCTCCCCTCCGTTCCCTTCTCTTCCCCTTCCCTTCCCACCCCTCCCATCCTCCTCCCCTCCCCTCCCCTCCCCTCCCTTCCCCTCCCTCCCTCATCAAATCTACTTATGTGGACATAACCTCCTACTTCTCTCCTTCCATGTACTTCACAAAGGTTATCACTGATTTTCTCCTGTCTTCTCTGTCATTAACTTACTATTCTGAAAGGACCCAAACACCGTGGGGACGTGATTCAACACACCGGCAATCACTAGGGAAACCCTTTCCTGAACATGGATACTCCTCTTGATGAACCATCACCACGTCCACAACACGACCATTTCATTCCATATCTGTCATCTGACGACTTTTATAATACTTACCTTAACTGGCACATAAAGCAGTTCCTCTCCCTCTCTCTATCTATCTATCTATCTCTTCCTCTCCCTCCCTCTCTCTCTGTATTTTTTCTCTCTGCATTTCTCTCTCTCTCTCTCTCTCTGTATTTCTCTCCATTTCCCTCTCTCTCTATTTCCTTCTCTCTCTCTCTCTATCTCTCTCAACTTGAGAGAGATATATATAGAGACAGAAATAGTGAGAAATACAAAGAGAGAGAGAGAGAGAGAGAGAGAGAGAGAGAGAGAGAGAGAGAGAGAGTTAGAGAGAGAGGGAGAGAGAGAGAGAGAGAGAGAGAGTGCGAATACGTGCGTTTGTATGCGTGTGCACGTGCGTGCATTTTTTAGTATTTTATCCGCGACAACCAGCGTTTCTATCGCTGGAGACAAAACCATGTCGAGATGTGGAATCAAAAGTGACGGAGATTTAAGAATGGCGATGGAAACGAGAGACGGCAAAAGGCAAAAATGATCAACATACTTTTCTGTGTGGAAACTGGTCTCCTCAAAGAAAGAAAAAAAAAAAAAAAAAAAAAAATCGACGACTGATGCGTAAGTGGAAACTGGTCTCCTTAAAAAAAAAAAAAAAAAAAAAAAAAAAAAAAAAAAAATAAATAAAAATAGAAATAAAAAAATTGACGACTGCTGCGGAAGCACATCACTAAATTTCTTGAATTATTGACTGGTTCAAACTTTCACACTGGGGTGTTTATCTTATTTATTTACCTCATTGCAATATACAGGAAAGGGGCCTACGTTCACGTGGCCCTGCCTTTCTTTTTTTTTTTAATTAGCATTCCTAGGTTGGAACATGCTTATGGTTTTATCTTCGGTTCTATCCTCTTCAAGGCTGTTTCAGGAGTTACAGCCTCTGTATGGAAACACATCTTTCTGACATACTTTAGGCATATTATTATTATCGTTATTATATCTATTAGGTATGTTATTATTATTACTATTGTGTTTATTATTTATTTTCATTACTTCGTAATGTACTTCCAAATCCCCCCCCCAAAAAAAAAAAAAATCTTTGTCAATATCATGAACTCTTTTCAATGTCCTGGACCCAATTATTAAGTCACCTCTTTCATTTCTTTCTTTCAATAAAGGCAAGATAAGCGCTTTCAAATTCTCTTCACAAATTTTATTTGCAAGGCAGGAAACTTATATTTCTCAATATTGTTTACATCTTTCAGTGTGCCGGTACTATACAACTGCTGCACATATCAGTCTAGAGTGGATCAGTCCTTCTTTGAGTTTTGTTTTTATAATTTCCTCGTCCATGTAGTGAAAAAAAATCATGTTTGACAATAACCTGTATGTTTCAACCACAACTCTGCTGATAGGCTTATCAGTTAACAAAATATCCATGAAAAACGCTTCCTGGTTTTTCTGTGTATGTGTGTGTATGTGTGTGTGTTTCTATGTGCGTGTGTGCATGCGTGTGTGTGTGTATGTGTGTGTGTGTGTGTGTGTGTGTGTGTGTGTGTGTGTGTGTGTGTGTGTGTGTGCGTGTGTGTGTGTTTGTTTGTATGTGTGTCTACACGCGTAATACGAGTACTTGATTACATTTGAAAGCATGAATTTGTGTGTACATATATATTTTCTAATTATGGTGGCACTGTATCAAAACCCCTCAAAAATGCCGACAGTCATTTATTTTTTGGGCTAAAACATTTAACAAGCGTGAAAATGGTACTAATAGAAACATCGAATATAACGAACGTACTCACACGCACGTATACTCTTGTGCACGCGCGCACGCACACACACACACACAAACTGGCACTAACTCTTTCCAAAATGACATAAGAACAAAGACTGTCCAAATTAGAATTACCAACTCTGGAACAAAGAAGGGAAAGAGGAGACCTACTAACTATCTATAGAATTATGAAGGGAATGGAAATCTTAGATAAGAATGATTTATTGAAATGGGACAATAGAAAAACAAGAGGACACGAAAAGAAACTAAAAAAAGATAATTACAGAAGAATTCTGAAAAAAGCAGCTTCCCACACAGAGTGATAGAAACTTGGAACAAATTAGGCAAAGAAACAGTGTGTGGAAACACTATTCAAGATTTAAAAAAAAACTTGATGCTGAGAGATACAAAGACGGGTTACCACGAGCATAGCTCCCTTTCCGTATAATACAACTATGTAAATACAAGAGCATGTACACACGCACCCACACCTTCACACCTACCAGGAGAGATAGATAGATAAATAGACAGAGAGAAAAAGAGAGATAGAAAACTATTCGAAGTGTTTACAACAGTGACCGCATTAAAAGTGGTTAATCAAAAGCTGATGAAGCCTGCTATTTGTCGTAATCATAAGCTTCTGTTAAAACAATGTTAGAATTAAGATTCTCTATACTTTGGTTTGCTGATGTTAAACAGTAAGGGTTTGAATTGTGACTAAGTGAAAATTGCTTCACTAAATTTTTACATTCATTCAATATGAATTGACTTACAAATTAAAATTATAATACGCTTTCATCTCACCCCTCCAGTGTGATTTTTCTTATTTGAAAAGGTTCCCCAACGTACCACCATTGAGTTCTTTACTTTCTCTTTGAAACAAACTCATTTTTCTTCGACACCTGCTTCTCCTTTATCCCTTACCACCTCCCACACTTCAGTAAACTCCTCCTGGCATTTGTTCTCTTTAACCTTCTCATTTGATTTGTCTACTCTTAGCAATGCTCTACCTCTCTCCTTTTTCCTCTTCCAGTTTTCCTTTGTTCTCACTTTCCCTTGAAGAAGAAGAAGAAGAAGAAGAAGAAGAAGAAGAAGAAGAAGAAGAAGAAGAAATCTGATATCCCCTCACTCTCTCTTAAAAACATGAACATCCGGGACTCTTCCAATCTGCCCTTTGAGTACCACTACATAATCCATCAGCCCCCCTTCCTTCCACCACCTTTTCCAGTGTATGCTTGTGTTTGGCTCTCTTCGTACACAGTGTTTGCTATCAACTCCTTTTCTAAATGCATCCCTAACATCATATACACATTTTAATTCTTGTCTGGCAACCCAAACTTCCCAACTACTCCAACTATTGGCTCATATCCTATTCTAGCATCGGGACCCTCACTCCAACACTTTTCACATTCCTCCTAAAACTCTCTACACACTCATTTAAATCTACCCAAAAAGCCTCCCTTTCTTCTACACTCTTCTCACTACCAGGATTGTATGCACTCGCTAAAGCCACATCTCCCACCCAAACTTCTACTTCATCTAGATTGTCCTTGAAGACATTTTCTTCCAATTCACCACACATTTTTCTATCTCATCACTTACAAGCAGAGCTATTCCTTCATCCCTCGCCCCTTCATCTCACCCGACACCTTCACACAACACTCTTCCCTTCAGTTTAGTTTCACTGAACGCTAACACATCCATCTTCCTTCTCATAAACAAACTGCCGATCTCTTCCCTTTTACTTGCGTCTATGCCACAGCCACGCACATTTAATGACCTAATTACTCGGCTTATGGACAGAGTCCTCCCAGACACTCTTATGCCTTGAATTTTCGAAAGGGAACATACAGAGAGCAGGATTCTTTGTCCCATCATTCTGTCCTATTTAATGGTCTTTTGCTACAGGTATGAAGAACGCACATTCACACACACACACACACACACACACACACACACACACACACACACATACACACACACGTACATACACGACTCGGTGGTGCGGTTGGTAGAGTCCAAGACTGTCAGTATGGTGGTACCGGCGGTACCTGGTTTGAATCCTGCCAAGGGCTGAAATTATTTCAGTATCGCTGCGCTTCGAGTCTTTACTCCAACTCTCGTGAGCGGGGAGTTCGGGGTGTGTGTGCGTGTAAGGTCATAGCATTACCCATAGCAAGGTAAAAGGAATACTATAAGGTACGTTAGCGTAGGGTTGAGGGAGAGCCAGAAAACCTCTCCACTGTGCAGGTAGATGATGACGTCAACGGAAATATCGAGACCAGGGTTCCGCGGGCCGAGAGCTGTCAGTCACTCACACACTATGGTGTGGAGCGAAGCTCCATCTTCTGATTAAAGGGGTAGCTAAGGCAGACAAATAACATATAAAAATGCCCACAGTTTGTATAGTGCAGAAGTACAATGGCGTTAGACTGAAAGGTGATAAAAATATACATTTCTTTTCACTACCCAAAGATAAAGAACTTAGAAAGAAATGGATTAATTATGTGGCACACACAATACTCGGTCATCTGGATATGTATGTAGCCGTCTTTTTGAAAGTAACTATTTATTAGCAACATTTCCTGATATTTTCATCCAATTGCAAATAAACAGACTAAAGAATCCGGTTAAAACATAACTGAGCTTGGAGATAAAGGTGTACATATAAAATCCACGCAATCCTAAAATGCAATATAATAAAAACCATATGAGGCTTTTGTGTGTCATTACTACTGGGTTTATATTCAGCTAGTTGGTGTGTATCAACAGTATAATATCTTCCTCATCTAACCGATGAACACATAAATTGACATGTCATCCCATCTAATAACTCGTCATATTAATATAATCCACCTAATATGAAAGCATGGAAAACATCTTTATAACTTTTCTGGCGGTCATATCTCAGATACTGATAATTTGAGGATAAGAAAGTGATACTGAGTCATTTCAAAATTATGATCATAGGGTAATTTTAAATTTTACCATGAATACAGATGGTTTTCTTTAAAGTTTACATTTTCTTTCAGCTCTCACTCTCTCCCCCTCAGGATTTCCTATGACGTCACGGTGGAGGTGCGCGGAGGGGGGGGGTTGCTCAACGTACCTTATAGTATTAGTTTTACCTTGACCCATAGATCGGTCATACGAGCTCTGAGCTCTCTTCCGGGAGGGAAATAGCTGTCGATCACGAGTACAACACTTGATCCAAAGACAGGTGAATCACACACACACACACGCACACACACAATACTAGAGTGCATAGAAGTAGGAGTCGAAGCCTTGCAACGCGATATACTCAGTTTGCCGGAGGCAGAACCCATCAGAGATTTTTTTTCCGTATGAAAGAAAGGCTGGCGAATCACGTAAGAGGTAACGGCAAGAATCAAACCAACTGGAAATCGGAAATTTATTCCATGGCGTCACTCAGGAATAGAGGGTAATGAGGAAAACTCCAGAGGAGAAGACAAAAGAAGAACGATTGTAACAACGTGGAGAAGGAAATGACGTGAATGGAATATGGCTATCTCCTGTGGTATATGTATGTGACTTTTCCCACAATTTTTTTCTTTGTCTTTCAATTATTCTTATATATTTTCGATATGTCTTCTATATTTTTGGCATTATTTTTTTTTTCTACATTTTTTTCAGTGTTTCAAATACCTTTCTGGTCTTATTTCGGACCCTTGGGCAGTTTGGGGATTTGCGGTTTCCATCCGCGTTCCCTCAGTTCGACGACGTCTAAGAGAAGGTACGTCATTCGTTTGCTCGTCAACTTTCTCTCCATGATTTCTTTGATAACGAAGTAGATAGTGTTGACGGCTTTGGTGCCTAACGGGGACGTCTTCACCGACTGGTCTAATTTCTGTCCAGCGGTTTTCAGGAAGGCACAAACGGCTTCCAGAGAAACCTCGTCCCGTTTTTCTAGAAGATATATGATGCACAAAGCGACTCTTCTGGGCTCAAAAATCCCTTCCAGGTAGAGGCTCGCAATATATGTGCATAGGGCCATGTACTACTTCTTTTTGATGGAATTGAACTCCTCTTCCGCGTTGAGATTACCTTCAGTGGAGTTGGGATTTTCATATACTTCGAAATGGAGTTTGCACTCTATTCCTAGACGTGTTCTATAGGCCACAGCACTTTCCTTCGACAATTTCTCCAAGAGCAAAGAGCACAGTTGCGAGTAAGTTCTGGCGTAGAACTGCTAACGCATTGGAAACTGTGTCACTAAAACCGCGGCCTGTTCCACCATGGCCGGGTTATCTTCGAGGAGGGCGCAGATTTGTGCAGAAACTCTTTCGAAATTTTGGGGCGATAATTTGTTCAAAAGGGACTGAAAGGGGCCCAGCCCAGTGGCTTCTGTGTCGAAGTATTTGGGCCTCTCCTTTGATGCTGGGGAGCTCGAGTCTTTACTGCTCTCTTGTCTCAGATGCCAGTTTTCGGGAGTCGGGATCACGTGAGGGTCACCTGCGCGGAC
>NC_134797.1:29621468-29623968 GCF_046742065.1 Oratosquilla oratoria
TTGTTATTAAAATGGAGAACTTTGGACAATTGATTTTCGATCATCCTCCCAAAGTCAGAACTATAGTGAGAAGGATTGAAAATATTAGGAAGAAGATAAATAATTGTGACAATGCTGTGGTGTTTAACTCAGTGTGTATCAAGGAGAACCTGCGCCCTAAGTATACGATATATATATATATATGTATATATATGTATACATGTGTATATATATGTATATATATATATACATATATATATATATATACATATGTATATACTGTACATATATATATATATACATATGTATATACATATGTACAATGCCGTTAGACTGAAAGGTGATAAATATATACATTTCTTTTCACTACCCAAAGATAAAGAACTTAGAAAGAAATGGATTAATAATGTGGCACACACAATACTCGGTCATCTGGATATGTATGTAGCCGTCATTTATTAGCAACATTTCCTGATATTTTCATCCAATTGCAAATAAACAGACTAAAGAATCCGGTTAAAACATAACTGAGCTTGGAGATAAAGGTGTACATATAAAATCCACGCAAATCCAAAATGCAATATAATAAAAACCATATGAGGCTTTTATGTGTCATTACTACTGGGTTTATATTCAGCTAGTTGGTGTGTATCAACAGTATAATATCTTCCTCATCTACCCGATGAACACATAAATTGACATGTCATCCCATCTAATAACTCGTCATATCAATATACTCCACCTAATGTGAAAGCATGGAAAACATCTTTATAACTTTTCTGGCGGTCATATCTCAGATACTGATAATTTGAGGATAAGAAAGTGATACTGAGTTATTTCAAAATTATGATCATAGGGTAATTATAAATTTTACCATGAATACAGATGGTTTTCTTTAAAGTTTACATTTTCTTTCAGCTCTCACTCTCTCCCCCTCAGGATTTCCTATGACGTCACGGTGGAGGTGCGCGGAGGGGGGGGGGGTTGCTCAACGTACCTTATAGTATTAGTTCTACCTTGACCCATAGATCGGTCATACGAGCTCTGAGCTCTCTTCCGGGAGGGAAATAGCTGTCGATCACGAGTACAACACTTGATCCAAAGACAGGTGAATCACACACACACACACGCACACACACAATACTAGAGTGCATAGAAGTAGGAGTCGAAGCCTTGCAACGCGATATACTCAGTTTGCCGGAGGCAGAACCCATCAGAGATTTTTTTCCGTATGAAAGAAAGGCTGGCGAATCACGTAAGAGGTAACGGCAAGAATCAAACCAACTGTAAATCGGAAATTTATTCCACGGCGTCACTCAGGAATAGAGGGTAATGAGGAAAACTCCAGAGGAGAAGACAAAAGAAGAACGATTGTAACAACGTGGAGAAGGAAATGGTGTGAATGGAATATGGCTACCTCCCGTGGTATATGTATGTGACTTTTCCCACAATTTTTTCTTTATCTTTCAATTATTCATATATATCTTCGATATGTTTCTTCTATATTTTTGGCCTTATTTTTTTCTAGACTTTTTCAGTGTTTGAAATACCTTTCTGGACTTATTTGGGACACTTGGTCAGTTTTGGGATTTGCGGTTTCCATCCGCGTTCCCTCAGTTCGACGACGTCTAAGAGAAGATACGTCATTCGTTTACTCGTCAACTTTCTGTTTATGATTTCTTTGATAACGAAGTAAATAGTGCTGACGGCTTTGGTGCCTAACGGGGACGCCTTCACCGACTGGTCTAATTTCTGTCCAGCGGTTTTCAGGAAGGCACAAACGGCTTCCAGAGAAGCCTCGTCCCGTTTTTCTAGAAGATGTTTGATGTACAAAGCGATTCTTCTGGGCTCAAAAATCCCTTCCAGGTAGAGGCTCGCTATATATGTGCATAGGGCCATGTACTACTTCTTTTTGATGGAAGTGAACTCCTCTTCCGCATTGAGATTCCTTCCAGTAGAGTTGGGATTTTCATAGACTTCGAAATAACGTTTGCATTCTATTCCTAGACGGGTTCGATAGGCCACAGCACTTTCCTTCGACAACTTTTCCAAGAGCAAAGCGCACAGTTGCGAGTAGGTTCTGGCGTAGAACTGCTAACGCATTGCAAACTGTGTCACTAAAACCGCGGCCTGTTCCACCATGGCCGGGTTATCTTCGAGGAGGGCACATATTTGTGCAGAAACTCTTTCGAAATTTTGGGGCGATAATTTGTTCAAAAGGGACTGAAAGGGGCCCAGCCCAGTGGCTTCTGTGTCGAAGTATTTGGGCCTCTCCTTTGATGTTGGGGAGCTCGAGTCTTTACTGCTCTGTTGTCTCCGATTCCAGTTTTCGGGAGTCGGGATCACGTGAGGGTCACCTGCGCGGACTCGTTTCGCGCGAAGTGCCTCTGGAATCCTTGAAGATCCTGCGGATTCGACTCTCTTTCCGTTCTCCTTCGGCTTTTCAGGTCTTCCATCGCCCGACGCCCTTTCTTTTACTTCCACATTGTTTTTGGTACTTCTATATTTATTTCCTTCTTGA
>NC_134797.1:29646468-29658968 GCF_046742065.1 Oratosquilla oratoria
CACCTCTACCATCTCCACCACCACCATCTCCAACACCACCACAATTTTAACCACCATAAGCTCCATCATCTCCATCACCACCGTTCATCACCACCACCTCCACAAACATCATCACCACCATCACCATCATGTCCAACACCACCACATTCACCACCACAATTTTAACCACCATAAGCTCCATCATCTCCATCACCACCGTTCATCACCACCACCTCCACAAACATCATCACCACCATCACCATCATGTCCAACACCACCACATTCACCACCACAATTTTAACCACCATAAGCTCCATCATCTCCATCACCCCCGTTCATCACCACCACCTCCATCAACATCTCCACCACCACCACCACCTCTACCATCTCCACCACCACCATCATCTCCAACACCACCACAATTTTAACCACCATAAGCTCCATCATCCCCGTGCATCACCACCACCTCCACCAACATCATCACCACCACCTCCACCACCACCTCTACCATCTCCACCACAACCATCATCTCCAACACCACCACATTCACCACCACAATTTTAACCACCATAAGCTCCATCATCTCCATCACCCCCGTTCATCACCACCACCTCCATCAACATCATCACAACCACCACCACCTCTACCATCTCCACCACCACCATGATCTCCAACACCACCACATTCACCACCACAATTTTAACCACCATAAGCTCCATCATCCTCGTTCATCACCACCACCTCCACCAACATCACCACCACCACCTCTACCATCTCCACCACCACCATCATCTCCAACACCACCACATTCACCACCACAATTTTAACCACCATAAGCTCCATCATCTCCATCACCACCGTTCATCACCACCACCCCCATCAACAACATCACCACCATCACCATCATCACCACCATCATCACCACCTCCAATATCACCACCATTCAACACCACCAGCCAACATTTATACACGGAGATATACACGGGAGTTGGAGTACCATTGCCAGCTAATTCGTGGCTGAGGCTTTCTGTCCATATGTTGCACAGGGTCTCGCTTCGTCTCTCACACAGCTCCATAGAAATTTATTCAAATCTGTACTACGTCCAGACTAACATGACTATAAAAACATTTTCTCCCAACACGGAGCCGAAG
Organism: Oratosquilla oratoria; assembly: GCF_046742065.1. Taxonomy (NCBI): domain Eukaryota; kingdom Metazoa; phylum Arthropoda; class Malacostraca; order Stomatopoda; family Squillidae; genus Oratosquilla; species Oratosquilla oratoria. The sequence goes on from NC_134797.1 coordinate 29,647,600, forward strand.
AAAACCTGGTTCATATATTCAAAAAATTCTTTCAATTTAGTGTTCATTCTTTCTTTTTTTTTTTTCTCTTTTTTTTTGAGTTATCGGAATTTTTATTTGAGATCATAGTCTTCGGAATTGGCTCGAGTCGTTGGATTTTGTAACCTCAAGGTTTGTTCCTTTTCAGTGAAAGGATCAAGTTTGGGATTCAACTCGTTTGTCATACCATCGTCAATGTACCTGAAAATGCAGTTTATCTCGTGTATTTATTTCTGTGTGTGTGTGTGTGTGTGTGTGTGTGTGTGTGTGTGTGTGTGTGTGTGTGTGTGTGTGTGTGTGTGTGTGTGTGTGTGTGTGTGTGTGTGTGTGTGTGTGTGTGTGTGTGTGTGTGTGTGTGTGTGTGTGTGTGTGTGTGTGTGTGTGTGTGTGTGTGTGTGTGATTCACCATGGTCTTGGATCACGTGTTGGATTCGTGATCGACAGCTATTTCCCTCCCAGAAGAGAGATCAGAGTTCATATATGATCGATCTATGGGTAATGCTGTGACCTTACACGCACATGCACACACAAAAACAATCCCCGCCCACGAGAGATGGAGTAACGACTCGCAGCGCAGCGATACTGGCATTATTTCAGTCCTGGGCCGGATTCGAACCCGGACCGCCGTAGTGACGGCCGGGAACTCTACCCCTGCGCCATCAAGTCTCGTGTGTGTGTGTGTGTGTGTGTGTGTGTGTGTGTACGTGTGCGCATGCACTCAATGAATGTTTTCAATATATGAGTCACGTAACTCTATATAATTAGCTAGAACCGTTGCCATCATCAATGGGGTTGCGGGCCTACGATCTGAGAAACTCGATAAATGTATAAAAACCCAATTCATGATATGTCTTCATACGCAAACTCAAAAGAACGCGCGCACACACACACACACACACACACACACACACACACACACACACACACACACACACACACACACACACACACGCTCGCGCACATAAAGAAAATAGTGTTGTATTACAGTAAATAATGTTTGCGATGTACATTCATCAGATATATATAGCGAGAAAGGGACCATCCATTATGTAAATGCAATTCAAATTCAAAAAGGCGTTGAGGGATAAAAATGGTATTTATTCATCATAAAATTAACAAAAAAGCTTTCGGGATTTTTTTTTTTTTTGGGGGGGAGGATTTTCGAATTAGTTTTGGGGAATGATCTGCTTCGGGTAATTTTGAACTATCTGGGTCAAGGATGCTGTGATGAGTTTGACTCCTGGCCATTTTGGAAATGGAAATTTTGGAGAGTTTCTGGCAAAGGGAAGTCATCCGGATAGGTTGAGGAAAATATAAGATTTTGTTCAATTGACAAACTTCCGACTCCAATCCCATTGTTTCAGTCTAACTTTAAAACCAGTGCATGTAAATAGAGTCGGCGGGTATTTTTTTTTTTTTTTTAATTCTATGGTACTGAACAAGATGTAAGATGCGTCATACATTGAAAAATTTCACGAAAATTTATTCCAGTCTTATAAAAATGAAGTCGAATTCGTGGAATGTTTTTCGACATAGAAGACAAAGGTATATGCATATATTTCTTCCAAAATAATCAGAGCATGAAAAGCCTTTGAACTTTATATTAAAGCTCTGCGCATGGAACATAAGGCAAAACACACATTTCTGCTAACATAACCGTCAAACTCACAGACTTGACGAGAGCTTCCCTACAAGAATAAAACAGAATCAGGAAGGCCGTGCATGGGTATAGATATGAAATCAGGAGACGAAATATAACTTCATCCTTTTGGAATGCTGTCGTTAGCTTAGCAGTTCTTTCCAGCTTTACTCACAGGCGATAGAACTTGCAATAGGGTCGGCAATGGAATGGTAATCGCAATGATGGTTCGAGAAATACGCGCCATTGGTAAACCGGGTCGGGTGGACTGGAAAAATTATATTCATTTCCTTCGACGAACTACATCGTCTCTTACCTTCACTATGATTCTTCCACAAGCCGTGATCCCCAAAAACGCGACCGTTTACCTGGAAAAGAGAAGACATTTATCATGACTTTTATAATAATTTACTCATGAAATAATTCACATAGACTTCTGGAATAGAGTTCATGCGTTTTATGTACCTTGGAAAATTGCATTTATTCACATTTGCTAGAGGCGGACAGAATCTGATTATATGTCATGACTTCTGGTTCGAAAATGAAATCTTTCCAATATCATTCACATGAATCTTATCAAAGATATTCCACATCCGGACCAAAGTTTAGAATAAGAAATAAAATCTCTAATAACTTAGTTTTGATCACAAGATCATTTTGACATATTCAACTTATTTTGGTGCGTTTGTTTGATTTTAGCATATTTAGTTTTTATGAGTAATGGTACATACATATACCAAGGCTTTTTCCCCCTTACAAGGGAGGTAGCCAAAAAGGAAAAGGTATAAAAACATTCCCACCCATTCCATCCCTGAATACACTCCACACCCCTCCACCCTCCCTCCTATCTTAGCACCTCCTGGATGAAGGATCATCCCTGCACCTTGTCCACTGCCCTGGGTCAGAAGCAGTGTAATGGTAGATAATTAATTAGAAAGCATAGTTACATCACTTCTCTATACTCATGGAGTCCTAGATAAAAGGCGACTTGATCCAACGTGGGTTAGAATTCTACCTAAGAAGTATTCCAACTTCCTATGGATACGACAAATCTGGTTCAATAGATCATATTTCCATTTAAGAAAAAATATGTAAATAGCATAAGACAATTTCAAGATGTATAGAGAACATCCACTATGATTATATCGGCTAAGAACTGCTTCTTTGTAAGGAGGAAAGTGACGTAGTAATTTGTCCCTTGCCCCAACCTCAGGTGGAGAGTTCTGCTGTCGCCCGGACAAACATAAGCGGCAGCCGGGAGTGTAGTCCATACGGGCAAGTGCATCTTACAAACAAATACATTTTACAAAACTCCAGGAGTGTTGACAATCGAGGCAGAAAAGTATTGGTCACGATGTCTATTCGTGTCCGTTCAAACGAATGCCAGCGACGATGAAAAGGCGTTTCATTTCTTACTCCACACAGACACAGACAGACACGAAGAGGCACAGACAAACGCAGAGATGGATATAAGTACAAGGGCACGCGTTCACCCTCTCATACCCCCCCTCCCCACGCACCTACCTCCCCGCCCCCGGCACAGTTTCTCATTTGTTTGTTCTCGAATCAATTGATCGTTCCGCGACATCGGGAGAGAGATGAGAAGAGAAGAAACAGAATGAGGGTTCACAATCATTACCTTCTTGGTGAAGAGTGCGGCTGAGATATGAAGTTAGCACATGGTTAGGCTCCATATACTCGTAAATATGTAAACATACATGCGTGCGTGTATACACACAAGGACTTAGAAACAAATAGACTTGACACCTATATTCAAAAACAGTGATAAGTAGAAGCTACAAAACAATAGACTAATAATCCTCACCTCAACTATTGTAAAAATTGTTGTAACGATTATTAGAGAAAGCGTTGACCGTCACAAGCGACTGTCGAACAATGAGAGCCAGATTGGTTACAGAAGCAAGCGAGAGTAATCTTATAACATTCTGTGACATCGTTACCTCATAAGTTTCTTGCCAAACACTTGGCTCAAGTCAACAGCTAAGTTACTTCTGTTTTGGACGAGCCAGTGTAACAAAACTCTATGGGATTAACTGTGTTGTCGTGATGTGCACAGCTGTTTTCAACCTCGCTTCGAACGACAAGAGCCTCAATTCGTATTCAATCCACTAGCTACTAGTGACCTACTTGACTTAGCACACCGAGCATATAAGGCAAAGGTGACGACTTAATGCCAGCTACGCGTGCTCTGGGATCAACTCCCTAATCTTTATATAGATCTTATTAAAGAGGTCTTATTGAGGGGTTACTAACAAAATGGAAGATTATAATGAACTCTCTTTAATTATGCAACATCGCTTACACATTCTAACATTGCTCCTGCACATGATTTCCTTCAGCACAAGAATCTTCGCCTCTGTCTTGGTGAAACCCGGAAAATATCAGCATCTGCTAATTACCTGATCATTAAAAGTAATGAGCTCAGTGAAACATTATAATTGGACTATTGACAAATATAGCGCTCTTATACAAAATTAGAAATATCTGTGTTTATTGATTTTCCTACGTTTGAAAAGTTAGTGCATCCATGCACAATGTGCGTAACACGAGATTCTTTTTTAATGCAAATGTTACCAATTTTCCAATAAATATTGAATCCATGTATAACTCCATCTTAGTCTTTCCTATGTGAAATTAACGAAATGGAACGATGTTTGAAAAAATGATTTGTTTTTTATGTCATTTGTTTTCTATCATTTGGCTTAGTAGGTTATCTCTGTACATTTCTTCATCTGTAATAGGTTTTGGAGACTTTTGGAGACCACTACATAACGTCATATTGTAAACGTGGATGGTGTAATGATGCATGCGATCTGCTGACAGCAATTAAACATTAAAATTCAAACGATATCAGTATCCACCCTAAAATTCGAGTTGTTCTCTTTGAAACAGAAGTAGATATTAATTGACTAAATATTCACAGAAAACACACTTGGGGTCTTAATTCTACTTTGATAAAAAAAAAATCCAAGTAGATTCTTTTAAGTTCTTTTCACTTCATGTATACATTTCAATTTCGTGTAGAATGCTCAGTTTTTAGATTCCCTTAATTCTTAACATAACAAGTTACAGTGAGGAAGGTATAATGTAGTAGCACATTTGTAAAATGAGACTTATTGACTCCGATCTCATCAAAGACATAACCTAAGTCTCTTCCCTTTTCCCTGTCCCCAAATGTACCCCTCTTAGCTATATACCGTGTATTCTCACACTCCACACTCTGTATCATTCCGCTGAAGAGGATCACAGACAGTGGTCGAAATATACAGATTTTCTGTCCATCTTACCTCATTGTCCGACAGGGGATCAATAAGTCTCAAGTTACAATGAATTACAATTGACAATACATGCCGAGAGAGACTTTTCGGTTCATAAGATGTGATACCAAAATAAATAAATAAACAGATAATAACAAAACGAAAAAATAAACAACAAATACACAAACAGGCAAATATAAACAAAATAACTCATTGACACACATTACGGTGTCTTGCTTAGATGTTCATTCTAAACAAATGAAATATTCTGCATTTAATTACCTTGGCGGAAGGCTTATTCAATTCACCGAGCACGTGATTGGCAAACCTCTTCCTACTTCAAGATTAGATCTACGTCCTGATAGTGCTGTTGATTGATAATAATTAACAGGACTTTTGAAGTCTCTGATGTAGAAATACAATGATGAGATTATTTAAGATTATTTAATTTATGTATTTTTTTTTCTTATTATCATTTTTATTTAATATTTATATATATATATATATATATATATATATATATATATATATATATATATATATATATATATATATATATATATATATATATGAGATTATTTAAGATTATTTATTTAAGGTAGTTACTGGATACTCGTTGACAGAGTGGGATAGATCGTCGTTACCAAGATCGAGAGAATACAAGGTCTACTCAACAGCTGTCCAGTATTTAGGTCGTTTGCGCATTGACGTCACTAGAAGTGCTTGGCCCAAAGACTATGTAGGAAAGACGGGAAAGCGCACGGAGAGCCGCATCGTCCACATACATTTTACTGTGCGGCTCTCTCACTAGATGGCGTTTACGTCAATCACCAGTTTTAACTGCATCGTCTGTTTCTTTATTAAATATGTCAAAGATAAACCACAAGAACATTTTTCCAAAATGAAACCCCCATTTTAACGGTTGCAGAACATGAAATAGGTAAGTCTCCCAGAAACTCTGTGGTGCCTGTACGTTTTCTCTTTTACCTAACATTTTTCACTTACGTTTTCACCATTTTCTCTGTGGGCTCCCCTTCAGATGACGTCACAACATGCGCGCGAGCAGACCTTGTATTCTCTCGATCTTGGTCGTTACTTGCGGCTGAGGTAGAGGTGACTCAAACTCGAACCCTGTCGCCAACGAGTTGGACCAAGGGTACGGTTCATTAGATTCTAGGCTAAAAAGTCCCCTATAAGGGGCACCATTATAGCTTCCTGATAGTGGGAGTTCACGACGTTAAACTAAATCATTGGTGATCATACCAATATCCATTTCATTATACACTTTGATTAGCTTTCTGGATAATTGATGGTAGCGTTTTGTGTTAGGAGAATGTTCTCCACTGTATGCGTCACCATACACCCCCGCGGTCAACAGCCAATGGGCTGAGATCGCTGGTCCTCTCCCTGCTCGTCGTCTTCCTCGGGTGGCGTTCTGGTTTGTGATTGGCTGAAGCGCTCCCGAGATCACACCTGACAGAAGAATATTCCACTTCCCGAGTATATAAGGACGCCTGTGGACAGACAAACACCTTCCTCGATAACTTTTTTCAACTAAAATTGACTTCTTTTGCGACTTTTATATTACGTATCATCTTGGTTTGCCTCCTGTCCATCTCCACTAGGTCCATCTCAACTATTACATATGGAGCCCCTGTCTCTACTTGTCGGTGAAATAAATCAGCGTCAGCTTTCCTTCTTGTTTCCTGTGGCTTCTGTTCCGCAAAAGAAAAAAATAAATGAGAGAGAGAGAGAGAGAGAGAGAGAGAGAGAGAGAGAGAGAGAGAGAGAGAGAGAGAGAGAGAGAGAGAGAGAGAGCGAGAGATAGACAGACAGACAGAAAGAGAGGCACAGAGAGAGAAAGGGAGAGAGAAAGAGAGAGAGCGAGAGACAGAAAGAAAGAGAGAGAGAGAGAGAGAGAGAGAGAGAGAGAGAGAGAGAACATACAGAACTCCTGAAACTCGCTCACATCATTATCTAATCATTTTCTCAAATCGGCCTACAACTCTCACAAACACAGATTCCGTGAAAGCGGGTGGTTTAACAAAGATTATTTGATACCTCAAACATTAGATGTGAACCGAATCTTTTATGTTGTTCCATACACAAATGCGTCTGCGCGGAAAATGCAATGCCTATTGTCTTCAGAAACCTCTTCTTCTACAGTTATTTTCCATGATCTTTGATTTTTCTTTTTATCCATAGTAAGAAATCTTGTTATATTATGTCCACCACTTTCACAGTTAAGAATACATATATACATATACCAAGGCTCTTTCCCCCTTCCAAGGGAGGTAGCCAAAAAGGGAAAGGCACAAAAAACACTCCCACCCATTTCATCCCTGCTATTATAATAACCATGTTCTTTCTGCTTATGGTGAGAGTTCCCGATTATTCAGCCTTTCTTTATGTCTTGTTAGTTGGTCTCGAAACCATTGAAACACAAAGGCAAAAGCCGACAAGACTGAAAATCAACACCGTGTGAGATCGAAACCTTTATTGGTACGACGTTTTTCTTGATACAGCTTTTTCAAGCTGTAACAAGCGAAACGTCATACCAATAAAGGTTTCGATCTCACACGGTGTTGATTTTCACAGTCTCGAAACCATTCTAACTACTTTTTTTCATGGGTAAAGCTCCACTGCAGCATACTGCAATCGAGGGCGAATAAGAGTCCTGACAAGATTTTTTTTCATCTATTTAGTCATTGTGGAGGAATTCCACTTTTATTTTTGAAAACATTTTGTTCTCACAATAACAAAGCTTCTCTTGTCAATAATTCTATGTTTTTGCAGTTGCTTTTTTTCTAATTTTACTGTTAAGTGATTACGTTTGTTTTCAGCTCCATTCATATATATCAGCTAGATCGTCCTGTAAGAATTTACAAACATCCTCATCTTTTACTTTCTTTATGAACTGTGTGTGTCTGTGTTGGTGTTTCTTTTTGTATTTGTGTTTGTGTTTTTGTATATGTGTATACGTATGTGTGTGTGTGTGTGTGTGTGTGTGTGTGTGTGTGTGTGTGTGTGTGTGTGTGTGTGTGTGTGCGTGTGTGTGTGTGCATCTGTGCATGTATGTGTGTGCGCGTGTGTGTATGTGTGTGTTTGTGCGTGTATCTGTGTGCGTGCACGTGAGCGTGTATGTGTTTATAAGTGCGTGTGTGCTTACGCACATTCGCACAGCATGTGCGTACGTCAGTGCCAGAATGTGTATTCACATTGGTCTTTGAATCACGTGCTGGACTCGTAATCGACAGCTATTTCCCTCCCGGAAGAGAGCTCAGAGCTATGACCGATCTATGGGTAATGTTGTGACCTTACACCCATACACACCCACAACTCCCCACACACGAAAGTTGGAGTGACGACTCGAACCGCAGAGATACTGAAATTATTTCAGCCCGGGCGGGATTTGAACCCGGACCGCCGTAGTGACAGTCGGGGACTCTACCAACTGCGCCACCGAGTCGTGTGTGTGTGTGTGTGTGTGTGTGTGTGTGTGTGTGTGTGTGTGTGTGTGTGTGTGTGTGTGTGTGTGTGTGTGTGTGTGTGTGTGTGTGTGTGTGTGTGTGTGTGTGTGTGTGTGTGTGTGTGTGCATATGTGTGCACGTGTGTGTGCATGTGTGTGTGCGTGTGTGTGCATGTGTGCGCGCGCGCGTGCGTGTTTGTGTGCATATTTGTCTGTGGGAACGAGTGTGTACGTGTGTGTGTGCGTGCATACGTGCGTAGGTGTAATCCTAATGTACAAAACTCCCATATAGTCGCATAGCAAATGCAACACAATCACCAACAACAAAAACATCAGCAACAATAATAATGATAGTAATACAACTCGTAATGTCCTCCCGACGGCCGTGATTAAACGGGCATTGCCATCTCATTAAACTCTACAATCATAACCAAGTTATCAGCCCAAAGGGACATGAAGGACAAGAGCAAACTTTACGACCACAACGAACTCTAACGACACAATTACCATAATGAATGCAACAAACTTTAACGGTTGTAACGGCTTTTAACGAATTTTAACGTTTTAATGGCTTTTTAACCAATTTCTAACGTATCTTTTTAAAACGATTTTTCTGACTTTATCTCGGAGGAATCACGCGTAATGCTATGATAAATTTGATATTTAAGAGGATTTCTTCGTTGATATTTCTTCATAATAGACAATACAGTGGTAAGATTGACAAGAAAGAGGCTTTGGTTAAATATCGAGGTCAGGGAAGGAGGACTGACTGGTATTCTGATGATATTTGGACACTAAGCGTCTGAATTAGTGGCTCTCAATATTACGTTGCTTCCTTGTAATAACCTTTTCCAATACGTTAAAATGCCAACCCCTCCCCTCTTTTACAAGCATGTCAAACTCAAAAGGAGAACTATCTATCTTCAAGGTTAAATACGTCCATAAAAGTCTTTATGTTTGATGTTCTGTAGATAATGTAGACTGTTGGATTTGTAGAACTGTCATTTGTAAAAAAGATAAATGATTCAAAAGTTTACGTCCGAAAAAAAACGGTCTCGACTCTTCTTCCCGAATCCTTAAATCCCTCTCCCGAAGGGAAAAAATTCTTCCTTGGTTATGGATCCCCGTTTTAAAGTATTACGGGATCATACTGATAATAATTTAAGGCTCTGTTCACGGAAGCGGTTTGAACCGCACGGAAATAGCGGGTGGTACCACATAGTCAAGGAAAAACTGTGGTTGTTTGTGAACACTTCCATTGACTTTCACTGTAATTGCATCATACTGATAATAATTTAAGTCTCTATTCACGGAAGCGGTTTGAACCGCACGGAAATAGCGGGCGGTACCACACAGTCAAGGAAAAACTGCGGTTGTGTGTGAACGGCTCCTTTGACTTGCACTGTAATTGAACCGCTCGTATAAACAAGACCTGAAGAAACTTGTTCTACTCAATTGCAGAGAAGAATCTTGAAAGCATGCAAGAAATCAAAACCAAATGGATTTCTAGTTAATTCTTGGTTAATGAAAAAAAAATCTTGAAATGTCTATTTTCGTATTAGTACTTTAACCACAAAATACTTATTCCTTTTTCTCTATCAGGATTAGATATTCTAATTTCATCATCAAGGCGTGCCAAACTATCTAAGCAATTTAACTCTTTTCAAACTGAAGGGTAATCCAAAGCGGCTTAATCTATAAAACCTGAAATGAGTTTCAACGTGCTGCTAAATTATGAAAAGGAGTTATTTATACAAGAATACCTAACTTTTGGTTCAAATCTGCTAACTGACGTATTTTGTTCGAAAAAATCATATGCCCTACTCTCGTTTTCTATCGTAAATAACACCGCACAAAATAAAGAAAAATTATATTGAACTATCAGCACTAATAAACAAATGAAAATCGACATGTCGTGAGCACCATTATGGGGAATTAAAGATATTCAAACTGAGAATATTCATACGAATTCTTTGTTCAAGAAGACACTTGCAATTTCCCTCTATGATTTACTTACATTTACGCAGTTCATTATACGCAAAGATCTGAACGGATGGCAAAATCGTTTCAGACAGGGATGGAACAAAATTGATATCGTGGAACATAAGGGGACAGAGAACGTGGTACAGAGGGAGAACCAGAGGAAGTCAAACAAGGCAATGTGGAGGTACGAGGGGCCCTGGGGAGGGGAGTGTAGACAGGAAGAAAATGGACAAATACACTCGTACCCGCATGGGTACGCACGAGCACGCACTCAGGCACACACTTACGCGCGGGTACGCACGCGTGCGCGCACACACACACACACACACACACACACACACACACACACACACACACACACACACGACTCGGTGGTAGAGGCTTTGACTGTCACTATGGCGGTCCGGGTTCGAATTCTGCCCAGGGCTGAAATAATTTCACTATCGCTGCGCTTCGAATCGTTACTCCAACTCTCGTGGGCGGGGAGTTGAGTGTGTATGTGCGTGTAAGGTCAAAGCATTACCCATAGATTGGTCATACGAGCTCTGAGTTCTCATCCGGGAGGGAAATAGCTGTCGATCACGAGTCCAGCACGTGATCCAAAAGACCAAGGTGAATCACACACACACACACACACACACACACACACACACACACAAACACACACGCGGGCACACACACACATACATACACACACACACACACACACACCACACACACACCACACACGCTTACACGCATACACATCTGCTGATGTGTATGTGTTCACAGGTATGATTATATCATATGAACATACCTGCAAGTACATGTGAATGGGAAGGGAATACGTGAACGGGGGCGGGTGGGCATACTTGGCTAGTGTACTACAGGATGTAGTTTGTATGCAAGGCTTTCTCTACTATCTCGTTCTTGCAAAATTGGTGGCACATTAGGCTAACCTGCTGCTTGCTTTTGCTTCTTCGTTTGAGAAGAAACGACTTTG
>NC_134797.1:29663968-29673968 GCF_046742065.1 Oratosquilla oratoria
AAACAAAAATAAACAGACAGGAGATATTACTTTATTATAGTATATATATATATATATATATATATATATATATATATATATATGTATATATATGTATATATATACATATATATATATTGTATTATATATATATATGTATGTGTGTGTGTGTGTGTGTGTGTGTGTGTATATATATATACATATATATATACATATATATACATATATATATATATATATGTGTATATACATTATATATATATATATATGCATATACATATATAAATACATATATATGTATATATACATATGTACATATATACATTTATACATATATATATATATATATATATTTATATACATATATATATACATATATATATATATGTATACATATATACATATATATACATATATATATATATATATATATACATATATATACATATATATAAATATATATACATATATATATATATATATATATATATACATATATATATGTATATATATGATGAATGTAAACTCCACAAATACATAAGGTAAGTACATGTAGGGCCTGAAATACTTGATGGCCTTTGCCATGCCGTACAGTGGATATTTATCAGTTTCTGTGCGTGCGTTTTCACACACAGCCTTGTTTAAGCGACCGCGTCTCACATTTCGTGAGGTCAAATTATTGAAGAGCTCGGACGCCCGTGTGTAGGTGAGAGCTTACGTTTTTATGAAGTTTGTGACTATGGGTGAGGTGAGTGACTTTAATGTACATGTTTTTTTTTGCGATTTTAGAGCCGCGCGCGATACCGTGTCGAACTCATGAGCAGGTGGTCATGAGTTCGTTCCCTGGAATCACTGTGGGGTGCTGTGTTGGTCCCCGACAACCCTGGCCAGGCGGGGAGGTGACCCATCGTCAGCTATATAAAAAATTGCCGTAAATGATAGGCTTTGTTCTACCCCGGGTTTCTCACTTTCCATTATGTGGGGGTAGTATGGTGATTATATTTGTTTATCACGTGCATTTTTCGACATTTATGGCTTAGTCATACATATTTCAATAAGGAAGGTTCATCCATACATTTCTGCCTATTTCTATTGAGGTTATATATATATATATATATATATATATATATTTATATTTTTATATATATATATACACACATTATATATATATATATACACAAATTATATATATATATATATATATATATATATATATATATATATATATATAGAGAGAGAGAGAGAGAGAGAGAGAGAGAAACAGAGAGTATTTATTCATATGTATATAGTCTTCTTTTTCAACCACTCTCAGTAGTTTTTTTTTATATTATCGTCATAAAAAAAATCCCCTGACCTGAATTCAGGTACCTGAAATTACAAAGAGAAAAATGTATAAAATTGAAATCATATTGACCCGGACCTTCTTTCTGTGTCTGCAGTCTGCAACATGAGCCCTTCCATTATCGTTTTGTTCCTTTTTCTTTTATTATCAAGTGTTTTCTTTCGGTCTGAACTTTGAAAATTATTACTTTTGGTACCCCATGTTTGTAAAAAAATAAGTAAAAATATATATATATAGAAAATATGAATAAATAAACAAATTGATAAATAGATAAATAAATAAATAAATGAATAAAACATTTATAACAATGATAATACAATACATAAGCATATGAATGAACGAGTGAAAAAAAAACTAACAGTGACAAAGCATGTATGCAAATGAAAAAAAAACTGGAACATTCAAGCATTGCAGACGAACCCTGAAACTACGGACTGTAGAGGGAACTATTGGTCCGCTAAAGCGGTTTTTCGGTAGGTTCCGTGTGTCGAGCGTAACGTAGGATCAAACGAATTACCGACAACTACCGTCAACTCCGATGACATTCATTGTTTTAATCAATATTAGCATAGATAAATCATTTGTGCTATAAATAATGATATCCATAAGTTTTAAGTTATTTGGCAGCATTAATATCGAGATTCATGCTGTGATACACTACCGACAACTCGTAACTCGACGCAAGCTTCGAGACGCCATGTTTGTTTATTGTGAAAGACGAACTAACGGAAGTCTGAGGATGAACCTATTTTAGATGTTGAGTAGTAGATGTACGACTAGGACTAAATACATTGTCTCATATGAGTACATTTTAATATTACAGAAAAAAATAGCTACAAGGTAGTTTTGTTACTACGGTTAACTCCATCATGCTCATTTTTTCTTAGTTAATATTTTTCCATATTCTATTGTATCTGCAAGTTTGATACCATGTGGACGCGTCAATATCAAGATATTAATTAAGATTTCCAATATGCCCTGATATGCTGGTTCGACCGACAATTCGAGCTACGAGGCAGTTCATGGCGTCTGGAAGCTCACGTCGAGCTCTGAGTTGTCGGTAATGTATCATCACATCTTGATTAGCTCAATATTGATGCTTTAGAACTTACAGAAACGATAAACTATGGCACAATTTATTTTATTTATGCCAATATTAACTAAAAACAATTTATATAATCAGAGTTGTCTGTAGTCGTCGGCAGTTGTTAGTAGTTAGTACGACCGTAAATAAACACAATCACACAACCATGCCCTAAGCCTTTGTACAGCATTAATATACTAATGTATTATTGTCATTATGTAAAAGAACGTTCAATAATGTAGCCTCAAGTACATATAAGAGTACGGTACTGTATATGAATACAATGATTACTAATCTCGGTCCAGTGTTGCCACGTTTCCGCAGGAATTTTCATATTTCGGTCGAAATCTTTATCTTCCAGAATTTGTCTGTGGTTACCGAAATTCGTTACTTCAAGGGCCGTAGTTACAGGGTGTTCCTGTATATGCTCAATAAGGTCAAGATGACGTATGGTCATCAACGTTGCTACACGTTAATAACGCATAATCCCTTTTACTGCTTTTTACGACTTATGCATCTCTATGTCTGTCGTCAAACGATTCTCTTCGATCGAAACAAAACACCAGAGAATAGACAGAGTTAAGTCTATCCTGGTCAAATCTCTGTGTCAATCACGGCTTGTCCAGGGGATTTTGTTCAGCACTGCTGTCCAATCTCCAATCTTATCTTCCTCTTGGTGACGGATACACTTCATCTTTTGTTCCAGCTTGCAAATGATCGCAGGTATTTTCAAATTGTCATTTTGAAACTGGCCGATAAAATATTTCGGAATTCGAATTTTGAATCCATATGTTCCGTTTTCACGATGTAAAAAAAAATTAAATAAAAGGAAATCATTGAAGACAAATTTGCGAGAACTTAAACATTCATGTACGCAGAAACTAAACATGTACGCGGAACAAAATCTAAAGAATTCACCACAGGACAGAAAATCTCTAAACAAAAAGCAACAATTACATGACCAGCTGGTCTTGGGTGTGGTTCTCACGTTCTTCATGGATGGCTTCTCTGCTTATGAGGTTCCATTCCCTTGCTTCCTGGGCACAAGGTGAGAACTGATTTAAATCGCTTAGCATCTTCTAATTACTCCTAGTTTTTGGTTTAGTCACCATCAGAACCCTTAGCAGACTCTTCGGGAACTAGAGTCCTTGGAACGAGACTCCTCGAAGACTTTACAAGAGTGACGGAAAAAGAACAGAACAACGACACTTTCGTCTTAAGCTTCTGCAAAGAGACGATCAAACTCTCTGGAGCAAAGCAGAAGATGATAAAGGAAAAGCAGAGGCGATCTCGAACTCGGCTGTCAGGGCGCCTTCCAGGAGACCCGTTCCAAACTTTCTCTTCGGATTGGGGGGGGAGGAGGAGGGGGGGGGGAGATTCGCCAAGTTGGAAAGCGGAAGCGATTCGCATAAATTTCGAAAATCGCATGCAAAAGGAAAATCTATCTCTCTATCTATCTCTCTCTCTCTCTCTCTCTGGCGGAATGTTATTATCATCGGCCGCTCGGTCGGTCGTTTGCTGGACAACGATGTCACGTTGATCATCTAACGGCAGGACGTCAAGAAAATTGACGTCGAATGACGACATCAGACTTCCAATTTTATTCTAGTTTTCGTTCAACGATTTTAATCAGTTGAGGAAGTCCTCACCTCCCACGAAGTCGAAGGGTTACATGTGTTTTGATAAATCTTTGTTAATCGACTTATGTCTTGATACTGCATGTCTACAGGCTAATTCAGACTGCAATTTCTATTTTTAAGCTACGAAAAAAAGAAAAAAAGAAAAAGAAAAAAGAAAAAAGAAAATGAAAGAGAGAGAAAGAGAGAGAGAGAGAGAAAAAAAAAAGGACAACAAAAAAGTTGGCTGTGAGTTGTGAGGTCCTACCCCACTGTGTTCTAATTAGACGAGCGACAATTTTTATCGCTCGGAAGATTGAGCACGGCCCAACATTTTAGTTGCCGTGATGAGAAAGTCGCCAGTACGTGCTCTGCGACCGTAACCAGCTTGTTTCGTTTAACCAACTAAAATGTTGGTCAATAAAGTTCACCATCGAGCAATGATATCAAACGACATGGAGGTAATTATTGCGTCCTCCTGGTAAGTCTTCTAGTGAGGAGAAGAAAAAGGAGGAGGAGGAGGAGGAGGAGGAGGAAGAGGAGGAGGAGGAGGAGGAGGAGGAGGAGAAGGAGGAGGAGAAGGAGGAGAAGGAGGAGGAGGAGAAGGAGGAGGAGAAAAAGGAGGAGAAAAAGTATGAGGAGGAAGAGAAGGAAAAGAAGACGGAGACGAAGAAGGAGATGGAGACAGAAGGAGAACGAGGAGGAGGAGGAGAAGGAAAAGAAGGAGGAGAAAAAGAATGAGGGATAAGAGGAGAAGGAAAAGGAGAACGAGGGAAGAGGAGGAGAAGGAAAAGAAAAGGGTAGGGGGTAGAGGAAAGTAGGGACAAGAAGAGGGAAGAGGAAAGAGAGGAGAATGATGCGGAGTGAGAGAGGGATGGAGAAAAGTAGAGAGAGAAGAGGAGTCGAGGAAAAAAGAGAGATATTGGATTTGATGAAGAACAGTGTAAGATAACAAAGATGAATAAAAAAAAAAGAGGAGTGAATAGAGAAGGAGGAAAAACAGGAGAAGGTAGAGAATGAGAAAAGGAGGAGGAAAAGGGGGAAGAAGAGGAGGAGGAGGAGGAGGAGGAGGAGGAGGAGGAGAAGAAGGAGAATTAAAATGTAAGTGAAACAGAAATACGAAAGGGACGAAGATTTAAGGGAAAGTGATTAAAGAGGGAGAAAGAGAGAAGGGAATGATGACTGGACTACAAGAGGAAAAACAAATTAAGAACTGAAGAGGAGAGCGAACGAAAATTAATGATAATAAAAGAAGAAAGAGAAGTTGAATAGAAAGAAGAGATGACAGATAAATGGGACGGATGAAATGAATGAATGGATGGATGGATGGATGGATGGATAAATGGATGGATGGATAAATGGATGGATGGATGGATGGATAGATGGATAGATGGGTGGATGGATGGGTGGGTAGGTAATGGATGGATGGATGGATGGATGGATGGACGGATGGACTGATGGATAGGTGGATTGATGGATAGATGGGTGGATGGATGGGTGGGTAGGTAGTGGATGGATGGATGGATGGATGGATGGATGGATGGATGGACGGATGGACTGATGGATAGGTGGATTGATGGATGGATGGATGGACTGATGGGTGGATGGATTAGTGGGTGAATGAATAGATGGGTGGTGGATGAATGGATAGATGGACGAGTTGTTGGAATTATGGATAGATGGATGGATGGATGGATGGGTAGGTGGATGGAGAAATGGATGAATGAAGTGATCACTGGATGAATGAATAGAATGATTATGGTGAAAAAAGAACTCCTGAAACAGTGTACGCATACAATACAACAAATAAATAAATAAATAAATAATAAGTAAATGAATAGATAAATAAATAAATAACAAGTAAATGAATAAATAAATAAATAAATAAAATGATAAATAAATAAATAAATCTAGTTTCTTTGGTTAACGCACTTCGTAGCTTTTACTCTGGTAAACGACCGACCATTCTAAGGTCGGGTCCAGTCTGAATGAAATTAACATCTCATTGACACTTTCAACCCATTGTTCAACAAAAAGTTTTCGCTGTTCAGAGCTGGAAGGCGCTAAGTGACCCCACGGCACAAGATTCCATTCGACAAAGACTCTGGAGTCTACGTAGGAGAGTTCCAGTGATCCAGCGTCAAGCGGAGTTAAATGAATCTGGACGAGGAACCGTCACGATGGAGCGGGGACGCGCGCGCGGACAAACCACCCCAAAGACAAGTGCTGCGTCGCGTCGGGGACCGACATTAAGCTTAATTAGAAGAGCTAATGTGGAGGGGGGCAGGCAGGGAGAGGTGGAGGGGAGAAGGGGGAGGGGGAAGGAGGGGGAGAGGAGGCTAAATGATGATACGGGGGAGGGGGAGGAAGAGAGGGGAGAGGAAGGGAGGAGAGTGGAAAGGAGGGGACAGATGGGAGAGGAGAGGAAAGGGAAGGAAGAGGAGCAAGGAGAGGAAAGGGATGGAAAGTAAAAGGAGAGGTGGAGAGAGAGGGAGGGGGAGAGAGATGAAGAAGTAGTGAAGAATGAAAAAAGGAGGGCAAGCAGATGAAGGAAGGGCAAGGAGGGGAAGGGAGGGCAAGGAGGGGAGGTGAAGGAAAGGGAAGAGACAGGAAAGAAGGAAGAGGATCGTAGGGAAGAGATGGGTAAGAAAAAAGGAATCGAGAAGGAAAAGAGAAGAAGGAGGAGGGGAGGGGAGGGGAGGAGAGGGGAGGGGAGGGGAGGGGAGGGGAAGGGAGGGAGGGGAGAGGCGTCGAGGTAAGGAAAGATGACAGGTCAAGAGAGGAAAATATGAGACGGGAGGAGAAAGGTGAGACAGGAAAAAGAGAGGAGAGATAAAATCATAAAGAGGAGAGCGAAAAGTGGAGGATAGAGGGTAAAGTGGAGAACCAGGGAGGAGAGCTGAGGGAAGAGAAAGACAGACAGACACACACACACAGATAAACAGACAGACAGACAGACAGACAGACAGACACCCACACACCCACACACACACACTCGGTGGCGCGGTTGGTAGAATCCCTGACTGTCACTACGACGGTCTGGGTTCGAATCCTGCCCAGGGCTGAAATAATTTCAGTATCGCTGCGCTTCGCGTCATTACTCCAACTCTCGTGGGCGGGGAGTTGGGTGTGTGTGTGCGTGTAAGGTCAGAGCATTACCCATAGATTGGTCATACGAGCTCTGAGTTCTCATCTGGTAGGGAGATAGCTGTCGATCACGAGTCCAGCACGTGATCCAAAGACCAAGGTGAACACACACACACACACACACACACACACACACACACACACACACACACACACACACGATACCAAGATCTATTACCGAGCTAGGAAATTTGGAACAACCAAAGACCAGAATACAATTATGAATAAGATACTTTAGAAACATTATGGAAGATGTGATTAAGACCAGAAATGAAACGAAAATTCTCAATAAACAACTCTTTGGCCACACGATTAAAATACATAATCTTAGAATCAAATTGTGTGAAATGATATTAACAAAGGAATCATGAAATAAGACTCGAAGTCAAAGGGTGACTATAACAAATACAATAAAATAATAGAAAGTTAAGTTGGTAGACTGAGTTAAGTAAACAACGGGAATGCCAGAGAAAATGAAGAAAAATTTGTGTAATCAAAACTCTAAATTTTTATTCAAAATGTGTTGGTGTGCTTCATGAAAGAGAGAGGGATGGGTGGATTGTGAATATCTACATTTAGAAAAGTTATTTGATGAAGTACAGTACCAAAAACTCATGTAGAACTTGGAAATCGTAGGAGGCTCTAAAAGGAATAAACTGAAATACTTAAAGGATTTTTTTTAAGTGACCGACGTTTGAGAGTAATACTGAGAAGTGAGAAACCAAACGAAAGAAGTAATTAGTGGAGTACCACAGGGCTCAGCACTGATATCTATATTGTTTTTATTGTACATAATTTATATGATGGATGAAATAGGTAGCTATGCAAGCTTGCACGTAGAGGATGTTAAGATTATGAAGGAAATGAAAAGCGAGGAGGATTGAAGCTACTACAGGAAGCCCGAAACAAGGTTTATGGTTGAAATCAGGAGTGAAAGAAATTTCGGTGCGACGAAATGTAAAATCTTAGAAATAGGTCAAAGTAGAAAAAAGACCTGTAGATATAACATTGGAAATGAACTGGTAGCAAAGACAAGGGATAAAGATAATTTGGGAATTTTGATTAGGAATGGTCTGTCGCCAGAAAGTCAAAGATAATGACAGGATTTATAATTTCCTGAAAAAACGTAAGAATGGAAGAATGGCACGTCATTACATGGACGAAAACAGCATGGGGGAAACCATTGAAAGGCTGATTCATCATGAACTCGAATATACAGAGGTGGTAAGGTTGCTACACATAAACATATATATATATACATATACATATACATATATATATATATATATATATATATATATATATATATATATAATACAAAGGGTGGCACCCAACATGATCGCAAGACTAAACAACATACATGTAACGAAAAAAAAATAATCCCACATTGAAAGAGTGGTAATGATGTATAGATTAGAAAAACACATAAAATGGACAACTAGGATTTGCTGGTATGAGACAAAAGATCAACAAGAGGTCTCATGAAGAAATTGAAAAACCAAAAACGTTTGAAAAAAATAGGAAGTCTAGCTTTACATATAAATGTACATAGACTTATGGAACATCTTAATTTGTGGTGAAGATCCTACGACAAAAGGCGAGGCAAGTAGCTGCGGCCGAAGCCGTCACTATTGCCCTATGCGCTTGGACTGTTGGGGCAGGTAACAGTCACTGCTTGGTTTTGGAGTGCGGGATTCGAACCCACGACTAAGTGAATGTGAGTCCAGTACGCTTCCGATTAAGCCAACAGCGCACAAGTTGGATGGAAATGTAATCGAGGCCAACTACACAATCGAATTTAAGGCAAAGTTTGATGATAACTGGAGGCAAAGAGACGGACCCTATGTTCACACCTCCAACCCTGTATACTATAATTAGGTAAATACAAACAAACAAAAACAAAGAAGAAAACAAATACACACACACGCACATACACATACACACACACATACAAACGCACGCACACATACACACACACACACACACACACACACACACACACATACGCACTAACACACACACACACACACACACATCTATCCACGCAGATACATACATACACACACACACACACACACACACACACATACACACACACACCTATACACACACACACACACATACACACACACACACATACACATACACCTATACACACACACACACACACACACACACACACACACACACACACACACCTATACACACACACACACACACACACACACACACACACACACACACACACACACACACACACACACACACACACACACACACACACACACACACACACACACACACACACACACACACACACACATACGCACGCACAAGGTGAGGAGTAGGAACGAATAAAGATAAGAAGGAACCTTAATGGGAACAAGAAGGAGAAAGAGAGTGATGTTAAAGAGAGAAAAGAGTAAAGATAAAGGATATGAAAGAGAGGAGGGGGAAGAAGAATGGTGAAGATAAGGATTGAGAGTGACGATAGGAATAGGGGACAGATTTATGATGAAAAGCGAGAGGTGAGAGGAGGAGGAGGAGGAGGAAGAGGAGGAGGAGAAGGAGGAGGAGGAGGAGGAGGAGGAGGAGGAGGAGGAGGAGGAGGACGAAGGAAAATGAAGAAGAAGATCGGGACGAAGTGGAGGAGGTGGAGGAGGACGAGGAGGACGAAGGAAAATGAAGAAAAAGATCGGGACGAGGTGGAGGAGGTGGAGGGGGAAGAGGAGGATAGGTGAGGAAGGAAGGAAGGAAGGAAGAGGATGAGTATGAGGTGGAGGTGGAGGAGGTGAAGGAGGAGGAGGTGGAGGAGGAGGTGAAGAAGGAGGA
>NC_134797.1:29678968-29686468 GCF_046742065.1 Oratosquilla oratoria
GCTGTCAGCTTCAAGGAAAGCTCTTGTCAGGTCGCTGTCAGTCTTATAGCCAAGAGTGGCTTTCATCTAGATCCACAATCGGATTGGTCCAAACTAGGCGACGCTAAAAGATTCTGATCGGGTGAAGTAGAGATATTAGGTTTTTGTTTTCTCGTTTTTATATATTTATTTATTCACTTGTCTCTGTATTCATGTATTTATGCTTTTATTTATTCATATATTTATAATTCATTGTATATTTACCTATTTTTATTTTATTTATTTTTGTTTTATCTATTTTTTTATATATTTACTTCTCTACTTATCTGTTTATTTATCTATTATATGCGATTTATCATTTATCATTATTTTTTATTTATTCATTTATATAACTTATCATTTGATATATTCTATTTCGCAAGAAATATGCAAAAAATACAGAGCAAATAGTAATAGGAATAAGGCTGAGATATTTCTGGTCCTTTCTACAAAGGGCGTTCTGTTGAAAACACCAAGGCCACTTAACCAAGGTTAAAGGGCCGTCCTTTTGAAATATTTAGCCAGACTTAGCGAACGCTTTCTTTCACTAGAAAGCAAAATTTCGCTAACCTGATTGGATAGACCCATTGAAACTAGCGTTAAACGTGATAGATAAAATTAACTAGAAAACCAGATTGTATTCTACTTTCTAAGGGCAGAAGACATTCACCCCTACGACTGGCAGGAGGAGGAGGAGGAGGAGGAGGAGGAGTAGAATGGGAGTAGAGGAGAAAAGAAAGGAGGCAAAGGAGATGGCGAGAGAAAGGGGAGAGAATATGGAGAGAGAAACTGAGCGTGAAGGGAGAGATCTCGAGAAGAGAATGCAAGGTCAGGGAGAACGGTACTCACGTTCTTGGATCATCCTATTCCTAATAGCAGACCCCCCAGCCCCGTTGCCACGGCCTCGGTGCTGCGAGGCCAGACCTACGTCCCCAGTGACATGGAACCGCCTCATGCGATGTATCATATTGGGTTTACGAAGGTTTGGGGGGATAAGCATAAAGTCGAGGTCCATTCCGGAGTACCCATGAATCCCGGGCCATCTCGCAAACGATCCCCCCTTTTACGTCAAGGCTCTGTTTAGCAAATTCCCCTTACGATGACTCATAAACTAACGCTTCCGGAGAAGAAAAGAAAAGAAAAATCTCGAAATGGGTCTCATGGTCTTCTAGAGGCCAAACACACACACGCGTGCGCGCGCGCACACACACACACATTATATACATATATACATATATATATATATATATACATATATATATATATATATATATATATAGACATATATATATATGTATACATATATATATATATCATTTCCAGAAGCTTCTTCGCGCAGTGAATCGCATTTGGTCCATAATTACATGTCTTAGGGTTAATTTCAATCAGGTAATAGTAACTGCCACTTGGTCTGGCTGTCCAAAGACAAAGGCCAAAGGTGATTCAACAGCTAAGGGCATGAGCATATCGAATACGAGCACTTGTAAATATCAATTGTACACTGGAAGATATGAATATACGTGCGAAGCTTCAAAGTTCCTGGGAAATTTGTTATGCGTTTTTTTTTCCTGATCGATATATTGTGTGTGTCTGTGTGTGTGTGTGTGTGTGTGTGTGTGTGTGTGTGTGTGTGTGTGTGTGTGTGTGTGTGTGTGTGTGTGTGTGTGTGTGTGTGTGTGTGTGTGTGTGTGTGTGTGTGTGTGTGTGTGTGTGTGTGTGTGTGTGTGTGTGTGTGTGTGTGTGTGTGTGTGTGTGTGGATTATACATACATAATTCATGTTGGATTCGTGATAAACATCTATTACCCTGGTGGATGAGAGTTCTGAGTGTATTTATGTGTAGTTCAGAGAGTACGCCAATAGAGGGAACGAGAGGAGAAATGAAAAAAAGAGAGAGAAGAGGCAAATAAGGCAGAGAAGACCTTTCCCTTCTCAAAGGTTCAACAACCTCGTCCAGAAGGGGGCGGGGCTTAAGTGCCAGATGACCTTAAACGGATTCCAAGAAGAAGCGACGTGGTAAGCAACACCGTAACGTCACGGTGAAGAACTCGATTTACGCGATTTCGAAATACACGAGACAAATTCACGTCATCTCGCAGTCCTAATGGCTTTATTCATTCTTCTGCTACGTCCTGATGACGTCACTTTGTATCGTGACAACAGTAATTGGACTGGATGAAGGGGAGGGTTTGGGGCACATGGATACAAACGCACACACGCGCGCATGCACGTACGAACGCACGCATACACATGAATTTGGGATCGGCCTTAATCGATAGATGCACAGAAATGGGGCTTCACGAGAATAGCTCTTACCCTGTATGATTTAATGTGGTTAATAGAAATACACAGACAAACAGACACAGACACACACAGACAGACAGACACACACATACAGACAGACAGACAGACAGACACACATACACACACACATACACACACACACACACACACACACAAACATACACACACACACACACACATACACAAACACACAAACATACACACACACACTCACACACAATGTCATTACCCCTTCTAAGTAGTCATTACATTTAAGTATTACGAGTATTCCGTATCTCCCTTTATAGTATTACTAAGAAATTTTCGAAACGTTCTAAATCAAAACGGAGAGCGTGAGAAACTACGAAGATCTAATCATGACAGAAATGCCAATCTTCATCATGCACAAAGAAGAGAAATAAACGACTTCATGTCGCTTGTAAAGTCTGCTCAGTGACGTCATAATGCGCATAGGCGACTGCGCAGTGAAGCTGACGACGGCATGATGTGTACTTGCTAACCTCTTCAAAGAGGAGGAGGAAAAGGAGGAGGAAGAGGAGGAGGAGGAGGAGGAAGGGAAAGGAGAAGAGATGGAGGAGAAGTAAAAGGAGGAGGTGGGAGAGGATGAGGTGGAAGAGATGGAGGATTTTGTCAGCAATATTCGGTACTTCCATTCTTGTGGACAATACTCGTATCACACAGGCAAGAGTGTCAGAGATGGTAGAGATTGAAAGAAGGTAGCAGATCGGAAGAAAAATGAAAGTTCAAAGTGATTATGTATGTATATGTATATGTATGTATATATATGTATATGTATATGTATATGTATATATATATATATATTTTTTTTTTTTTAAGTGGAGTCAAGTCTCGAATCACATAAAATTGCCGAGTGGTCTGCTCTTAAGGAATGTCACTAATCTTCATAAAAATTTCTTCAAAATCACCACCAATTATGAACACGGCTTCTTTGAGCAAGCTTCCATGCAGCCACCCTTCCCATTCCAAACGATTCTCGGTAGGTTCAGTCGACCTGACCCTGTCGTGAGTTCTAAGCAGGAGGGAGAATAAGAATGAGAAGAAGGCGAAAATGGAGAAAGAGAAGAAGGCGGAGAAGGAGAAGAAGGAGAATAAGAACAAAAAGAGAAAGAAAAGAAGGCGAAGGAGGAGGCGAAGAAGAAGGCGAAGAGGACGAAGGAGGAGAAGGAGAAAAAGGAGAAGGAGAAGAAGGAGAAGAAGACGAACGAGAAGAAGGAGAAGAATACGAAGGAGAACAAACAGAAGAAGAAGCAGAAAAAGAAGAAGAAGGAAAAGGAGAAAAAGAATGAAGGAGAAGAAGGGAGTAGAAGGAGAAGAAGACGAAGAAGAAGAAAGAGTGGAAGGAAAAGAAAGAGAAGGAGAATTGAATTGAAAAAAGTGAAGAAGAAGAAGGCGAAGAAGGCGAAGGAGGAGGAGAAGAAGGCGAAGAAGAAGAAAGAAAAGGAGAAGGAAAAGAATGAGAGGAAAGAGAAGAAAGCGAAGAAGACGAAGGAGGATAAGGAGAAAAAGGAAAAGGAGAAGAAGGAGAAGAAGGCGAAGGAGAAGAAGCAGAAGAAGAAAAAAAGAAAAAAAGGAAGGAGAAGAAAGAGTAAAAAGAGAAGAAGAAGAAAGAGTAGAAGGAGAAGAAAGAGAAGGAGAAGAAATAGAAAAAAGTGAAGGAGAAAAAATGAGAAGAAGAAAATGAGAAAGGAGAGGAAGGAGAAGAGGAAGGAAAAGAAGAAAAGGAAGGAGAGAAAGAAGAAAAAGAAATGGGACAAGGAGTAGAAGGAGAAGGAGAAGAAGAAGAAGGCGAAGACGGTGAAGAAGGAGAAGGAGGAAGAGACTGAGATGGAGAAGGAAGAGAGGGAAAAGAAGAAAGAGGAGGAGGAGAAGAATAAGAAGGAAGAGGAGGAGGAGAAGAATAAGAAGGAAGAGGAGGAGGAGGAGAAGAATAAGAAGGAAGAGGAGGAGGAGAAGAATAAGAAGGAAGAGGAGGAGAAGAATAAGAAGGAAGAGGAGGAGGAGAAGAATAAGAAGGAAGAGGAGGAGGAGAAGGATAAGAAGGAGGAGGATTAGGATGAGGATGAGAAGGATAAGTAGAAGGAGAGAGGGTCGTACCAGCTTGGATTCATCTGTCTTGGCCTATGACATAATGACTATGTGAGGAACTTTGATCATCTTACAGCTGAGGGCTTAAGACTTTGGGAATTTACTGCAGTATAATGGCTTGTGGGAAGAAATAGTTATCTCGATCGAGACAGGTTATCAACCTTTCGCCAACGTCGGTGTGCCACGAAGATGAATGATATAGTCTTCAGGAGTTAAGTATATTAAAAAAAACTCTCGACTGACCCTGCAGTGTGTTCTTCAGGTCTGATCCGAAGAGTCTTCAGTCTTTGAGGAAAGAGTCTTCATGCCTTGCCTGCTTATTCCAGCTGCCACCTTTGGATCACGTTCAAGTTTCTTAGAATCTATTCTCGCACTCAGAAGCAAACTTTGGCAAAGGTATGCTAAGTTAGGCTAGGTTAGTTTAGGTTAGGTTAGGTCAGGTCAGGTTAGGTTAGGTCAGGTCAGGTTTGGTTAGGTTAGCTTAGGTTTGATTTGGTTAGGTTGGGTTAGGTTTGGTTAGGTTAGGTTAGGTTAGGTTAGCTTAGGTTTGGTTTGGTTTGGTCAGGTTGGGTTAGGTTTGGTTAGGTTAGGTCAGGTTAGGTTAGGTTAGGTTAGGTTTGGTTTGGTTTGGTTAGGTTAGGTTTGGTTAGGTTAGGTTAGGTTAGGTTAGGTCAGGTTAAGTTAGGTGGAGTCAGATCTCATCTTACCCGAGGAACGCAAATATCGACATTTCCATCTACTCTTGAGTGCCACCAGACTGTTTTATCAAGCTCAGGGAAACCCTTCCCATACTCAAAAGGGAACACTTCTGAGGATACCAAGAGCCTTCCACCCCTCCTGCCAAGAGCACAACTACCAAGAGCTCACCTGCCGTGTTACAAGAGTCTCTCTCTCGGCGGCCAGAAACCTTCCTTTTGTAGCCTCGCTCTTCACCCCGGCCTGCGGCGTCCCTCGAGGCTCAACAGTCATCATCACCCTACTAACGCCACCTCCACCTCCACCTCCACATCCACCACCACCCCTCCACCTCCACCTCCACATCCACCACCACCTCCATCTCCACCGCCACCTCCACCGCCACCACCATCATCGTCACCACCGATTCCTCCTCCTTTCCCTTCTCCTTATCCTTCTATTTTCCTCTTTCTCCTCCCCTCCTCTACCCATTTTTCTTCTTCTTACGACCTTCATCAACTTCATTCTTTCCTCCTTCTCCATCTTTTCACTATCCTACTAATAATCACAAATATCATCCTTCGTTCCTCCCTATTTTCCTTTTCTCCCTTTTTTCCTCTACCCTCCTCTTCTCTCCTTTATTTCCTCTTCTCCTGTTACTTTCTTCCTCTTCTCGCAACTACCGTTCTCTTCTTTCCTCTCTTTACCTTCAGCTCTCTTCTTCTTTTACTCTCCTCTCTATCATTCACCTCCTCCTGTACTTCACTTCCTTTCTATTTCTTTTCACCTTCTTCCTCTTCCCCTTCTATTCTTTTCACAATCAACTTCGTCTTCTTGTTCTCCTTTTCATCCTTGTTCTCTCCTTTTGCTTTTCCTATCCTCCACATCCCATTTGCCTCCTCCACTTCCTTTCCTACATCCCATTCCATTCCACCTTAGCGTCACCTTCCCTCCATTCCTTCCTCGTTGGGCCTACCACTTTCTAAGCCCACCCAGTCACCCTCCAACCCTAGCCCCATACCATCTTCAAGCTTCTGAAACGGCACCCCTATCTGGTCTCCGATCGTGCCGTCCGTTTGGCTTCTTGTTCTTTACCTCTCTTCCTCCCTCGCCTTCGAAGGTTCCTCTCGACGTGGCCCTCTCTACAGACTCTCCATCCTTCTCTTGTCCTTCCTAGGGGCCTTCCTGTCCTTCTCTGGGTCTTACGGAAAACAATTCGCGGCTCATTCGTATTCTCTATCGCTCACATTTTGTCTTTTTTATATTCCAATTTCCTTCCTGAGTATAGATAATACCTTTCTAGCCCTCTTCAGTACAGATATCATCTCAAGTAATGCCGGCCGGTTTTACTTTAGCTGAGGGATCTCGACCATAGGGAGTTTCTTGAGGTTGGTCTTCGCTCTTGAAGCACAAGAAATCTCCTGGTATTACTCTGTTACCAACTCAGGGAAAATACCATCTACGCCGTGGCACTGGTGGCGTATTCGGAAACATGTTGGTCTCGCTTTCGTCTAGTTGAGGGTTCAAATCCTCCACTTGTCTTCGATTCCCAGCAGAGACTGTTACCTTCCACAACACTCCAAGTGAATAAAGCAAAGGTGACGGCTTCGGCTGCAACTACGCGCCTCTTGGTGTTGGTTCTTCATTTCCTTTCTTCCATGGAGATCCACATATAAAATTCCTACCTGGTGATTTTGTTCAATTGGGGTATCCTTAATCGTTTGAAGCCCATAATAACACAAGAACATAAGAATAGAGAAGACTGCAAGAGACCATAAGGTCTACACTAGGTAGTTCCATATCTCTTATCACCTTTCATCCTTATCCATACAGTCAGCTAATCTTTTCTTAAAACAACCAACAATTTCAACCCTCAGTACATTGTTATCCACTGTGTTGGTAAACCAATTCTTACCTATTTCCTTCTGAATTCTAAAATTGTCCAATTTAGGTCCATTTCTACGACCCTACTATAGTGTCATGGCCACTTTTAAACTAAACAAATATTTCTGGACGTGGTCGGAAAAGATGTACTTAAATTGCACCAAAGAATTCACCAAACTACAGAAAGCCTTTTCTCTCCTCTGCCTCCTCCTTTTCCTCCTCCTCCGCCTCCCGTTCCTCCTGCTACTCTTCTTCCTCCTCCCTTCCTCCTCCTGTTCTCTTACTCTTACTTCTACTCCTCCTCCTTTCTTTCGTTCTCTTCTTCCTTGTCCTCCTCTTATTCCTCTATCTCTTCTTCCTCACATTTATACTCCCTCCTCTCTTCCTCCCTCCCTCCCGCTCTCTCTTCACTCTCCCTCACCCTCACCCATCCCTCTCTTCCTCTCTTTTTTTCTCTCTCTCTCTCCCACTCTCACTTCATCCTCCCTACCTCCCTCCTTCCCTCTCCCTTCCC
>NC_134797.1:29691468-29711468 GCF_046742065.1 Oratosquilla oratoria
CGTTCTCTTTCGCTCGTTCTATCTCTCTCGCGTTCTCTTTCGCTCTCACTAGCTCGTTCTCTCGTTCTCTTTCGCTCGCTCTCTCGTTCTTTCTCGCTCTCTCTAGCTTGCTCTCTCGTTCTCTTTCGCTCGCTCTATCTCTCTCGCTCTCTCTAGCTCGCTCTCTCGTTCTCTTTCGCTCGCTGTCTCTCTCTCGTTCTCTCTAGCTCGCTCTCTCGTTCTCTTTCGCTCGTCCTATCTCTCTCGACCTCTCTTCCTCTTTCTCACTCTCTCGCTCTTTCTCGTTCTCGCTTCCTCTCTCTTTCCTTTCGATTTTCCTTTCTCTCTTTCTCGCCTTTCGCTTTCTCTTTCCCACTCTCTCTCTCGCTCTTTATCCTTCTTACTTTTACTCTCTCCCCTTTTTCCTCTCTTTCCTCTTCTCTTCCCCTATCCTTCTTTTTTATGTCTCTTCTTTTACATATTTTCTCTCTTCTCTTTTTCTCTCTCTCTTCCCTTTCATTGAACCTCAGGTCACGTGATCTCTTCCCCATTCGTCCCAGGGATGAAAGCCTAATCCCTGTCAAGCCAGAATACGACTTCTGATTTTCATCTGGCTGTATCCCAACAATTCTATTCAGCTGAAGAACAACACTGAAATAAACTAGGGATGGGGAAAACATGCATGGGGGTGGGATGAATGGGGGTTCTGTTCAATCAAAATCCCATTTTCTCTGAAGAACAGAAAACGGTTTGTTGTTAGAAAACGTATCTGTTGGGTGATAGAGTCACTAGAGTTTGGGTAATGTAGTTTGACGTTGGCAGAGAGGAAAAAGGTGCCACAGGTATGTAGTCAGTCTGATGTGTCGTGGACGAAGTGTCCGTGGTAGAGGATCGAACTAGGGAGCTTTGGAATTGGATTCTACATGATGGATAATGCGCCTTAGACGTCTACAGTATGTTCTTAACTTGGTGTTTTTTAATTCTTTATTTTTTCTTTCTTTCTCTGTTTTAGGTTTAACTTCAATATTGTCTTTAAGTGTTCTCATGGCTCCTGCCAAGCTCAGAGGTTTTTTTTTCAAAATACCAAACTGTTAAAAATAAACCAAAGTTTTACGTCTTGTTTTTGGATTTTAGAATTTTGATCTTCAAGTACGAGCCTTATATGGATGATTATTTGTCAATTCATCTCTTACGCACACAACAGATAGTCTACCACGGAACATAAACAAAAGTATTTCGAGAAATACATATGTAAAAATACACACACGAAAAGACACAAACACGAAAACATACATGCAGAAACACACACACACACACACGCACAGCATTACCCATAGATCGGTCACACGAGCTCTGAGCTCCCTTCCGGGAGGGAAATAGCTGTCGATCACGAGTCCAACACGTGATCCGAAGACCAATGCGAATAGAATTACACACACACACACACACATGCACACACACACACACACACACACACACACATCATACACACACACACACACAAACACTCAAAACTCACATCCGTATTCCTGCACACGCCAAGTCGAGTCCCACTTAACGGAAGCTGTCCCTCTTAACTTATACATGCATGCATGCATATCCTCTGAGTGCGGGACCCTTGCAGTATGCACGGGCAGCAAACACTGGCCGTCGGGCCAAGAGGCCTTGCAAAACAGTCACGAGACAAAGCAAGTAAACTAAGTAGATACGTCTTGACAAGGAGGCAGCATTTTGGAGTGATATCACAACTAAAGGTCAATAAGGGTCCCCGGTTTTGAATGTTTCTTTAAACGACCTTAACCCTTATTGATGAAGGTCACGCTTGTGTTGATATAAGGTGTGATATCAGCAAGCGATTTTATTCAAATAATAGGCATATTCGGGACTGTGAAGTTTCTGTTTACAGAGAATAAATATTTTTCCTAATATTTCCCCTCAGTTGAATGATATTGTCTGTGTCGGCTAGAGCAGAAGCTGCGAAGTCACTAAGTCACTCAATGCTTTCCTGATCTGCTGCTCCACTGCGATTCACTAAATAAACAGTGCATAATCTCAATTGTGATTACAGTTACGACCACTATAATTGTGATTGTGATCATAATTATGGTTATGGTGACACTGATGATTGTGGTGATGGGTTATGTCAACCGTGTTGGTTATGATGAATATGGTGATTATGGGGAATATGATGATCATTATGATGGTAATGCTAATGATTATGACGATTATCATATGAAGATCAGTATCAGAACTAGAATAAATCGAAACAATGTTGCTTATCATAGCTATGATTATGATTATATTAATGATGATAAAGATAGTGACAAAAACTATTACAATAATTCTATTAACGAAAGTGATTAAAAATAGATATTCTTTACTTTCTGCAACTAGGAAAAGGCTGATTGTTGTGGTAAAGGCTTGACGATAGACACTCCACAGAGACATCACCCATACCTTACGTGTTCAGACAGCCAATAAATTTAACTTCTCATAATATGGTTTCTCAACTGATTTGAGTTTGAGTACAAAGAACATGACCTTTGTTTACAATATTCTAGTCTTCCATAAGAACATTTTAAGAATGTGTCCATAGTTCATATTGCTTTAATTTCTCTGTTGATCGATATATGACGTTTGGAAAACAAAACATTGTAACCGAAGCCATTTCTACTCAGACGAAATCACTAAAGTTGAGGAAAATTGACGTGGCTTTTAGCAAAAATAACCAGGACACTTTGGAATCAAACCCACGTCCAAGGAACTCCAAAGCAAAAACCTCAACTCGTCGCGACGGCACACACAAAAGTAATTACACCTCCGCTTAAATCCCTTCCCTCCTTCCGACACCTCCCTACGAAAAATAAAAAAAGCAACAATTCCCTCCCAAAACCGGAGGAAATGGGAATCCATTTCAACTTTCCATTTGCTACCAGGGCAATCTATATCTTAATGCCCTCGCATCCTCCTTTCATTTCATGGCGTCGCTCAAAGTTTAGCTCAGAATTTCTCTTCGCGTCCATATCTCCTTTTTCCTTTGATAGCCTCTCTCAAAGGTTATCAGATCTCCTCTCTTTGCAAACCTCAACACCACAGCTCCTTTCACACAATCCATCCATTCCTGAATGCTCCTTCCTTAATTCCTTTTTCCGAGTCGAAATAGTTTAGTCAATAATGGGTTATGTACTATCTCAGTAATCTAACCAATCATGATAACTCTTTAGAGATTTTATAGTCTGGCTGCTGTTGACAAAAGAAACACACAAAAAAAAATAAAAGAGCTAAACAGATAAAGTACAGACTCTACTGCACGAGTGTAGAAATATTCCCTCTCTTACGAGTAAAACCCGCAGTAAGCTCCTTAGGTAAAACCACACTGGGAAACTACGTGTATATATATATATGTATATATATAATATATATACATTATATATATATATATATATATATATATATAGAGAGAGAGAGAGAGAGAGAGAGAGAGAGAGAGAGAGAGAGAGAGAGAGACAGAGAGACAGAGAGAGGAAGGACGAGATGAAAAAAGTGGAAGATAAAATGAAAAAATAAACAAGAAAATAACGATAGAAAAAAAAGGAAAAAGAAAACACGGAAAGGGCTAACGACCCTTCGGTTGGACGAGATCCAAATAAGAACCCAAATCTCTCGAACTGAGCACCACTCGATCACCACCGGCAGGATCCTATTATGGAGGTTAGCTATTCAATAAATTAATCTTGTTTCGATCTGTCCTCTCGTAAAACCCAGAGCACGGCGCTCCGAACCCCACGGGGTTTAGTGTATACGTGCGTGTTTTACGTGTGTTATGTATATCCTATTTGCGTGTTGTGTGTGCGTTGTGTGCTACTGTACATCTGTTCCATGACTGTGTTATGTGTGCGTGAACGTTGAATTTTGTATATGTGCGTTATGCGTGTTGAGTGTGTTGAACGTTATATGTGTGTTATGAGTGCGCCTTATGTGCATGCTTTGTGTGTGTTGTGTGTATGGATTGTGTGTCTCTTTATGTGTGTATGTATGTGTGTATGTATGTGTGATGTATGTGTGTATGTGTACAAAGGCGGAGCATGCTGATATGAGACCTTTTGGTCCATATCTAGATCGGACGCAAAAATATCATAATAATGATAAATAAATGAATGAATAAAAACTATAATAATGTAAATAACGAATAAAATGCATAAACAAATGCATAGGTATAGTTAAATAATAAGTAACAGATAAATAGCAAATAGTAATAAATATGACATATAACTAATAATAAATGAGAATCAAGCAAATAATAATAAATGAACAGACAAATTATAACAAAACAAATAAACAAATAATATAAAATAAATGGTAGTCATTATAGCATCTTGCTTAGGTGTTTATCTAAATGATTCTTAAATTTTCGAACTGAACTACATTGCACTGCCTCTGCAGGAAGTTTATTCCATTTATTAACTACACGGTTGGCGAAATTGTTTCTACCCACTTCCAAATTAAATCTATTTCTGGACAGTTTGAGACTATTGTTTCTTGTCTGATTCTCATTTAGTGTGAAAATTTTGTCACTTTTGATGTTATCAATTCCCTTTAGAATCTTAAAGACCTGTATCAAGTCACCTCTGAGTCTACGCTTTTTTAAGGAAAACAGATCCATATGTTTTAGTCGATTTTCGTAAGATTTATCTTTTATATTTGGAATCAGTTTTGTGGCTCGCCGTTGTATTTTTTCCAATCCGTCAATGTCTTTAATGAGATTCGGTGACCATACAGAAACAGCATTTTCCAATTGTGGACGAACTAACGATTTATAGCTTGTTAATGAGTGACGGACTTTTGAAGTCAAAAGATCGCGCAATCAATCCTAGAATCTTATTTGCTTTCTCAGAGGCTAAAATATACTGCTTAGATGATAATTACGCCGAGATCCTTTTCACAATCCACTTTTATTAGCGAATTTCCAAATAACTTATAATCGTACTTACTGTTATTTTTACATATGTGCATTACCCTGGATTTACTTGTGTTAAATTTCATTAGCCACTTATCAGACCATTGCTGTAATTTATCTAAATCTTCTTGTATGCGTGTATGTGTATGTGTATGGCTGTCTGTGTATGTCTGTGTATTTGATTCACCATGGTCTTGGATCACATGTTGGACTTTTGATCGACAGCTACTACCCTCCCAGAAAAGAGTTCAGAGCTCATATATGACCGATCTATGGGTGATGCTGTGACCTTACACGCACACACACACACCCAACTCCCAGCCCACGAGAGTTTGAGTAACAGCTCGCAGCGCAGCGATAATGAAGTTATTTCAGCCCTGTGTGGGATTCGAATTCGGACCACCGTAGTGGCGGCCGCGAACGCTCCCACTGCGCCATCCAGTCGTGTATGTCTGTGAACGAGTATGTGTATATGGGTATGTGTGTTTGTGCATGTGTACTGTATATGTATAACAGTATATGTGTATTTGTGTCTTGTTTGTGTGTCTGTGTACAAGTCTGCTTGCGCGTGTGTGTGCGTGTGTGTGCATGCGTGCGTGGTGTGTGGGTGTGGGGGGGGAACAAATTCTCATATAAAATTCCTTTTGTTCTCTCCTCTCTCTTCCCCACCCAAACCCTCCCCCCCCACCACTACTCCCATTTTCTGGCTACTAGTTCCCCATTTGCTTCCCTCTGTACAAACCTGTACACAGAAAGACAAGTCTTGTTGCCAATTGTTACAAAGACGTGGTTGACGAAGCTGTATGATGGAATATTCAACAACAGAGGCTCCTCTTCTTCTTACAACGCTCTCTGCCACCTCCTAAAGCCTCTTCACTCTCCCCTCTTTGGTGCTGTGTTGTCCCCAAAGATAAAAGCGTCAACAGAATACTTTGACTTCTCTCCCTCACTGACGAACTTAGCAACGCTTTATCCTGTTTTCTCCCTGTTACCAAAATGTTTCGTTTTTGGGAAATCTGGTTTTGTGCCTCACCTTTTCAACTTAGATTTATATAGGTTTACAAGCAAGCACGCACGTATGTGCACGCATGCACACGCACGTATACACACACACACACACACACACACACACACACACACACACACACACACACACACACACATATATATATATATATATATATATATATATATATATATTGCAAAAATAATCACAAAAACGCATGACTAAATGATCATAGAGAAACCACAGGGAAATAAAGTTCGGAATACTAAACGTTTTCGTCTACTATGGCATCTTCCGAGCTTTATATATATATATATATATATATATATATATATATATATATATATATATATATATATATATATATATATATATATATATATATATATATATATATATTCTCCTTTCCATTCTTCGTTCCGTATTTTTCAACATCACCGTCCCTTTCCAGACACTTTCTGCCCTTCCTTTCTTCCAACATCCCTCAATCAGCCCTTGTACAGTATCACCTTTCTTACCCTCAATAGCACTCTTCCCCCTTTCCCCCCTCGCCCCACTGGTGTCCTGGCGACAGTGCCTTTGCCCTTGGCGCCACAGAGCGGGGTGGTAATGAGAGCCTGACGCGTGCAGGTGACACCGAAAGAGATTCCAGAACGCCTTGACCGCCCCTCGCCTTCCAGGAGGTGTTCGTTCCAGCGTCTGGAAACGTGTGGTCTTCTTTTTACACGCTGGTGTGGTGGTTGCATGTGGTCCCATGTGTGTACATGCTGTGTACGTTTCCTGTTGTGTATGTTGTACGTCTTATAGGGCGTGTATGATGTACTGTGCATGATCAATATATTGAGTATATGGCTTGGTGTATATACGGATTATTGTGCGTATGTTGTGTCTGTTGTGTATATGTTAGCATATTGTATATGCTATCAGTGGTACATATGCTGTATGCTCTGTATACTTTATGTATTTACATAACTTATATGTATGTACTTGTATGTATGTATATATGTATGTATGCATCTATGTATGTATGTATGTATGTTTGTATGTATGTACTTGTATGTATGTATGTACTTGTATATATGTATGTACTTGTATGTATGTACTTGTATATATGTATCTATATATGTATGTATGTACTTGTATGTATGTATATATGTATGTTTATGTTCTACATGTGGCGTGTACTGTTGTATATATGATCTCCATATTTTATACATGTTATATGTTGTATATGTTCTAAATATATATGGTATATGAATTACAAACACACACACACACACACACACACACACACACACACACACACACACACACACACACACACATACACACACACGCGTGCGCGTCTCGTGGCACAGTGGTAGAATTCCTGGCTGCCACTACTGCGGCCCGGGTTCGAATGCTGCCCAGGGTTGAAATAACTTCAGTATCGCTGCGCTGTGAGTCGTTACTCCAACTCTAGTGGGCGAGGAGTTGGGTGTGTGTGTGCGTGTAACGTCACAGCATTACACATAGAGGGAGGGAAATAGCTGTCGATCACGAGACCAACACGTGATACAAGACAATGGTGAATCTCTCTCTTTCTTTCTCTCTCTCTCTCTCTCTCTCTCTCTCTCTCTCTCTCTCTCTCTCTCTCTCTCTCTCTCACACACACACACACACACACACACACACACACACACACACACACACACACACACACACATGAACACACACACACATGAACACACAAATACACAAATATGCACACACATACACACACACACAAACACAAACAAAAACACAAACACACAAAGATTCAGTTCTGCGTCGCTGCGCCACGTTGACTATGTTGGCCAAAGTCGTGGCGACTTTTTTTTCTGAAGGAGTTACGCTTTAACAATTCAGGAGAAAAAAAAAAGAAAGAAATGTAGATTTCTCTTACGGAACTGTTGTCTCGTTTCGTGGCTGCTCAGTGCTCACTTTACATTTGTCAATTTTATTTTTTTGATCCGAGGGAATTCAGCTGAGTGGTTCTGAAAGGAATCCAGAAACCATTCCATCAACATGTTTCCATATATTCATTGGAAGACAGATAGACAGACAGACAGATAGACGGGGAGAAAGGGATAGGCAGAGACAGAGAGACAGAGAGATAGACAGAGACAGTCATTGATTCCTTCCTTCAGTCGGTCTGTCAGTCAGTTAGTCAGTCAGTCAGTCAGGAAGGTAGGCAGTCAGACAGCCAGATACAGACAGACAGATAGATAAACAGACAGACACGCACGCACGCAAGCACACACATGAATGAATATCCAATAAATGTATAATTCTATTTCCTCTTCACCTCTCACTCCTCCCTTCCCTTCCTCTTCTTCCTCACCTTACTCCTCTCCACCTTTCTCCTCTTCCTCTTCCTCCTCTTCGTCCTCCTCCTCCACCGACTATTTCCCGCCTTCTCTCCGTTCATTTCTGAGTTTTCCAAATCTTCACACTCGAGTGCTGTACCCTATGGCAGAACTCACCAAGAATAGTTTTGTTCTCTTCAATCCTCTGCTACATATACTGTCCCCTTTACGCAGTTCTGTTGCCGAAGAAAGTGACCTAAATATGGACCTCTAACAAAGTGTCTTTTCCTCTCAACGGCTGACCTCACAACAGGTCATTTGTTACTTCTGGTTCACAGTCGAGGAGCCGAATGAAGGTCGTGTTTTTTTTTTTTGTTTTTTTTTTTTTAGGGGATGTCATTTGCTCTTTTACCTGACGTTGCGCCTTATTTTCCTTGTCCTTATGTATTACTTCGTTACACTTAGACAGATACACGAAACTTCCAGGTTCCTCCACATCTTTACAAAGAACACCGCGTGCGTAAGATCGCTTAGCTCTCATCTATTCTCTAAGTTCCAAAACCAAATTTCTAATCCCCATCTAAGCTTATCTATACAGGTTTCATAACCTTGCGGAAAGAATTCTTCTTCTTTGTCTTGTTTCTTGATAAGCATAATTTTCTGCATATCGATAATCTCGTTGTTGGACGACTTCTTCATACTTGTGTCGAGGGATTCTCTCAAGTTCAAAACAATCCCCTGGTCCGTTTTCTGTCGTTATCAAACCACCAACCACTTTCATACCCGATAGAACTTATCCTTTTATCCTGGATGCCGCCGGGTGATTTTATTCGCGTAGTGAAACAATTATTCCGAAACAGACAATTATGACGAAATCCTCAAAACTGGAAGATTTTTTGTAACTCCTTACATATATACATCATGTATTCATGTGCATGTACTGTGTGTGTGTGTGTGTGTGTGTGTGTGTGTGTGTGTGTGTGTGTGTGTGTGTGTGTGTGTGTGTGTGTGTGTGTGTGTGTGTGTGCGTGTGTACATGCATATACATGTGATTCACCAAGGACTTGAATCACGTGATGGACTGGTTACCTACAGTTCTTATCCTACTAAACGAGAGTTTCATAGCTCGTATAGTCCGACCTACGGGTAATACTACGACCTTAAAACGCACATAGAAGAGACAGTAATGTCTTTCAGTACTGTGTTCCCTTCCAAGCTCAGTCACGGTTCCATTGAGTTAACAAACCGAGAGCCTAACGACTACACTAGAAAGCCGATTGAGTGTATCTATGTGCGTGTATGTACGTTAATATGCATGTATGTGTGTGAGTGTGAGTGTGTGTACATGAGGGTCCACAAGGTGAGATTAACCCCAAAATCCAAGCAAGGTCGTGGAGGGAGGAGTAACTCAGAGATGACAGAGCTCATTAAGTCATCCCTGTCGCCGTCTGTTTGGAATTACGGAAGCTCGCCTTCGCTCCATTATGCCTAAGACGCTCCGCTTTTCTCTACGAATTGTTCCCCGTCGCGGGATGTCGCAGTTCATAATGGATAAATAATAGTCTCGGCCACGGGGCTCCACGTCCGTTTTCTCGTGTACCCCCGGCCTTATGTATTGCTGTTGTGTAGCCCATTTTGAGGGCCTAATTGATAAATAATAGTCTCGACCACGGGGCTGTATGTCCGTTTTCTCGTGTACCCCCGGCCTTATATATTGTTGTTGTGTAGCACATTTTGAGGGCCTAATTGATAAATAATAGTCTCGTCCACGAGGCTCTATGTCCGTTTTCTCGTGTACCCCCGGCCTTATGTGTTGCTGTTGAGAAGCCGATTTTGAGGCCTAATTAACACTAAACATCAGGCCCCTACTTGTGTATATTACAGTCTATGACCCTACTCTGAACAAGTAGGGGTCTATAGATGACATCTTGAGAGACTGGTTTACACTAAGAAATGGGCAGGGGCGTCTCAGATAACCCCGTCGTTAGGGATCCTTTCTCTACGTTTTCTTTATGATTTTTTAGTTTATTTCAGGTCTGGACCCGCGTGAGGCGCACAGATACTGAGATCGTTTCTATATTATGGTTTAATCAATTTCTGAAAGGGGAAAGAATATCACTCCCAATTCTACTCTGTATTCAAGGATTGGAGGCTGGAGGTAACTCGTACTGTGATAGTTACGTTAACGACCACGTTAGTAAGCTCATTGTTAACCTGTCTGAGGTTTGTCGGTCAGGTTAACTACTTCTTTAAGACTAAGCCAAATAAAAATCAATAAAAATACCATCGAATTGCAATTATTATTGACTGCGTTTACCTATATATCAACATGTCGGTCAAGTTATCTTTGCATAACGCACAGACAAGACGGTAGAAAAGCTAATGTATACAGTGACATTACTCCATCTATCAGTGAAGTCATAGTGACGTCATTCCACCTCAGTGACGTCATAGTGACCCCAAAGAGAGGACGTGACCTCGTTGGCCGGGAATATTGACTAACATTTGTTTACCAAATTTTCATCCATCATCTTTCACACAAATACCCGTCTCGTTTCATTTTTTTTTTTCGTTCCTCTCAATATTTTCTCTGTGAAAAAGAATTTTTTTTGGGGGGAGTGAATAAAATCAACTAACAGAATTAGTATTTAATATAACGTCATTAGCACCAGCGCTTCTAGGTTGGAGGACAACATGACGTCGAAGAAGAGGCAAAGGAGATATTCAAGGAGAAGAGGCAGAAATTGAAAATGAACAGCAGATCTCCAAACACAAAATAATTCTGCATGACTCTGGTCCGTATGGGTGCCACTAACATTTGCCGTCAATAGCGGAACAAGACAGTAAAAATATAAATGCAGGTTAATGATGAGGTAATTGATTTAAACATTACCCTTCGGAGTGTATAAGCTCCTTTCAACATAATTAATATTTTTTGCAGAGGAGAAAAAATCAAAATATTAACTAAATTATAGATAAATGAAAACATGAAAAACAAAATCTGTACATAGCCTAAGATAAGAAGTTTTATTTAGCTAATTAATGATCTTGATATGGGATTCAAAGTAAATCTATTAAGTATAGGACCGTTGTAACTTTGCATGGTGGACACTGCAGGAACGATATACAGGTTTGTCCGTACATGCATACATACATGCACACATACATACATACATACATATACCAAAGGCTTTTTCCCCCTTACAAGGGGGGGTAGCAAAAAAAAAAAAAAAAAAAGCATAGAAACCACTCCCACCCATTCCATCCCCTACATACTCCACTCCCCTCTAACCTCTTCCCTCCCTCTATCTTGGCACCTCCTGGGTGACGGGTCATCCCTGCATTTCGTCCACTGCCCTGGGTCAGAAGCAGTTTAGCAAAGACAGATTAAACATGGTGAAACATTATAGGAATAAGCTAGAGAACAGCCCTGCTTTTTTTTACATCTCTAGCAGATTCTCATAATATTTCGTCATGTTTAAGATATCTTCGCACTAACCTGTGAAGATAGTTTTGTCTGTTACTGTATCCCTGAGCAAAGGAGATACGCTTTACACAATTTGTTTCGTCGAACAATGTAATCAATACGATTTGTTCCTGGCAGTGAACAAGTCCGCATTCTGTATTTCAACATTAAAAAGTAAAACCTTTTAATGTTTGGAAAGCCTTTTAATTTTTTTTTAAGTATTTCCTAATTAAAATGAGACGCAAAGGAGTCCATATATATGTCTTATGCGCTGAGGCCAAGGTTTAGTTGTATAAAGATGTAAGCAACTAGGGTGATATCATTTATATCTGAATGCCCTAACATACTTCCACATGCTTGAAGAGATAGTTTTCATTATTCAGAATCTCTGAAATAAAAATAATAAAAAATCCAATATTTGGGACGACAGTTTTTCCAAAATATTCAAAGCAATACCAGAATTATACGATTTCTATAGAGAGTTTTCCAAAAGACATTTTGGCCAAAATATTATTCTTTCCTAAATCTTAGAGATTCTGAATCAAGAGAACTAATAATTGAATATAAGAGGTTCCGAATTAAAGGAATTATCTAGATACGTACGAGTACAGTAAAAACCGAAATTCCATTTACCTCCTTTAATTTAATCATGTAAGTGTACATTCTAGATATTCCAGAGGCGAAATCTTATTACTATTAAACTCGTTTTAGTGCAAGAACGCCTTCGCATACTTGGCAGCGCACACTGAATGCAGAAGTAAGGCTTAAACCTCTTACATTTGTGTATTCTACTTGTTGCGAGTGTTTGTGAAAACTTCTGCAGATAAGAATTCCGGCGTAGTGTGTGAGCGTATTCTCATCAAGATACTAGTATAAAGATTAAAAAGGTGAGGAGCCTACCCCAGGAGGCGCTTAATTGCGGCCGAAGCCGTCACCTTTGCCCTATGCACTTGGACTGTTGGAGCAGGGAACAGTCACTGCTGGAAATTGGAGAAGAGTAAGGGATTCGAACCCACAATTAAGCGAATGCGAGACCAGCACGATTCCGATTACGCCACCAGCGTAACAAGTGAGGTACACAGATATAGAAGACATGCAATTTTTAATTCTATATTGGTCAAAGTGCGAAGTGAAAGAAAATTGAAAATTGCGAGAAACGATAATCAGGGAAGTAAATACACCTTAGAAACCGCACAAAAGAAAGTGTCGAGGTACAGTAGAACCGTCCAACAGAAGTTTTTCATGCTAAAAAAAAAATAAAATAAAAAAAAAATAAAAAATAAAAAAAGAATAAAACCATCCAATAGAAGTTTCATGCAAAAAAAAAAAAAAAACGAAGAAAGAAAAAAAAAATATATATATATATATATATATATATACATATATATATATATATATATATATATATACATATATATATATATATATATATATATATATATATATATATATATATATAAGTAAAACCGTTCAATAGAAGTTTTTCATGAAAAAAGAAAAAAAGTAAAACCGTCCAATAGAAGTTTTTCATGCAAAAAAAAAAAAAATCCCTCGCTACGTAAAACACACACACATGTAGGCACGAGCCAGCAATCCCCACATATTCCTCCTACCACACAACACAAGCACAGTCAACTGAGCGTAACGAAAAAGCACCAGTAACATACTACTTGAACATTTACAACAACCTACCAAATGCGACTCACCACATACCCATAAAAAACACACATACACGCTCAGATCACAAAACAAACATTCTAAGACCGATTTCCAAACTCCATACCCCACCCGCCTCCTCCAGACATCACCCCAAGCGAGAAATCCCTACCACGACAAGAAATGGCCACGCTGCCACGATTTCGTCTAGATTTTGTCTAGATTTTGTCTAGATTATCCAGTAATGAAAATATGCCAACACAGGATTGACCTGGCCACGGGCTCAAATTGTCCTAAGTGGAATCACCATACAGAAAAGACAGAACACCTCATCCTACACGACTCTACTCTAGCCTTATCCAAACAACACAAAATATCTTCATTGAGTAAGATGTAGACCAGTCCTTCGAAATTTGCCGGCTACATAGGACCCGTGGGTTTTCTGTGAAGAAAGAAAAAAAAAAAAAAAAAAAAAAAAAAAGAAAAAAAAAAAAAAAAAAAAAAAAAAAAAAAAAAAAAAAAAGAGGCAAGACTGACTGATTCCGACATAGTTTCCGGACCGGGCGCCCTATGTCACCAGGATGTTATAAACAGGATGATATGACGTGTGTCTCGAACTGGTATACAAAAGGGAGGAAAGGGGGTTGGAGGTGACATCACGTCACATTCCCAAAATCTATTCCAGTCTGTTATATGTTCGGGATGTCCATGGAGGCTGTCATGGACAAATATATATATATATATATATATATATATATATATATATATATATACATATATATATATACATATATATATATATATATATATATATATATTAAGATTCGGAATGGATAACATGACTAGATAGTGACTGAACAATATATACAAAATTATGAGAAATTGATCAAGACCATATTTTGCCCAGAACCAACTATTTAGTTGGATTAAAAGTCTAAATATTTGAGATAATAAAAGCTGAAGGACCTATAAATATTTCATACAGCTGCTGTATAAATAAAACGAGATTTCAGTATAAAAAAACTATGAAGATTCTGTCTTGTGGACCAACTTTCTACGGAATAAAATCATATTTGATACTAATTCGGCAATTACATTTTTGTAGTCATATCAAAGCAATTGATTTGTTTATAGTCAAAGTTAATTACTAATTAGCTTGGCCAGCAATTTACATCAGATCAGGCAAATGCCTTCATTTTACTGCATCAGTAATTGGGTTAGTTTTCCATGTGACTGCTCTAATGACCCTTAATTAAGTTATCTATTTCGTTTGTCTATTCTTGTTATTTTTTTCATTCAGTGACATTTTCTTTTTTACGCTATGGAGAGCTGACTCAATTGGAACACAATTTCTTCATTCTAGTATAGAATAAGGTATGACAATATTCGTCTGGATTAAAAAATATATAGCATGAAAATCATAAAATTCTTGTTCACTCCATCACTCCTCTGGCGCTACAGGCCCATTGAAGCCCCTGGACGCTACAACAAGATACCAGAGGAGCCTGGATGACCGCATTGTGGACAGCTGCCCAGGATGTAACACTTCACCCCATACCATACAACACATAATGGAAGACTGCA
This sequence comes from Oratosquilla oratoria, assembly GCF_046742065.1. NCBI lineage: Eukaryota > Metazoa > Arthropoda > Malacostraca > Stomatopoda > Squillidae > Oratosquilla > Oratosquilla oratoria. The sequence continues at coordinate 29,706,444 of NC_134797.1, forward strand.
TTATACACAATCATGCACGCAAACAACACAACATACACTCTATAAAGGATTTGTGGGAAAACCCAGTTTCGGCTGTAGCATTCCTTGGGGAGACAACAACAACAACAAGATACCTCCAGACTCTCCGATCTGCTGCTAACATCTCTATATCGTCGGGGTCGAGGTCCAGGTCTCGTAAGTCGTTCTCCACCACATTCTTCCATCTACTACGAGGGCGTCCTCGAGGTCTCCTGCCTACTATGTTCTCGATGAAAACACGAGAAGTGACTCTGTCTGGTCCGGATTTGAGAATGTGACCAAGTCACCTCAGTCTCGATGATCTAAATTCTTGTAATAAATATAAAACGGACGAAGATTACTAACCCCAAGAACGTTAGATTTAACCAAAGTAGGTAGAATCAACTTAGCCAACCGCGTAGTCAAGTTAAGAAGAAGAACTTCCCGCAAAGGTGATCACATATTACACACTTTGTAACTTTTATTTCATTCGAACACCTTATCCTTATGCTGTACTGTTTTCCTTTTCCTTTTCTTTTTTGTATCTTCGTTACTTGTTCATTTGTTTATTTATCCTGATATTCATTCTATTTCTTTATTCGTTTGTAAATGTATGTGCTATACTGCGTACTTTCCAGTTACAGAACGATAAATTCCCTGTTGAAATGTTTTTCTGTTGTGAACGATTGTGAACTCTGAAACATACAATGAGAGGCTTAATTAGCTTCAGTCACGCTATCACGATGGTCATCAAATGTTGTGAATTCGAAAAGCCGCAGGACGACTTCGCTTAGAGTATTCTAGATTTCACTAAGAACAATTCAATAATGTGTCTAATATTCGTATAGTTGGTTGGTTGGTTGGATTATGAGTTTTAGGCTCAAAAGCCAAGCACTGGAGCATCAAGGGCTATTCAGCGCTATGAAAGCTAAAAGGTGGATGAAAGCTAAAAGTTCAGTGATTTCATTAAAAAGATAATAATAATAAAATTGAAAATTACAGTGAGTTATAATAGGTGATAAAACTTGATAAGCTTTAAAAATCTGACCACACGGGCTACTTCACAGTAGGTTTAGCTTCTATCAGTTCGTCATTCACTTTCTCATCACATGACGCACAGGTAATATGACATTTGGAGATTCGAAAAAATGAAAAATTATAATCGAAGTCGTTTCTACTCAAACGAACTCATTTGAGTCGTGTATGTGTGACCGGGGTTTTGTTGACATATACACTGTTAGGACTCTACTGCAACGTATTTAGCGGTCCAAAGCTCTACTTCTATCTCTTCATCTACCATTACCTACCGCTGTTACACTGCCATGCACTCATTCTTTCCACTCAGCAGCACAAAATTTCTTCACAGCGTTATTTATGGAGCAAACAGGTGGTCTTAGCAGGCTTCCTGGGGTCTACGGGTCTTCTGGAAGAAAGACTAGGGGCAAACGACTGATCACTGAGTGACAATAAAGACCTCACGGACGTTTAGCAACCTTCAAGAATAAAGTGCATCCAAATGGAACGAAAGCCAAATGCACATAATGCTAAAAAGAAATAGATACCATCGTACAAAAGGCAGGAAGCATTGTAACACACCGCACGAAGAAAACTGAAATAAGAGTGTTCGACAAGAGCAACTGGTTGAATGTTGACGGAAGGCATCAGACTCCCTTGATGCGATTTAACCCTGTGTACACAGATTTCCAGCTTCCCAATGTGAGCTCACTTACATGGAAACGTCTTGGCACACACAAGCTCCAAGCAGTGCTGGCACTCTGCTGAATACAGAAATAAAACTTGCATCTCTTTTACATTTGTGTGCCTCACGTGTTGCCAGCAAAAACGTGTTTATAATATTTTGGTAAGAAATAAAAAGACAGTTTCCATAACGTGCGCCTACATAACGTCATCAGCATGTGACGATGGAGCAAAACAATGCACCAGGAGTTTCATGCAGAAGACATCATATGTATAATCTTTGTCTACCATATGTTTGTTGGGATATGTTGAGATATGTTGGGATAGCATGAGGTGGAATGGGCGGGTGGATGGGGGGTGAGGTAGTATGTGTGAGCAAAATTTGACGCAGCCCGAAGGGATTTCTCCCCGTCCTCTCATTTTATGCAATGGGGGGACGGAGAGGGGGGGGGTCGCCGATTTAATGAAGCGGCCTTGCTGTGGATGTGCTGTGTCTTGCGACACTGCTTCTGACCCAGGGCAGTGGACAAGGTGCAGGGATGACCCGTCATTCAGGAGGTGCTAAGATGGGAGGGAGGGTGGAGGGGTGTGGAGTGTATTCAGGGATGGAATGGGTGGGAATGATTTTATGCCTTTTTCTTTTTGGCTACCCCCCTTGTAAGGGGGAAAAAGCCTTGGTATATGTATGTATGTACCATATGTTTGTAACTGCTGTGCATGGATCTTTGTGTCACTCTTCCTTAGGTTCAACAGACTTGAGATAAACAAAGCAACTCCATCAGTCTTTTTGGATTTGGACGGTTCCTCTTGCACACACGAACTGTTTCCCTTTTCTTATGTATTTCTCGTGATAGATTCTATTTTTTCTGTTCTATCTTTCTTCTCCTTTTCTGCAGGGGGGGGGTCGCCGATTTAGGGAAGCGGCCTTGCTGTGGATGTGCTGTGCCTTGCGACACTGCCACTGACCCAGGGCAGTGGACAAGATGCAGGGATGACCCGTCATCCAGGAGGTGCTAAGATGAGAGGGAGGGTGGAGGGGAGTCGATTGTATTTAGGGATGGAATGGGTGGGAGTGATTTTATGCCTTTTTCTTTTTGGCTACCTCCCTTGTAAGGGGGAAAAAGCCTTGGTATATGTATGTATGTATTTTTGCAGAAACCACCGTGAAATTGAAAAAAACAGATACCGAACGTTTTCGTCTATTTAGACATTTTCAAAGGTACAAAAAAGCAATACAGAAACAATAAATACATAAGACAAGGATACTCGGAGAGGTCCCATGTTACATTTTATCACACACAATTTTGTCAATAATAAAATTGTCCAATTTGAATAAACCCAAACTCAAGTTCATATTATTTCCAAAATTTCTTTTTATAAAACAAGATTCAATAATATTTCTTTCTATAATATTATTACAAGAAGTAATTATTTTAGAATTTCCCCAGTCAATATCATGACCATAATCCCTTTGGTGGACAAATAATCCACTGGACACTTGAAAGTATGTATGTATCTTTCTATCCTAGTGGAGCAACCAGAGGGGTGCTAGTCTCGTATCTCCTTAGTCCTGGGTTCAAGTTTCCTCTACGATTCCCAGCAATGACTTCGGTCGTAGCTACACGCCTCCTGGTGTATGACCCTCACCTTCTTCTCTGTTTGGTCCAGCTTTTCATGTGGAAGCTATTTATGTACGTTAGATACAATTGGATTCTGAAGTTCGTCAGCAAGTTTGAGATTTTCCTTATTTTTAGCAGAAGAAACATAGGCTTCAGTTTAGTTCCAAGTTGCGACACAATCACTAACCATCATCAGGAATATTTGTATCAAACGCAGCAGAAAGTGATTACTCAGTTTTCTATGGATTGACAAGAATAACCACACTAGAAGATATTGAAACATATACCTGTTCGTACTACTTTATGTACTTTCTTCTGTTTAACGCATGATGATCTTATTCATACGTGAACAAATGATCATGTTGAAGAGTTAGCGCCTATCGTAATTATTTCTTTTACGATGACGTGTCATACATATTTCATTCTGGCTAGGCGCCAGGCGATTCTATTTGTCTTGGAGAAGGTCGCCGTGACAAAGGAATTAATTTAACTAAGCGTGTGCATGCGTGCGTGTATGCTTGTGTGTGCGTGCATGTGTATGTGTGTATGCGATCACATGATCGTCTTTTGATCAAAGACTACGGTTAATCAGACTCACGCACATGTACTCAAAGAAACGCATACACAATTTGCACAATAAACACCATTCATAAATATCACGCACAACTCTGAATAAATATTTCAAAGACATAAAATGACCCAAACCACACCAAGAAAAGCCTGAACATAGATTTCACAAACTACGATGTGACTTTATGACGCTTGTTACGTTTGGAACGACATTACGTCAGGAACTTCTGACATAAAAGGCAAAATCACGCTCCGCGTACATCACACATGGAAGTACGTTTCGGAACAGTCGCGCCATCTTGCTCTTGTGTTGCGGAGAATCCGGGCCGCCTTAGGCCCAGATCCACTTTGCTTAATCGCATCGGATCAAGTTTCGAGCCCTTGGCGCATTAGTGATGGGGTTTTGGCCACATGCGCAGCTCCACAGGGCACTTTGTCGAATTCATTCAATTTAACAGAAATAATAACATTAACACTGACAATGAGAATGACAATGACAGTGACGGTGGGTGACAGTGAGAGTGAGTGACAGTGACAGTGAGTGAGAGTGACAGTGAGAATGAGTGACAGTGACAGTGAGTGAGTGAGTGTGAGTGACAATGACAGTGAAATTGAATTACAGTGACAGTAAGTGACAGTGACAGTGAGTGATAGTGACAGTGAGTGATAGTGAGTAACAGTGATAGTGAGTAACAGTGATAGTGAGTGACAGTGACAGTAATGGTAATAGTAATAATAATGTATGTTGGCTCGAGGTGTACCGACTGGAAACCAGCAATCATTCATGCCTTCTTGTAGATCTTTCTAGGAAGATACGTTGGCCTGTTATTGTCGTTGTCAATGTTATTGTCATTATTGTCATTACCATTGTTATTATCGTCATTATCGTCATGATCATCGTTATCTTAGTTATCATCGTTATCATTATAATCATTATCGCCATCATCACCATTATCATCATTATCATCATTGTCATTATTAACATCATTGTCATTATTAACATCATTATCATTATCAATTCATTTTATTTTAAGTTTGTTCCAATGTCACCGACTAGTATGAGTAGGAACGAGTGCAGTAGCCGGTTGCCAGCTCTCCTTATATAAAAAATGAGACAATTTAAGTTAATAATGGGAAGTTT
>NC_134797.1:29716468-29756468 GCF_046742065.1 Oratosquilla oratoria
ACTCTTACTTATAATCTGGCTGGCTGGCGATAGGCAATCTTATTTTTCTTATTTCAGCAACTGCGTTTTTTTAATTATACTGATCACTTCCTAATCCATATATACATACACACACACACACACACACACACACACACATTTATATATATATATATACATATATATATACATATGTGCATATACATGCGTATACATACACTGATATATATATATATATATATATATATATATATACAGTATATATATATACATATATATATACACACATATACATACACACACATATACATACATACACACACACATTTAATATTTTTCTATCTAGTTCATTTCCTCTAAATTTGTCAATATCCATCGAGACAAGAAATATCTATCTCAGGAGCTCTCGTCAATCTCGTAGTAATAAGACCAATTGAAGTCTTAATATATTGCATTTTTTCTCTCCTCACTCCCCTCCTACTCCGAACCCTCTCTCAACGTAATCATTTTATTGAATATGATTTGTCTGCCCTTCTTTTAAATGGATACCAAATTCCCATACACCATCGCTACGCGGACTAATAATACCATCGCCACTGTATAGGCATTATCGTCATCATCACTACTGATATTCATATTTTGTCGTCATCGCCATCGCTTCATCATCATCATTATCATTGTATCATCATCATTGTATCATCATCATCGCATCATCATCATCGCATCATCATCATCGCATCATCATCATCGCATCATCATCATCGTATCATCATCATCGCATCATCATCATCGTATCATCATCATCGTATCATCATCATCGTATCATCATCATCATCGTATCATCATCATCGTACCATCATCATCGTATCATCATCATCGTACCATCATCATCGTACCATCATCATCGTATCAACATCATCGTATCATAATCATCATCATCATCATCATCATCATCGTATCATCAGTTTCACCGTATCATCATCATCATCACCATTACCATCATCTCATGTCATCATCATATCACCGTATCAACACCGTATTATCATTATCGTATAATAACTGCATCATGACGTCGTTACCAGTTTCCTAATGAACTCTTCCAATGGTATTCCCGAGTTTCACATTTGTTCTCCCCCACACAACCCCCTTCCCCAATCTTCTCCCCTCCAGCCTCCCCCTCAACATTCTCCCTAATTTTCTTCTCCCCCAACATTCTCCCCAATTTTCTCCTCCCCCAAACCTTGCCCCCAATTTTCTCCCCCAAACCTTCCCCCCAATTTTCTCCCCCTATTTTCTCCTCCCTCAACCTTCTCCCCCAATTTTCTCCACCCTCTACCTTCTCCCCCAATTTTCTCCCCCCAAACCTTCTCCCCCAATTTTCTCCCCCAAACCTTCTCCCCCAATTTTCTCCTCCCTCAACCTTCTCCCCCAATTTTCTCCACCTTCTACCTTCTCCCCCAATTTTCTCCTCCCCCCAATTTTCTCCCCAACCTCCCCTCCCTATGGAAAGGGGGGCCAGAATCCCAGGGGGGGACACCTTTCACTGTATTGGCCCCCGGGGGAGGGGGGAGGATACTATTCCCTCCAAACGAGTAATCTGATCGGAAATTGACAAAAACTGACGAGACCATGATGGTTTATCCGCAATGTTATGTATCTCAGCACTTTCGAAGAATTCCTTCATTGGGTAAGTAAAGTTTTCGCTCGCAGCATAAAGGGATATAGGATGAAAAATGAAATAAAACGAAACATAAAAAAACAAATAAATAAAAATGTTTAATCAAATTAAGCTTGATAGATAAATGAATATACTCGTATAAATAATTAGAATTAATTAACCAAAAAAAAAAAAATTAAATTGAATAAACAAATAAAATAAACAAATACAAAAATAGATACGCAGATAACTAAAGCATAATTAACAAGTAATAAACGAACATGTACTGAAACCAATTTATTTATCCTAAGTACCAATGTACAATAAAGGGAAATGTCAAGATGATTTGCTGCTGGCCAATCAGCGCTATAGAAAGTGCCGGTACCGTCAGCTGATTGGCTGCCGCCTTCACATAGACACAGTTCCCTTGTTGCTGTTGCTTTATTGCCTTGCTCACCGGAAAAGTTGTTGGAGTTTTACGTCTGTGCCTGCAACTAGGTCTCTAGGAAAAAGAAGAGGTCAATAACTTTTTGTTATCTATTTATGAATTATTTTTTACTACTAGCTTCTTAATCATTTATTAAAATTCATTATCTATTATTATCATTATTTATTACTTGTTATTTATCATCTTGTATTACTTATTATTTATTATCTATTATTCATTATTTGTTAAAATTTATTATTTATTATTATTATTATTATTTATTACTTGTTATTTATCTTTTATTACTTATTACTTATTATTCACTATTTATTATTTATCGCTGGTCGAGTGGGTTAGAGCGTCGCTACTTGCGGGGGAGGTTGAGGTGGTGATGGTTCGAACTCTGCCACCGGTGAGTTGGACCAAGGGCATGGGTCATTAAATTCCACGCTATAAAGTCCTCTGTAAGGGGCACCGTCCTAGCCTTCAGATAGAGCGAATTTTGCGACATTAAGCAGAATGACTACTTATTACAAGATTATCATTTAATATTTATATCATTTATTCATTTATCTACATATCTGTTTGTTTGTTTGTTTGGTCATCTATACATGTATTTACCCGTTTTTACATTTACAGAACAAACTCAAACTAGGATACTCTCCGTGCTTCATGGGCCAAACATCCTCCCTTAGGTCATAAAGGAACTATGAACAATGATCTTACAGCGAAATGTCATTACTGGTGGTGGCAACATGTTAGGCCCACTGGACGCTGTCTGCTAGGAAAAATAAAAAAACAAACACAAGCCGCACACAAACGCACATGCACACACATACCCACACACACACGCACACACACACAGACAAACACATTCACGCATGTATGCACACATACCCACACACAAAAACACATGCGCGTACGCACACGCACGCACACACACACACACACACACACATACAGAAACGCAAGCACGCGCGCACAAACACACACACAATATTATATATATATATATATATATATATATATGTGTGTGTGTGTGTGTGTGTGTGTGTGTGTGTGTGTGTGTGTGTGTGTGTGTGTGTTCTACATAGTATGCAGGAAATGGAGGAGTGGGGCTGGAGGTAAATGAAAGAACTAGGGACAGAGGTAAACGTATGTTGGAGATCAGTGGAAAGTGTCATGAGAAATAGTTACCCCTGGATGTCCACGACACTGTATAGAACAGAGACTTGAAATTCAAGGGGAAACAGAAAGGATGAAACTAAATGTGAATGAGATCATATATGGAAGTACGGAGGTTACGAGGATGGATAGGGTAAGAAATTAGGTAGTGCAGAGGCAGTGGTGGAAGGAGATAGCAAACAGGGTTGATAAAAAATATACTGGGATGGTTTGGAGATATGGAAAGGGGAAAATTAAAAGAGTGTGAAGGCAGAGGCGACTAGAATGAACTTGAGGAGAAAACCAAGAAAGAGGCTGGATTGGGTGAAGGGGACCTTGGGAACAAGAGGGATGTCTGTCGAGTAGGGAAGCGAGAGGGCAAGGGATAAGTGCAAGTGGAGTTGTTGTGAAAGGACCAGAATTTGACACGGCCCGAAAAGATTATTTTTTTCTACTCCGTAAATTCATGTGTGAATGAGTGGGGAGGTGGCCATGCAATGAAGCGGTGTGGGTAAACCAGCTTCAGCGGTCGGACCTTGCTGTAGATGTGCTGTGTCTTGCTGCGTTGTTTCTGACCCGGGGCAGTGGGCAGGAGGCAGGGGTAGTCCTTCATCCAGTTGGAGCTAAGATGAGAGGGAAACAGGGGTGGTGGATGAGAGTGGAATGGGTAGGAGCGAAACGGGTGGAAATGGATGCTTGCCTTTTGACTTGGCTACCTCCCGTATAAGGTGGAAAAAGGCATTGGCATATAGATAGAGACAGACAGATCAATATGTAATGAGACCTGGGGATCAACGAGAAACGGTACATTTCAAGTATGGATGGACCAGTGATCTTGGCTGATGTTAGTCGGACTTTTTAAGTCACAGGATCACGCTTCTAATCCCATCATCCTATTTGCTTTCTCTGAGGCAGTTAGCAGTCAAAATATATTGACTAGCTCATTCAACTATTTCTTTTTTCCGACCGTGGTGATACATTATATATATATATATATATATATATATATATATAATATATATATATATAGTTGTGATACATTATATATATACATATAATATATATATATATATTATATATATATATATATATATACATTATATATATATACATATATAATATATATATATATATATATACATATATATATTTTTTCCAATTTCATACCCATTCCTTCCCAAATGCTATTGTCTTCCACGTCATGCATCCATGTGAGCGTTTAAGCTTCCTCATATTTCTAGTGTGCTTGCTGACCCTTGCTAATCTTGAATCTTGGTGAGCGTGTGCGCAAATGTACACACGCGTGTATATACGTGTACACATGTGTGTACCAGTCTGCCTTAAACCTGCATCCTCTTCTTCATAATCTCTTTTTATGCAGAGGAACCGAGTCGAGCAGAAATGATTTGGAGCATTTCTCATGTTTCATTTAAGGCAATTTGCTTCGTCTCCGTTTTCTGTCTGGCAGCCGGGCTGATCTCATAGTCGGTCTCTCTGTCAAGCCAATTGCAGAGTTTCTTGCATAATGTGCCTCTTAAACGAGTTTCCGGTGGCGCTCTACTCTCACGTGTGTGTCTGGATCCTCCTCTTTGCTTGTCCACTCTTCGTCTTCCAGGTGTCTATTTATATTTATCCATAACTACACGTCGTCCCTCTATTCTCACGTGTGTGTCCGGATCCTCCTCTTTGCTTGTCCACTCTTTGTCTTGCAGGTGTCTATCTATATTTACCAATAATTACACGAAACTATGTGTCTATGATACATAAACGTATACATGTGTTGTGTTGCGTTTTTGCATCACCCGCAACACAACACAACACGGACAAAATAACACATATTCCAAACACACAGTTTATTACAAAAAAACAAATGACACCAGCATACAAAACTGACGAATGTGTTTTATAAGATGTCTTTGAACGTAACGTCACATGCACCAACCCACACGACAAATTGACCCTCATCATATGCTACAAAAACGCAAAAGTCTCTAATCTTATAGTGAGAAATAGTATGACTAAAAATAACTCTCTCCTCAAACAGACTAATGTAGTGTACCAGTTCACTTGCCCCGAAAAAGGTCGCAAAACTTCTCCCCAATGCTACTTATATTGGTGTTACCACTACCTCTGTGAGCAGGAGACTCACAATGCACGCCCGTGGAGGAGGTATACGCAAACACATGATACAAACACACAACAAGACTCCAAACAGACAAGATTTAGTTAACAATACAAAAATATTCAAACAATGCAACAACAACAAGAAACTACACATCCTAGAAAGAGTCTACATTACACAATACACCCCTATCATTAATAGACAGACGAACACAGTACTTTACAACTACACAGCGAGGCTGCATGGCAACAAAGACCAAATGTCCGGCTAAAGTTACCTGATGTCCAGCTACATCCCGCTGAAACGAAGCCCTCACCTCCATCCAAGACCTGACGCCTAGCTACGACCTACCTCTCCAACTCCCTTCATTTACTCTTATTTAAGCTCCTGTCTTGTACATCTATTCTTACTTACCTGAACATTGTTGCATGATTCAACCGAAAGCTCGTATTTTAAATTTGTGTAATATTTTTCGTTATAATAACACCACGGATCTCGGAAGCCTTGTGTTTGACCTCCCTTCAAGATACAAACTATTCGGCAATTGAGAAAATCACTAAGAAGATAGTGGATATTGAATTAGCTCTGGTCTTCAATCTAACATGTCTACAAGAAAACTTACTGCTCATTTATACTAATATCATATACATATACATACATACACACACACACACACACACACACATATATATATATATATATATATATATATATATATATATATATATATATACGCATACACATACACATGTATGTGTGTGTGAAGATATATGCGTGTCTGTGTGTGGTGTGTGTGTGTGATGTGTGTCTGTGTGTGTGTATGCGTATGTGTTGTGCGTATGTCGTATGTGTATATGCGCGCGCGCGCGCGCGTGTGTGTGTGTGTGTGCGTGTATGTGTGTAAAAGTGTGTATGTGTGTGTGCATGTGTGTGAGTGTGTGTGAGCGCGTGCATGTGTGTTTGTGTGTATGTGTAAACTCGATCCGAGGGCCGTACGATTTTTTCATATCTCTCTACAGACCAGAACCTATAAACGAACAAGAGACTCAAACAAGATAAGAACAAGAGATATAAGCCGAAAATCCCAGAAGAAAGGAAGTGGATAAGGCAATCAATAGACTCAAGCTCAATAAGAGCCCAGAGAACTGAAATTCTTTGAGTTGCTAGAAGCTTAAGGCAATAGACTGAATAGAAAAAATATGCTGGTGCTGGTGGAAATTTGGAAACAAGAGATGATATCAGACCCATGGAAACGGAGGCTCATCATGCCTATACATAAAATGGAGATCAATCACATTGTACCAATGATAGAAGAATTAGTTTATTACTCATTGCGTACGAAATACTCACTGCAATACATTCGAAATCTTTTGAACCTTATGTAGATGAACTGGTTTAATAATGATCTAGATACAGGAACAAATGATAAACAGTAGACTTTATATCGAAAACAAAAATGGTGATGAAAAAAATCTGTGAATTTGATAAAGATCAAAGTGTGTGTGTGTGTGTGTGTGTGTGTGTGTGTGTGTGTGTGTGTGTGTGTGTGTGTGTGTGTGATTCACCTTGGTCTTTGGATCACGTGTTGGACACACAGATATTTCCCTCCCGGAAGAGAGCTCAGAGCTCGTATGACCGATCTATGGGTAATGCCATGACCTTACACGCACACACCACACACACACCCAATTCTCCGCCCACGAGAGTTGCAGTAACGACTCGAATCGCAGCGATACTGAAATAATTTCAGCCCTGGGCAGGATTCGAACCAAGTACCGCAGGCATCTCCGTACTGATAGTCTGGGACTCTACCAACCGCGCCACTGAGTCGTGTGTGTGTGTGTGTGTGTGTGTGTGTGTGTGTGTGTGTGTGTGTGTGTGTGTGTGTGTGTGTGTGTGTGTGTGTATGTGTGAGTGTGTCATGCATTGTATATATTCATACATGTATGCATGCATAGATGTATGCATGTACGTAAGCATGTATGTATAAATGTATGTATGCATGTATACATGTATGCATACATGGTATGCATGCATACATGTATGTATGTATGCATGTTACATACAAATATACATGCATGTGTGTATGCAAGTCTGCATATATATACGCATATATCCGTTCATGTATGCATTTATGTATGTATACGTATGTATGCATGCATACATACATACAAGTATACATGCATGTGTGTATGCATGTCTGCATGTATATACGCATATATCCATTTATATATACATTCATGTATGTATGTATGTATGTATGTATGTATGTATGTATGTATGTATGTGAATAAAGACGGGTGACATAAACCAGAATAAAATCTATCGATTATTTTCGTAGGAAATGAGTTAACGACACAACAGCCTAGATACAGTAAGCCGCAATTACATCACCCTCATTAAGACACCCGATCCATCTCCGTTATATAGTCTGTGACGTATTTCCTTTATTCCAAACCCTTGGTAGGGTAGGCGTGAACGATACCAGCTTGTTCCACTTCCCATTTTATTTTCGCCCAGAGTCGATTAATGATGGACTTTTAATGACCAGTCAAGTTCCAGTGAATGCTTGCTCTAATAGCGGCCGATCAATCGCTTTTGACACCTTGTGTGTGTCAACATTAATTTGTTTTTGTCGGTATGCCGCGTGCGACACGCAGTGTGCCGCAGCCCCGGCGGGTCTTCTCGCCGCAACAGCTTTTCGAAAAAAGAAGAAGGGAAAAAAAAAAAAAAAAAATTACCAATTCGTCACAAAACGCGGCCATGACGGTAATTACATCAAGGAACTTGTACCGAAAGCTAATAATTTATAATGCTAGATAATATGCTTACAACTATTTCACCTCAACTTAGATGCATATGGTGCAAGGTTACATCTTCCCATATAATTACTGTTATATAATCATACGAAATTCCCCGTTCAGGGTATAGCTTGGTGTTTTGTAGTTTAACCTGATTGGTCTACTGCAGGACCGCACTATCCCATGAGGAACGACAGAGTCTCTATTCCTCACCAATGTGGCTTAGTCTGGCTTGGTAAGCCTGTATGTATAGTGAGAAGTGCATGTGAAATGTTGGTATGCTGAAATGGTTGTTGTTGTGAATGAAATCTGAAAGGGCTATAATCAGCTTGATAGTACTGATTAAGTGCTGACATATATCTATATATATATATATATATATATATATATATATATATATATATATATATATATATATATATATACACATATACATATAAATATAGGCATGCAGGTAACCACCAAGAAAATCGGAAAGAAACAAATTCCCAAGCGCTTTCGTGTTATTCACATTTCGTATTCCCCTGAAGATGTGTATAACACGAAAGCGCTTGGTTTGTTTTATTTTTCTTTCCGATTTCCTTTTGTGGTTACTTGCATAAATTTTGAATCACGTGCGTTTTTTTAGCGATCATTCTGCATATATATATATATATATATATATATATATATATATATATATTTGTGTGTGTGTGTGTGTGTGTGTGTGTGTGTGTGTGTGTGTGTGTGTGTGTGTGTGTGTGTGTGTGTGTGTGTGTATGTATGTGTGTGTGGTTAGAAAGCCATGAAATTGCTTTGCACTTACCGGGGATCAAACCCGGACCATCCAGGGGCTAGAGGACTACCCCCATCCCAACCTACCCCTTCCCTACCCAGTGGTCCTCTTCCCAGCTACCTTCTGGCGATTTTAATCATCTTTGTGGCTTAACCTCCTTAACAGGAAAGAGGCCAGTTTAATCAAACTCTGGAAAGCTGGAACAAGGTTAGTGGTTAACTTGTATCACTCTCGGACAATCAACGTCAACGTGTCTGTTTGTAGGAAAAGCCCAACTCTAACAAGAGCTCACGTTTTCCGACTAAAATCACTCGAAACTGGAGGAATAGAGCGAGACTTCAGAAATACATATTTTGGTAACTTTACTTACATACATACATACATATACCAAGGCTTTTTCCCCCTTACAAGGGAGGTAGCCAAAAAGGAAAAGGCATAAAATCATTCCCACCCATTCCATCCCTGAATACACTCCACACCCTTCCACCCTCCACTCTTATCTTAGGTAACAAAGGATTACAAAGGATTACAAAGGCGGAGCATGCCGACAGGAGACCTTTTGATCCATATCTAGGTCGGATGCGAAAAAAAGAAAATCATATTAATAATAAAATAATAAATAATTTTTTTTCTTAAATTCGAAAAATTATATATACAATTATTCTAAATATACTAGAAGTGGAAGCATAGAATCGAATTTTATCCATTCTCAACGGTGCAAGAAAAGTATACATGTAATGAAGACGAAAGCCATATCCCGCTGAACTTTTGCCACATCATAGTAAAACAAATTGATAAAATGTTTGTTTAACTTTTTTACTGACATTGAATCTTCCGTGATTGAGTGTTTCGCCATGGTCTTAGATCACGTGTTGGACTTGTGATCGACAGCTATTTCCCTCCCAGAAGAGAGCTCAGAGCTCATATGACCGATTTATGGGTAATACTGTGTGTGTGTGTGTGTGTGTGTGTGTGTGTGTGTGTGTGTGTGTGTGTGTGTGTGTGTGTGTGTGTGTGTGTGTGTGTGTGTGTGCACGCGTGTGTGTGCGCGCGTGTGTGCTTGTGGGTGTGTGCGTGTGTGTTCGTGGGTATGTGCGTCCGTGCGTGTGTGGTCATGTGCGTGCATGCAAAAGAATTATTGATCAGCACTAACTCCTTTGTATCCCGAAGTTGTCCCTCATCTGAATGAAACAATCTGTGATGAACCAGAAAAAAAAATAAATTAAAAACACCAAAACCTGGAACGTAAAGTGTCGGAAACTTTCATGACCAACAATTTTATCCTCGAGGACAAAATTGGGCCAAAGAGGTGGTGTCATAAATGTGATATAGGAAATTAATTCATGGAAGGCAGCAGAAAGGAAGGGATGACGGAAATTAAAAGTGATTAATATTCTTCTTTAAGTGGAAATTAGTTTCCAATCGTAAACAAATGAGCCGTGTCTCTGGTCCGTAGGGGCGCCACTAAATTTCTTAAGTTATTGATTACATAAAACGTATTCAGCCAGTACACGATACAAGAATATGTCTGGGAGAATTACGCTGGATGTGTTGGCATCGAGTGAAACTAAAATGAAAGCGTATTTGTCTCGAGCCCATCTCGAAAAACGCTTTCGCTGTTTTTTTAAGATTAAGTTTTTATTCTCAAAGCTGCCAGGAGCTTTTATTCAGGTAAAGGAAACTCATTTGCAGTGAAAGGGTTTAAGAATATACTGTACAGTACACAAAAGTTTCTATGGGTTCACCATATTCGTGTAATATTGTCCCCAAGGATGGAA
Source organism: Oratosquilla oratoria (assembly GCF_046742065.1). NCBI lineage: Eukaryota > Metazoa > Arthropoda > Malacostraca > Stomatopoda > Squillidae > Oratosquilla > Oratosquilla oratoria. Next base: position 29,727,172 of record NC_134797.1, read on the forward strand.
GCGCTGCTTATTTCCAATTTTATATTTTCATTTGTCATTGTTGTTAGTCATTGTTGTCATTGTTGTTAGTCATTGTTGTTAGTCTTTGTTGTCAGTTATTGTTGTTAGTCATTATTATTATTATTATTATTATTATTATTATCATTATTATTATTTGGTCAATGACATGTCATCGTCTATTACATTTAGAGAATCGTGAGTACCCATTCATATTTCCGGGTCCACTTTCTGAATAAAATCATCTGACGACAGCCTCCAAATTTCAACACATCGACACGTTAACCCTCCATCCATGTATCTTACATTGCATCAGCGAAAACAAAATCAACAAAGTTTGCCTTTGTAGCTTCAAAGGCGTTAGAACAACGTCCATTTACCGGCCGTATCCGTCACCGGCACGGGTCCAAAGCGGCGGGAACTCGGCTATTATCCGGCTTGGCGATATAACGCCGGATGAAGAACAAACTGCTGCGAATTTATTTAGCCAATTCCGACGCTCGTGCAGCGGCCAAGCAGAGCCAATGTATGAGACCCTGTGTCACTCAATCTCCTGCTTCGGGCGTCTCAGTCAAGGTCAACCTCACGCAGGGAGTGAAGCAGTGAGGGAGGAAGGAGGGAAGGAGGGAAGGAGGGAAGGAAGGAAGGAGGGGGAGGAATATGAGAAACTGGAGGAAGACGAAGAGTGGGATGCGGATGAGAATGGATTGGAGAAGGGGAAGGGGAAGGGGAAGGGGAAGAGGAAGGGGAAGAGGAAGGGGAAGAGGAAGGGGAAGAGGAAGAGGAAGGGGAAGAGGAAGGGGAAGAGGAAGGGGAAGAGGAAGGGGAAGGGGAAGAGGAAGGGGAAGAGGAAGGGGAAGGGGATGGGATAAGGGGTATGGGGATGGGGATGGAGATGGGGATAGAGATGGGGATGGAGATGGGGATGGAGATGGGAATGGAGATGGGGATTGAGATCGAGATGGGGATTGAGATCGAGATGGGGATGGGGATGGAGATGGGGATGAGAATAGGATGGGGATGGGAATAGGATGGGGATGGGATCAAGGATAGGGATGATGAGGATGAAGAAATTGAGCAAAGGAGAGAAAAGAATGATGAGGATGAGAGAGAATGTAGTGATGGAGATGAAGAGGGAGAAAATAAGATGAAAGAGAAGGTGGAAGAGAAGGTGGAGGAGGTGGAGGAGAAGGTGGAAGAGGAGGTGGAAGAGGAGGTGGAAAAGGTGGAAGAGGAGGTGGAAGAAGAAGGGGAGAGTAGGTGGAATAGGAGGAAGAGGAAGGGGAAGAGGAGGGGGAATAGGAGGAGGAGGAGGGAAAAGAGGGAGAAGATGAGGGAAAAGAGAAAGAAAAAGAGAGGGTGAAAAAGAGAGGGTAAAAGAGGAGGGACAAGAGAAGGTAAAAGATGAGGGACAAGAGGAGGTAATAGGAGGGAAAAGAGGAGGTAATAGTTGGGAAAAGAGGAGGGAGAAAAGAAGGAGAGGAGGGAGGAGGAGTGGAGGGAATGAAGGAGGGAAGAAAAGTGAATAAACTTCCAGGGAATTTGGAAGTGAGAAAGGTCTCGGGGCCAGATGGGGTCACCAACTGGATAATGAAAGGATGCAGAGATGAAATACATCAACTGACTCTGTGTTTCCTGGAAGAAGGAAAAGTTCCACCAGACTGGAAGTCAGTTAATGTGGTATCAATGTACAGAAGAGGAGGTGGAATGGCTAAGGTACAGACCTCTATTCTTGGCCTGTACGATAGGCAGTGTAAAAAGAAAGTAATAATATATAAATGAATAAATGAATAAATAAATAAATAAACAAATGGATGAATAAAAGAATAAATAAATAAATGAATAAGTTAATAAATAAATGAATTAATTAATTGATTAATAAATGAATAAATAAAGTAATGAATAGACAAATGAATAGATAAACAGACAATAAAAAATACGAGTAAGTAGGAAACCAAAAATTAACAAATAATAGTAATGATGATAATAATAATGATAACCATAATCATATTTATAGTTGTAATTATAAGTAAAAGATAGTAATGATAGATCAACAATATACAGAAATATCAATAAATAGGTAAACAAGTTATGATTCAGGAGAAAGAAAATAATGCATAATCAGTTGTTTGAATTTTTGTTCGCCAGAAATAATTGTACTACATGACAGTAAGGTCGGTAGACCGTATAGCAGGACCAGATAAAAACAAAAACAAAAAACGGACAAGCTGGCAAACAAAACACTAATATGGACATTTGATAACATAACTCAGGAGCTAGATGGATGGACAAATGTAGATATACGTAAAAAACAGTGAAAAATAAAATACTGGGTTGGTGAGAAGTGACCAGTGGAGTTCCTCCGGTCTCAGTATTAACACCAATAAAAAATAATATTTATTAGTACAACGTTTAGCTTGTTACAGCCTTATCAAGTACTTAATTAAACTATGACAAGCGAAACGTTTTATTAATAAAGGCTCCATAGTCACTTGTGGTGTTTATTTTGGTAGGCTTTTGATAGGCAACTGCCAATTTCATACCAATTATATTCTTAGTGTATATCAGTAAATAGGTAGCTAAACAAACTTATTTACTGATGATCTCAAGAATTATGAAAGGGTTTAAACGTAAAGAGGACTGCCTATTACTTCAGGAAGACCCAGACATGATTTATGAATAGGACCTGAAGTGGAAGATGAAATTAAATTTCGAGAAATCCAAAATTTTGGAAATGGGCCAAAACAGAAACTGTCAGGGAGTTACTAAATGGGAGATAAAAATATCATAAAAGCAAAAATGGATCTTGGCGTTTTATTCAGAGATGATCTGAATAACGTAAAAGAATAAGATAGAAAAACGTAAGGGACAAACTTCGTATGAATATAATAGAGGAAGAAGATAGGATAAAAGAAGAGCTGATCCAACCTAGATTGGAATATGCAGCAGTGATGTGGTTGCCTCACAAATATAAATATATACTAAAGGTAGAAAGAATAAAAAAAAGGCAACCAGTCTGGCAAACTAAACTTATGAAGAGAAAAGAAAAACTGGGATTACCTACATTGAAGCAGCAAAGAGACAGGGATATCATAATGATATCTAGAACAGAGAAAGGACTAGAAAAAGAAAACGAACAAAGAGGATCTGTTGGTATGTCAAGAAATAGCAACAAGAGGCCATAGAAATACATCCTGAAACATAGTTTTCTACACATAAGTTTCATTTTGTGGAACACATAACACATTAGAGGAAATCCAGGGCAACGATGTAAATAAATTCATGGTAAAATTTGACGAATGGAGATGTAGTTAGTTTACGCTGAATATTTACTATACCCGTAACTCTACGAGATCGTAAATTACCTTTCACATCGCAAATCTGCGACCCCAGAGATGAGGATGGATCAGCACACGAAGCACCTACAAATGGAGGCACCTGTACATGGAGATTCTATAAATGTGAAAAGAAAAATCTGCTAAGTTACGGTTCCATGCAAAAATACATGATTATTGTGTACTGAATGCAGTATCATCCTGCTATTTGTTGTCCTGCATGCAACAATATTATGACTGTGTGCAGAGATTGAGAGCAAAGCTTGAGGAGTGTTCATCGCTGGAGTATCTGCGTGAGTGGTGTAAGCCAAGTGTTTATGCGAGCTGTTATTCTGAAATGACAGCCCCCCTCCCCCCTCCCCCCTCTCCCCGCCTCCCAGTATCGGCTTGGGTTGGCTCGGGACTATTTGTCTCAAAGCTTACATAGATTGAGTAATGAAAATATATTTCTATCTTCATCCATACACGGATACATTTGCAGGATCACGTGTGCGCACGCGCGTGGATGTATACGCGTGCATTTTTTCTTGTCCCTCTCTCTCTCTCTCTCTCTCTCTCTCTCTCTCTCTCTCTCTCTCTCTCTCTCTCTCTCTCTCTCTCTCTCTCTCTCCCCCTCTCTCTTTTTTTTTTTGTATTCAACCAGGACAGATTCAAGGAAATATTGAAAGAAAAGAAGGAAAGAAAGAAAAGGAAAGAAAGAAGGAAAAAAAGAAAAAAAAAGTAAAGAAAAGCAAGAAAGAAGGAAAGAAAGAAGAGAAAGAAGGATAGAAATGAGGAAAGAGAGAAGAAACGAAAGTAAAGAAAGGAGAGGAAGAAGGAAAGAAAGAAAAGTAAGAAATAATCACCGAGAATCTGGATCTTCGTGGAACATGGCAAGCACTTAAAGTGCGTCAGAACTAACGTCATGCATAAATACTTCGCCCAAGGTCAAAACCATCCCTCGAATGTCGTCCTCGACACAACACATTAGGGACACTTGCCCTTGGCCTTGACTTGGGACAGCCATCACAAAGTTAGACAAACTGTTGTCAATTTGAATAGCAAGAAAGCGACCTTGCTTGTAGTGTTCTAGACCTCGCCGAGAGCATTTCAGTAATGTCTCTAATGTTTATATTACTTTAACTTCTCCGTCACTCAGTTTCTCAGTATAAGAGGCGAGGGTGACTTGACATACGGAAATTTCGGGGGGGAAAGAATGTGACCGAAGTCGTTTCTACTTGTACGAACTCGCAACGGGCTAACGAGGTTTTCGCCCTGACCTTTAACAAATAAGAAACTTTTGCCTTTATCTGCTCATGAAGAAGAACCGCCGAATGGTCTCTGCGCGACTTAAACCGCATCTTACGACCGCGGCTACGGACTCAAGTGTAATTGTGCCTGGACACATACACGGACTTTATGGACTGCTGTCATCGTTTCGAGAGTTTTTCTTCCGTTTTTACTACCGGATCATGGATATTAGTGGATTTTTTAAGTAATGCAATAGAGAATCTATATACATTTTCTAGTGGTCTTGCACCACTATTAGTAGTTGTGTAGGTAGTGGTGGCTGTCGTCACGGTATTACTAGTAATAGTTCAGGTAGTAAATGGGGTTAGCAACGGTAATCGTGTTAGCAGTAGTAATAGTATTAGCAGTGGTAGTGGAAGTGATGGTAGTGATGATAGTGGTGGTGGTAGTGGTGGTAGTAGGGGCGGTGGTAGGGGTGATGGTGGTGATGCCGGTGGCAGTGTGGAGGTGGTGGTAGTGTAGTGGTGATAGTGTGGTGGTGGTTGTGGTAGTGTGGTGGTGCTTGTGGTAGTGTGGTGGTGGTTGTGGTAGTGTGATGGTGGTGTTAGTGTGGTTGTAGTGGTAGTAGTGGTGGTGATAGTGGTCGTGGTGGTGGTGAAGCTTGTAGTAGTATTGGAGGAGGTAGTGTGGTGGTGGTGTTAGTAGTAGTTGTGCTAGTGGCAGTGGTGGTAGTGGTGGTGGTAGTAGTAGTGGTGGTAGTAGTAGTAGTAGTAGTAGTAATAGTAGTAGTGGTAGTAGTAGTAGTAGTAGTAGTGGTAGTGGTAGTAGTGGTAGTGGTAGTGGTAGTAGTAGTAGTAGTAGTAGTAATAGTAGTAGTGGTAGTAGTAGTAGTAGTAGTAGTAGTAGTGGTAACAGTGATAGTTGAGGCAATGTTAGTAGTAACAACAATAGTATGAGTAACAACAACATTAGCCGTCGTGAAAATAGCAGTTGCAGAAAGAGAATCAACATATGTTGGAACAACAGGAGCACAGGAAACGTGAGTAGGAGGAGGAGGAAGAGGAGGAGGAGGAGGAGGAGGAGGAGGAGGAGGAGGAGGAGGAGGAGGAGGAGGAGGAGGAGGAGGAGGAGGAGGAGGAGGAGGAGGAGGAGGAGGAGGAGGAGGAGGAGGACGAGGTGGAGGAGGAGGACGAGGTGGAGGAAGTGTGGAAGAGAAGGAGGAGGGAAAGGAAGACGAAGACCCGGAGGAGGTGTAGGGGTAGGAGGAGAAGGAGGGGGAGGAAAAGTGGCGAGAAGAAGAAAACAAGACCAAAAGACGACAACACTGACAGAAGCTCCAAAATCTGTCTTCTGGGCAGTTTCTAGTTCCCAACGACATTATGATGCCCGACAGAGTGAACAGCTTCTATACTAGATAGGCGAAGCTGTTAGCTAATCAAAAAGACCAACTCAAAGTCCACAACATAACTAAGATAAGCTGTTCGCCCCCAGTCCAGTTAAAGTCTGCATTAATCTGCCTTAGGGGAACTCCATCAAAGGCTTATGAGGCCAGTCGTACTGAGCAGCGCCGATTGTGAGGAGGTTGGCTGCCAAAAGCCACTTAGGTATGACGCTTCAATGGTCTTGTTGGGACCAACTTTCTTCAAGAAAGTTAGATTTAGGTCAAAGAAAAAAAAAAGACAAGTATTGGTTCGGGACAACAGACGTCAGTCGGAATGGGGAAGAGAACTTAACTTGCCTCGTTATGCCACGCAAGTCCTTACGAATGGAAGTCACATCGTCGCATAATTTCGTAGTCGCTGTAGAAATACTTAATGAAGTAACAGCTGTCGTACAAATAGGCACAGAAATAACAGTCGTGGGAGCAATTCTAATAGTAGCAGTGATAATAGTTGTACTCGTAAAGGTAGTAGTTGTAGTATTGGTGCTGCCTCTGGAGTTGGAGTTGGAGTTGACATTAGAGTTGGCGTTGGAGTTGGAGTTGGTGTTGGGTTGGAGCTGGAGTTGGAGATGGAGTTAGAGATGGAGTTGGAGATGGAGTTGGAGTTGACATTAGAGTTGGCGTTGGGTTTGGAGTTGGTGTTGGGTTGGAGCTGGAGTTGGCATTGGGGTTGGCGTTGGAGTTGTAGTTGGCATTGGGGTTGGCGTTAGAGTTGGAGTTGGAGTTGGAGCTGGAACGGGAGTTGGAGCTGGAACGGGAGTTGGAGCTGGAACGGGAGTTGGAGCTGGAACGGGAGTTGGAGCTGGAACGGAAGTTGGAGCTGGCATTGGCCTTGGAGTTTGAGTTGGAGCTGGTGTTGGGTTGGAGCTGGAGTTAGAGATGGAGTTGGAGATGGAGTTGGAGCTGGAGTTAGTTCTGGAGTTAGTTCTGGAGTTAGTTTTGGAGTTAATTATGGAATTTTGGAGTTAGTTTGGAGTTGGAGTTGGTGTTGGAGTTGGATTTGGAGTTGGAGTTGGGGTTGGAGCTGGAGTTGGAGCTGAAGTTAGCTTTGAAGTTAGCTTTGTAGTTAGCTTTGGAGTCAGCTTTGGAGTTGGAATTGGATTTGGAGTTGGCGCTGGCGTTGGCGTTGATAGTACTCGACACGAACTTAACCACTAACTCTTGTATGCGGTGAACGACCTGTTCATGTTCCTGTCATCGTACCGTCGCCCTCAGAGCAGAGACACGATACAACTTCAGCTAGAGCGAGAGGTGAACCAAAGGGAAGAGAATGGATGAACGGGAACATGGAACAAGGGTAAGGAAGCACGGACACGGACAAGGACACGGGCATTGACAAGGACACGGACAAGGACACGGGCACTGACAAGGACACGGACACGGACATGGACAAGAACACGGACAAGGACACGGACACGGATAAGGACACGGGCACTGACAAGGACACAGACAAGGACACAGACAAGGACACGGACAAGGACATGGACAAGGACACGGGCACTGACAAGGACACGGGTACTGACAAGGACACAGACAAGGACATGGACAAGGACACGGACAAGGACACAGACAAGGCCAAGTACACAGACACGGACAAGGACACGGGCACTGACATGTGCTTGGACACGGGGAAGCGCAGGCACGGACACGTACAAGGACAAGGGCAAGTACACGGACAAGGACAAATATACGGACAAGTACACAGACAAGGACAAGTACACGGACAAGGACAAGTACATGAACAAGAACAAGGACACGGACGCGACAAGGACAAGTACACGGACAAGTACATGGACAAGGACAAGTGCACGGACAAGGACAAGTACACGGACAAGTACACGGACATAGACAATTACACGGACAAGGACACGGACGCGACAAGGACAAGTACATGGACAAGGATAAGTACACGGACACGGACACGGACACGGACTACACATTCTCACCAGCCCACAGGGGAACAAGACTGACATGAACACAGAGTTCCGAGTCTCACTATAACGAGCATTCAAGTCTTGACTTTGCTCCTAAATCTACGAGAGGACGGGAGAGGAGGAGGAGGCATAGGAAAGGGTGAGGGACGTACGAGTGTGTGTGTGGGGGTGGGGGGAGGTTATTGTTGGTGGGGGAAGATGGGGAGGAAGTGGGTGGGGAGGGAGAGGTGGATGGGGGGAGATGTGGAATAGGACAGGAAGTGACCTTAGGCTGGGGAGAGAGAGAGAGAGAAGGGGGGAAAGGAATGAAGTTGAAATGACTGTATATCTCCTTCTCTCTCTCTCTCTTCTCTTTATTACTCTATTTCCTCCTACCCCATCTCTCTCTCTCCTCCTTCTCTCTCTCTCTCTCTCTTCTCTTTATTACTCTATTTCCTCCTACCCCATCTCTCTCTCTCCTCCTCTCTCTCTCTCTCTCTCTCTCTCTCTCTCTCTCTCTCTCTCTCTCTCTCTCTCTCTCCTCTTTTCCCCCTCTCTCTCCCTTCCCCCCCTCTCCTCCTTCCCCCTCTCTTCTCTTATTTCCCCTCTTTACTCCTCCTTCCCCCTCTCTCTCCTCCTTCCTCCTCTATTTCCTCAACCCCCTCTATTTTATTTACTTTTCTATCTCCCTCTTCCCCCTCTATTTGTCCCATTCTCTTCTATCAGCCCCCTCTCGCCCTATTTCTCTCTCTCTTTATCTCCCTCCGTTCCACCATCTTTCCGTCCCTATCTCTCTCTCTCTCTCTCTCTCTCTCTCTCTCTCTCTCTCTCTCTCTCCTCGATTATTTTCTTCTATGCCTCCTTTCCCCGTCCTTCTTTCATCTTTTTCAATCCTCTCCTTCTCCATCCCTCTTCCTCTTTCTTTCTACCCTATTTCTTTTTCTCCCTATTTTTCCCTCTCTTTCTTCCCAATTTTTATTTTTCCCAATCTCTTTTTCTTCTTATTTCTCTTTTTCTCCCCATTTCTCTTTATTCTCCCCTTTTCTTTTTCTCATTTCTCTTTTTCCTCATTTCTCTTTTTTCTCCCTATTTCTCTTTTTTCTCCCTATTTCTCTTTTTATCCCCATTTCTCTTTTTCTCCATATTTCTCTCTTTCTCCCCATTTCTCTTTTTCTCCCTATTTCTCTCTCCCCCAGTTTCTCTCTTTCTCCCCATTTCTCTTTTTCCCCCTATTTCTCTCTCTCCCCATTTCTCTCTCCCCATTTCTCCCTTTCTCCCCATTTCTCTCTCCCTAGCCTCCTACCCCCATCCCTCCATGCCTCTCTCCTCTCCCTCCCTCTCCATTCCTGACTCTCTCTCTCTCCCTCTGTAGATGTTTATATTTGGCACCTGACTCTCTTATCCAGCCGAGGTAAACACCGCATCGAATGGGCTAACACGCGCACACACGCACACACGCACACACACACACACACACACACACACACACACACACACACACACACAAGAATAATAGACATTTGGAACAAGTTAGATGAGAAAGTAGTGTGTGCAAAAACAATACATGAATTTAAAAATAGTTTAGATAAAATGAGATATGAAGACGGGACACACAAGAGCATAGCTCCCCTTCCCGTAAAATACAACTAGGTAAATACAACCAGGTAAATACACACACACACACAAAACATCCACAGTCACACCACCAAAAACTGCTCCACTCACATTCCACATTTACCCGTTCCACCAACATGCTGAACTCTGCAGGGGAGGCCAAAAGAAAACTAAGGAAATTACGTCGACAAGGAACCTCTCCCCTCCACAAATGGAATCCCCTGACGGGTCTCTGCCCCCGGCCGCCCATAAACCACGTCGCCCCCTTCCCCCTGATGTCGCAGAAGGGGGTTCCGCGCCAGTAAACTTTTCTTCGGGAGGCAACGGAAGTACTTTTCGAAAAATAAGGAGAACTAGAGGCCAGAGGAGGAAGGACGGATGGAAGGGTGAAGACAGCGGAAATGGGCAATGAGGTTGGGGAGGAGGAGGAGGAGGGGGAACAGGAGGAGGAGGAGGAACAGGACGAGGAGGAGGAAGAGGTGGAGGAGGGGGTAGAGGCGGAGGAGGGGAAGGAAGAAAAGGAGGGGAGATGAGGAAAAGAATGATAATGAGGAAGATGAGGAGGAAGAGGAGGCGGTAGAGAAGGAAGAGGAGGAGGAGTGTAGAGCGAGGAGTAGGAGCAGGAGGAGGAAGAGCAGGTGGGCAAGGAGTAGAAGTAGAAGTAGACGTAGAAGTAGAAAGAGAAGGAGGAGCGGTGAGGAGAGGGGAGTACAGGAGAACAGAGAGGAGGAGAGGGGAGGAGAGAGGAGGAGAGGAGGAGAGGAGAAGAGAGAGGAGAGGGGGGAGAGGGGAGGAGAGAGGGGGAGAGGAGGAGAGAGGGGGAGAGGGGAGGAGAGGGTAGAAGGGAGAAGATGAGGTGGAGGGAAGGAGAAGGGAGGAGAGGGAATGAGAGGCATGGAAGCGATGAAGATGGAAGAGAGAAGATGGGAGAGCATTGTAAATGGAAATAAAAGAGAGGAAAGAGCAGGTACTCTGGATGTGTTGTATTGGTTAAGTTTCAAAAGGGGGGAGAAGGGGAAGGAGGGAACTGGTCAGCAAGCCAAGTTATGTTGGCAAAAATAGATGAACACAGACCGCCGAGACCGTCTAGACGAAGGCGAGTAGCTGAAGAATCCTCCAAGACATTAGGAGCGCTTTAAAGGGTCTCCCAGTTGGCGGCGGGAGGTTCTGCTACCAAGAGCTTAATGTAATCCAATTTCAGCGCGCCTCATGAATAAATGACTTCGTTATACGAAGTCGGTGAGGACGGGGACAACGGGATCGGGCGACAGGAGCGAGTTCGGGAGTGGAAAGCACCGTGCCAAGAGGAGGACGGGCTTGACGAGACAAATTTACTCGTTCTTGTGTCTTCCGATGAGGACTTCGAGGAAGCTTCTGGTGATTCTCGAAGAGTCTGGGGATTTTTGAACTCGACGGAGCCAAAGGTAAATCTAGACATTATCTACCAACGAGGGATTGAATAGCTATTGGAACTATCTGGGTTTCCATCTAAACACGTAACCTTTTCTTTAAGGTTAACGTTATCATAGTCTGGTGATCTTTGAACTCGACGGAGCCAAAGGTAAATCTAGACATTATCTACCAACGAGTGATTGAATAGCTATTGGAACTAGCTGGGTTTCCATCTAAACACGTAATCTTTTCTTTATGTCTGTCACCAAGGTTAACGTTATCATAGTTCATCCCTACGGCGGGATTCGAGTCTCATATATGAGTATAACTTAGTCTGAATATATTCGACGAAAAATAAAATCTTCTACCAAAGCATTCTATCTTGACAAATGCCGATTTTTTCTCACAATATATCATAGCATAACGATTACCTTATTCACTCCTGTTTACTGATTTAAAATGAAAACATCACTGCTTCTACAATAATATTGACCAAAATCCAATACTCAAATCTTAGAACAGCTAACCTCTTGAGTACTTCCGGATTATTTTCTCTATTCGTATTTTCGCTGCCGTTGGCGTAATTGTCTTTGTGTTACCTTCCCTCAGTCAACCTTTCAGTACAGGCTGTCCGTTTTCTTTTCAATCTGGATGCATCCAAGCTATTTCAATAATTTCCGTAGAACTCAGTAGTAATGGGATTAAATCTGATTTGAAGCAGATTCTGACACCCATGCTGGCCAAGCGGGTGGTGAATGGTTAATGTTTATGTTAATGATAATGACAACGATAATGACAACGACAATGATAACGATAATGATAACTGTTGCCTTGAGTTTCACTGACTGGAAAAGCATAGCCGTATATTGGACGGTAGAACGTACACGCACGCACGCACCCCACACATGAATAACCTCTCTCTCTCTCTCTCTCTCTCTCTCTCTCACACACACACACACACACACACACACACACACACACACACACACACGCACGCACACACACACACTCTCCTCTACACACATACTCAATTTCCTATACATACACACATACATACATGCATACATATATACACACACATAAATACATATAGACATACATGTATGTATGTAGTATGTATGTAGTATGTATGTATGTATGTGTGTATATATGTATGTATGTATGTACGTACGTACGTATAGGTGTAGGCCCACGCTCGAACGCAACCGGGTAAAAGATAAACAGATAAACGAACACGCGAACCTAGACACACAAATTGAATCAATAGTTTTGAAGTCATTGTTTGAGTTCTCTAACTACTCGATCATCCCCATCCCTTCGAGTGCATAACACCCCGGAGCGTCATAATAACGAGGACAGAGCAAAATGGATTCACCTCACATATTTTATGAAGATTACGTTTGACGACTGTGTTAAGCTGGGAAAGTATCATCAGGACAGGATACAAATGGCTTGGATCTAAGGTAATCTAATCGTCTGAATTAATTTGATGAATTGGCTCTCCCATCCCCCATTCCCCAATTCCCATAGGCTGCTACTCCTCCTCCACTTCTTCCTCCTCCTCCTCCTCCTCCTCCTCCATACGTATAGTATACGGTAATTGAGTGATGGTGTGATGGAGGGAATTTAGATCCCATTTGTAGAAGAGGGAGAGATTCTGTGGTGGAGATGTGGAGGTGGTGGTGGAGGTGGTGGTGGAGGTGGTGGTGGAGGTGGTGGTGGAGGTGGTATAAGAAAGATAGTGGAGGATGGATTTACGTACTCCGTTAATCTATTCATTCAACTTATAAGTGCATATGGTGGTCCTACATGCACTAGATAGTTTATTTAGCTCAAGTGAAGTGGTTCCCCAGCGCCTATTATTAGAATGGGACACATTTTCTCCCTCTATTTTCTCCTTTCTCTCCCTCCCTTCCTCTATTCATCCCTCATTTTTCTCTCTCACTCTTCTCCGCTTTCAAAGGATTACAAAGGATTACAAAGGCGGAACATGCCGACAGGAGACCTTCTGGTCCATATCTAGGTCGGATGAGAAAAAAATCATAATAATGATAAACAAATAAATGAATAAATAAAAACTATATTAATGTAAATAATAGACATTTTTTCTCTTAACCCCTTTTCTTTTTCTCTTTCTTTCTCCCCCTCTCTCTTTCCCCATCCTTCCTCTTTTTCTCTTCCTTCTCCTCTTGTTTATCTCCATTTACGTTTTTTCTTCCTCTCTCCTGATTTGACATTTCTCTTCCCTAAATCTATTTTCTCTCACTCTACTCCCCCTTCTCCCTTCCTCCATTTATTTATTTCCCTCCTTACTCTCCCCTCCATTTATGTCTTCCCTCCTTCTGTTCCTCTAAATCTTCCCGTTCTCTTTCTTTCCTTCACTTTATTCTTGTCCTATTGCCTTTCACTGTATTCGTTTTCCTCTCGTTCTCTTCCGTTTTCTTTTTCTTTAATAATCTTAGATTCTCTACCGTTTTCTTAACTTTCCTTTCTTCTCTTTTTCCTTCCCTTTGCTTTATTTACCTTCCCATTCCCTTGCTTTCCCTTGTTCCCTTCCTTTCCTTTCTATTTCCTTCTCTCCCTTCATCTCCTCTCTTCTCTTTTCTCGCTCTCCCTCCACTTCTCTTTACTCCTCTCCTCTCCCTTCCCTCCCCTCCCTCCTCTTTATTTCTCCTCAGTTTCTCTTAACAGCCCAAGTCTCAATTTTATAGTTTCCTACTGTCCTTTACTTAACATTTTATATCTTCCCTTTTTTTTTGTCCTCCTCGACCGTTTTGCATTTCTTAAACGCGAACACCGCGTCTATTCTCTTAAGACTAAAGATAAGTTATTTCCTTTTCCATTTTTCCATTTTCGAATTTCTATCCAGTCCTCCGTCATTTTCTTCCTCACTCTCTCCCTCTCCTTCCCCTCACTCCCCTCCTCTCTCACTCCACCTCCCTCTTTCAATCTTTCTCTTTTGTTTTTCTTTATCCTTTCATTCCTTCTATGTCTCTCTCTCTCTCTCTCTCTCTCTCTCTCTCTCTCCTTCACTTTCCTTTCGTGCATTATTACTAAGGGCAAAAGGAAAGAAAAACGTTTATATCTTCCTCGAGCATGTCGTGTGGTCGCAAACAGAGTGGAAGGACCATAAAAGGAAGACAATCAAGTGAAGAGATCGAAGACGGAAGAGGAAAACGAACGATTGACTGCATCAAAAATGAAGACAAGTGAAATGGGAGCAAAAGAATCGAAGATGCAAATGAAACGGAACATGCATGTTATATATATATATATACATATATATATATATATATATATATATATAATACACACACACACACACACACACACACACACACACACTATATATATATATACACACACACAAACACACACACTATATATATATATATACACACACACATATATATATATATATATATATATATATATATTGATGTTTGCAGTTCCCCTTAATGGTCCACTGCATGACTGTCCTATCCTCTGAGGAACCATACAACCTCTGTACCTCACAATGGTGGCTAAATCCGGATTGGTAAGGTTGTATGTATAAAGAAAAGTGCATATGATTTTTTTTTTTTTTTTTTTTTAGTATGTTGGAATGGTTGTGGTTGTGAGTGAAGTCTGAAATCAGTATAATCGGCTCGGCCATACTGATTAGGCGCTATCAAACATTATATGGGACACTGATGTACGGCACCTCTGATGTTCGCCATTACGTAGAGGAATTGGAAAGCCATAATAGTGCTTTGGACATATTAGGGATCGATCCCGGACCTTTCGCGTTCGGAAGCAGGAACGTTGCCCACTGCTGCACGCAGGCTCTCTCTCTCTCTCTCGCTCTCTCTTTCTCTCTCTCTCTCTCTCTCTCTCTCTCTCTCTCTCTCTCTCTCTCTCTCTCTCTCTCACACACACACACACACACACACACACATATATATATATATATATATATATATATATATGTATATATATATATATATATATATATATATATATATATATATGTGTGTGTGTGTGTGTGTGTGTGTGTGTGTGTGTGTGTGTGTGTGTGTGTGTGTGTGTGTGTGTGCGTGTGTGTGTATGTGTGTGCGCATATACAATGCCTGATAGAACGGCAGCATTTTTCATTTCATTCAAAATTCTTGGATGGCAACAGTCGGGTTCTACAGTTTTATCAACCATTTTGAACGACGATACTTCTCATGTGTAAATAAAAATACAAAAATGAAACAGGGCAGGAAAGACAGGTAAATACGAAAATAAAAGATGGTGCAAGTATATTACTCAGTGGATGCCGCAAGATGACCAAATATGGAAGAGAAAGACCAGACGGGATAGAAAACTTTGCAGAAGTGACGTGGCAGAGGTTCGCACTAAAAGCAGATTTTGAAGCTTTAAAAATGACAAGGACACCATCGAGAAATTGAATTTTTAGAATTTTAGTAAATATTATTAAAGAATCGGCAGAAAGAGTATGATGTACAAGAAAACACTAAAAAAATATGCATTCCAAAGTTATGAATGACTTAATGAAAAGATGTAAATTAAGAAATTAAGGGGTGAACTAGAGATAGAAAAAAGAGAAATATAGGTTATACATAGGAAACTACGAAGAAAGGTAAAAGTATTAAACAAGCCGAGCACAAGTTAGCTTGAGGTAGGCAGCAGACAACATATTTGAAAGATAGGAATAGATAGACTTTTAGATAAATAAGTTATTAAAGGACTAGAAGAATTTCACCAACAGCTTTACTCGTCAAATACCTTGGGCGAGTCAGTACGTTTACCTGTAGACGTTAGTAGAGCATCAGAAGTTACAAAAGAAGAATTAGCATTAGTTCTAGAAAGTATGAAACAAGGAAAAACACCTGGAAAAATTGGCATATCCATAGATCTTCTGGAGGATGTAAAGGGAGAAATTTATTGTGAATTATCTCTGTGCATATATCAGGAGAGCATTCTTGAATTATGGTGCATAGCTATAGTGATTTTACTTCACAAAGAAAAAAAAAGGAGAGCAGAAGGATATTAGTAGCTACCGACCTACAAGCTTGTCATCAAATGTATAAAAAATGGTATATTTTTTACAAATAGACTAATTAAAATTTTAGAGGAAAGCCAGTTGAGACTCGACTTATGGTCACTTACAGATATTAAGTTAACATATCGAGAAAGAGACATAACTCAACAAACTTCCATGTTTACCTTTTGTAGATTACAAAAAGGCATTTGACTCGGAAGTACAAATAGCAACACTCTCTACAAGTAAAAATGTGCAATTACAAGTATTTTAGAGAATATTTATCCAAGATACTGCTATGATTGAACTGCATAAAGATACAGAAAATATAAAGATAAAGAATGGAGTACAGCAAAGCAATACAAATTCAAACAAGACATTTGCAGCTTGCTTGGAAGAATTTTCATAAAGCTGAGTTGGAAATGAAAAAAACTGGAGATTAAAGAAGAATGGCTTCATCACCTTAGATCTACGGATGACATTCTAATTTCAGGCACATCAGAAGACTTGTAAGATGTGCTGAGTGATGTGAACAAGGGAAGTCTCAAAGTAGGTTTAAAAACGAACAAGACTGAAATGTTATGCTTAGTTCAAAAGTTCAAACAATTAGATCATAATCAAAGGAGAGTCTTGAAGAAATTCAAGAGAATAATCATTTAGGCTACATGCTAAAAATGAAGGAAGATAAATGTCTGAAACACAAAAAATACACTCAATATAAAACACCAGCTATGATGAACAGGTATGAGACTTGGAAATTGACGAAAACAATTAACACAAAGTTAAAGAATGGATAGAGAGATAATACTGAAGTTAAAGACATTTTGGAGGTGGTGAAAGAGAAAACGGCACTGGACAGTGAAGTTAGGATGAAAGAGCCATGGGCAATAGAACAAATGTGTTAATAACTGGACTCCGCGAGATAGTAAGCGTGGAAGAGGAAGGCCAGACAGAAGGTGCAAAGACGAAATAGAGAAACTTCCAGGAGTAAATTGGTGGAGATGGGAGCTTCTCGTGCAAGTCATGGAACAGTGCAGAACAGGTTTTTACCAAGCAATAAACAAAGAATGGGTGATGATTTACAAAAGCATTACAAAGCATTACAAATGTGGAGCATGCCGACAGGAGACCTTTTGGCCCATATCTAGGTGATCTGGGTGATTGATGTTTACATCAGGGAGCGGGATTCAGTCCAAAGACTCACATGACTGTTCGTTTATAAACACGGAAATGAAATATTTATGACAAACCACAGGCCTTCATAAAAATAATAAATTTCTTGGTTGGCTGGTGTTTATGAAACATTATTTCAGGCGTTTCTGTGTCCGGCGATGAAAAATAGAAAATAAAAAGAACCGAGAAGTTTTATTATTTTTATAGGCAAACTTAATTTTATTCTCTTATTGCTTCGTTCAATGTCCTTTGGGTTAGCAGGTAAAATTTGCATTATTTTAGAAATACAGAATGTATGTATGGAGGGGAATGTGTTGCACATGGTATGGTGACGCCAACATGGGTTGTACGTTGTTGATGTACAAATACACCTGCTGTGGGTATGTGTATACAGTATATACATACATATACTCGTACACACACACACACACACACACACACACACACACACACACACACACACATATATATATATATATATGTATTATATATACATATATATAGGTTATCAATGAACGAACGCGAGCACGCACACACGCAAAACACACACACACACACACACACACACACACACACACACACACACACACACAGACATACACAACTAGGTAAATACATACACACACACACACGGTTACACATACACACACATGTACGGTGAGAGAGATGGAAGGAAGAGGAGGTGATGGAGGAGGAGGAGGAGGAGGAGGAGGAGGAAAAGGAGGAGTAGGAGAAGCGGGAGGAGGAGGAGGAGGAAGAGGAGGAGGACGAGGAAGAAGAGGAGGGATGGGCTATAATGCGAAGCACATTAAGGTCACGTTCGAGATGCGAAGAAATGGGTGGAAGTCATGTAAAAGAATGGAAATTATAGTAAAATCGAAAACTGGAAGGAGACAGGAGAAAGTGAGGAAGAGGAGGCTGCAACAAAAAAAAACATGATCAGCTTAGGGTGGAAGGATAAAAGAAGAGGACAGATAAAGGAAATCGATGGTAAATGGAGTGGATAGAGGGCAAAGAGCTTGTGGACATAACCCCCCCTCCCCCCACTCCCTCCTTGCCCCCCCCCCCAAAAAAAAAAATAAAATCAAGCATAAAGCGAAAGTGACGGACGAGAATAAAGTGTGTTAAGAATGAAAGTAGGAGAGGTAAGGATGAAAATATTGGTGAAAACAGAATAAAAATGATAATGTTGCAGCCGCAATGGAAGGGGGAGGGACAAAGTAAACCTGTCGTGTAATAAAAAGAAGTAATAATGATGAAATATGAAAATGAAATAAGATGAAATAAGATCAATTAAGATAAATTAAGATAAAATAAAAAATAATAGAATAAGAGAAAACGAAACGAAATGAAATGAAATTAAACTGAATAAAATAAATCACAAGGAAATGAAAACAAATAAGATTGAATAAAACTGAAAAAATCAAATAATGGGAAATAGAAGAAAATAACAATAAAATATAATAATAGAATATAAGCAAAATAAGGCAAAATAGAATGAATTAAAGTAAAAACAAGTTAAAACGAAAAATAAAGTGAAGTATGAATGAAAGAATGAACGGACGAAGGAAGAAATAATTAAACAAATGATAAACAAGCAAATAAGTGATGAATAGATAAACAGGTGAATAAGCAAATATAAAGAAAATAAGAAAAAATATATCAATGAATAAATAAAGATAAACAAATAATCGAATAGATAAACAAACAAGATAAATAAGTAAATATATAAATAGATAAGTAGTATATAAAAACAAATAAAAATATAAAACATATCAATAAAAAACAAATAGAAATATAAAACAAATCAATAAAAAACAAATAGAAATATAAAACATCAATAAAAAACAAATAGAAATATAAAACAAATTAATAAAAAACAAATAAATATAGAACAAATAGATAAAAAACAAATAGAAATATATAAAACAAATCAAAAAAAAACAAATAGAAATATAAAACAAATCAATAAAAAAACAAATAGAAATATAACACAAATCAATAAAAAAACAAATAGAAAAAAAAAAATAGAAATAAAACAAATATAAATATAAAACAAATCAATAAAAAACAAATAGCAATATAAAAAAAATAGAAATATAAAACAAATAAAAAACAAATAGAAATATAAAACAAATAAAAAACAAATAGAAATATAAAACAAATCAATAAAAAACAAATAGAAATATAAAACAAATCAATAAAAAACAAATAGAAATATAAAACAAATCAATAAAAAACAAATAGAAATATAAAACAAATCAATAAAAACAAATAGAAATATAAAACAAATCAATAAAAAACAAATAGAAATATAAAACAAATAAAAAACAAATAGAAATATAAAACAAATTAATAAAACAAATTAACGGAAGATGAACTGGAGATACTAGACCCAGGTGGTGGGCAGGAGTTGTGACTGGAGGAGGAGGAGGAGGAGGAGGAGGAGGAGGAGGAGGAGGAGGAGGAGGAGGCGGCGGCAAAATGCGAAGGAGGTCACAAGAGAAAGGGGTAAAATTGGAGACAGATGCGTAAGAGAATGTCAGGCTGGTTGCATTATTGCAGGCGCAACGACGTGCAGAGAACGAGAAAACGAATTGCAATGGGAAATGGACGAAGTGAAAAGAATTAACCCCATTTTCCTCTCCAAGGGGCGTACTATGAAGTAAACAGATAAATAACAGATAAATAACGGATATATAACATATAAATAACAGATAAATAACTGATAACATAAATAACAGATGAATAACAGATATATGAATGGATAAATCAATAAATAACCCCATTTTCCTCTCCAAGGGGCGTACTATGAAGTAAAAGGAAAATAACGAAGAACATACATAAATGAATAAATAAAAATACAAATAACTAAGTAAATAGATAAATAACAGATAAATAAATGGTTGAATAAAAAAATAACCCCAATTTCCTCTCCAAGGGGCGTACTATGAAGTAAAAGAAAAATAACGAAGAACATTCATAAATAAAAAAACAAATAATTAAGTAAACAGATAAATAACGGACAAATAAATGAATAAATCAATCGAAATTAATACAAATGAATGAGTAAATGAATAAACATATGAATAATGACAAATAAATGAATGAATAAATAAGGAAATAAAATGTAGCAAGATACATAAACAGAAAACAAATAGACAACAAATAACAAAAAATAATAAATAAGAAAAGGTTGATATATATTGATTAACTATCTCCTAATGGGAATATAACAAATGTGAACAACTAATACTCCTAGTTACAAGGTGCTTCCTTACCTAGTAGAGACGCTTGATTAGCCCATATCTATTCTAGATCTCGTTTTATAAATGATAAAGTACAAGGTTTCCGAATTATCTAGATCAGGAGACTCAACCTATTTCCTCATGAATCCTATTTCTAGCATATAGGTATCTAGACAATAAGTCGATACTAAATTGAATCACCAAGCATCTACTTAGTCCCTCTAGTTTTCATTGTCTCATTTCGTGAGAATTTTGGAGTTCATTAGAGGTCCATGACCTAGAGGTTGAGAACCTCTGATCTAGAAGATCAACTCTAGAAGTGAAGAAGAGGCTGGATGACCGCATTGTGAACAGCTGCCCAGGATGTAACACTTCACCCCATACTAATAGAAGTGTTCAAGTGAATCAAAGGCTATAACAAGGGTGATGCAAACAAGGTCATCATAATAAAACAACAGGGTAGGACTCGCAGTAATGGGTATAAACTGGACAAATTTAGATTTAAGAAGGAAATAGGCAAGAATTGGTTTACAAATAGGGTGGTCGATGAATGGAATAACCTTAGTAACCACGTAGTAAGCGCTGAAACTATCAGTTGTTTTAAAAAACGATTAGACAACTTTATGTATGGGGATGACAGGTGGTGATGGATACGGAGCTGCCTAGTGTAGGCCTTATGGTCTTTTGCAGTATCCTTTATTTCTTATGTTCTTATACCATACAACGCATAATGGAAGACTGCATTATACACAATCATGCACGCAAACAACACAACATACACTCTATAAAGGATTTGTGGGAAAACCCAGTTTCGGCTGTGGCATTCCTTGGGGAGACGGGACTGCTCGGACAGACAGTCTAGGGAACGACAACAACAACAACAACAACAACAACAACAACAACAACAACAACAACTCTAGAAGTGATCAGCTAAGCTGTTCGAATTCCTAAGCCAGCACATGGCGGAAGTAAAGTCGTAAGATCTAAAATCCTAAGCTTTAGTCCTAAACCGTTTAATCCAATAATAACACATTTTGAGAACGAAAGCTTCACTCCATATATCTATCGTCGGTACATACACCAGACAACCGTGAGTAATAATAATGATAGTTATAATAATGATAAAAATATATATCAAGATTAAATGAAGATACCCTTCAATTAGAAAAGGAGCCTAAAATTCTAGGTCTATTTTTTTGATAGTCATATAACTTTCACCACACATAACAAAGGCCAGACAGCAAAAAAACGAACCAAATTAAAACTATCGCAAACAATGACTTTGTTTAACAGAAGGAAAATGATAACTATCCTCAAGTAATTCCTAAGAACCATCCTCGACTATGCCTCCACAGCATGATTCCCAACAATCAGCATGACGAACACAGACAACTATGTACGAGATGGGCGAAAAATTATAAAAAAAATAAATAAAATCTGCAGAGGAAAGAAAACCTATGCAAGGGTATGCAGAGAAGAGTGAGAAGGGTTTACGAAGACAGATATTCGTTATGATTTCTCGATACACATGTGGATGCAGTAATGAGAAGGGGAAGGAACGATATAATACTGGAAGATGGAGCGTAGTAAATTGCATGCATGCACGCAGGCGATGTAGTACTGAGAGATAATATATAAAATATCCATAAGCTGGAGATAGAGTTTTGGGAAATTTCTGATAATAAAAACCAAGAACATGTAATGGGAACGACAATAAATAAATAAATGAATAAATAGATAAATAAATAAATAAATAAGTAAATAAACAAACAAGAAATAACAATAAATAAATAAATAAAAATAAGATTAACAAACAAACAAATAATAAATAAATGAATAGATAAATGAATAAACAAACAAAGAAGTAAATGAATGAATATATAAATAGATAAATAACTAAACGAATAGATAAATAAATAGATAGAAAAAGAATTGAGTAGGGAGGGTTATTCCGATATCTCGGGGTAGACAGAGTGGATGGAGAATTGAAACTTGGACGCCGACTAACGGACGCAAGATTGGAGGCAGCTGCGTTCAAGAAAGCTTGTCTTTGAAAAGAGGAATATTCATCTCCGTTTTGTTAAGGTAACAATAATGGAAATTACGGAGAGAATATTTGAAGAGTAGGGAAGACAAGGGAAGGGAAAGAAACAGAGTGGTTGGGAAGAAAGGAAAGGGAGGAAAGTTGGGGAAGGTTCGGAGAGGGATGGGAAAGGAAGGGAAAGGAAGGGAAGAGAAGGGAAGGGGAGAGGAAGGGAGGGAGGAAGGGAGAGGAGGGAGGAGGGGAGAGGAGGAGGGAGGAAGGGAGAGGAAGAGGGAGGTAGGGAGAGGCGGAGGGAGGAAGGGAGAGGAGGAGGGAGGAAGGGAGAGGAGGAGGGAGGAAGGGAGAGGAGGAGGAAGGGGGAGGAGGGAGGAAGGGAGAGGAAGGGAGAGGAAGAGGGAGGAAGGGAGAAGAAGAGAGAAGAGAGAGGGAGGAAGGGAGAGGAGGAAGGAAGGGAGAGAGGAGGAGGGAGGTAGGGAGAGGAAGAGGGAGGGAGGCAGGAAGAGGGAGGAAGGGAGAGGAAGAGGAAGAAAGGGAGAGGAAGAGGAAGAAAGGGAGAGGAGGAGGAAGGGAGAGGAGGAGGAAGGGAGAGGAGGAGGAAGGGAGAGGAGGAGGGAGGAAGGGAGAGGAGGAAGGAGGAGGGAGGAAGGGAGAGGAGGAGGGAGGAAGGGAGAGGAGGAGGGAGGAAGGGAGAGGAGGAGGGAGGAAGGGAGAGGAGGAGGGAGGAAGGGAGAGGAGGAGGGAGGAAGGGAGAGGAGGAGGGAGGAAGGGAGAGGAAGAGGGAGGAAGGGAGAGGAAGAGGGAGGAAGGGAGAGGAAGAGGAAGGAAGGGAGAGGAGGAGGGAGGAAGGGAGAGGAAGAGGGAGGAAGGGAAAGGAGGAGGGAGGAAGGGAGAGGAGGAGGGAGGAAGGGAGAGGAGGAGGGAGGATAGAGGGCGGAGCTGGGTACGGTAGGAAAAAACCATGTATACGTAAAATGACAACGTGTTTCACAGATCACAAGTGAAGCTGAAGCGTCTGCATTCCTGGTGTGTTTTGGGACCGCGCGGCTCGAAATTAAAAGCAGCGGATCCTGGAAATGAACGGGACCTGTTGCTCCATCCAAATCTAGAGTCAATTGGTTCCTGGGAAGAACTTTTGGTCTCTGTTAATTTTTATGTATTTAGTTATTTTATTTATATATTTATTTATTTGTTTACGTTTTTGTTGACTGGTGCCAGAGCTATTCGCGATTTGTAGCAAGTTTTAGTCTCTCCAGACTTATTGTGGTAATTATGATTATCATTATCATATTGATAAAGATTAATGAGTAATAATTAACTGATTATACTTGATAATGATAGAATGTTTGAGAAGATAGTAATAGAATAATGATACAACTGCGCGAGTGTGCAGGCACGCGCGCGCACACACACACACACAATTTTATATATTTATACATATATATATATATATATATGTATATATATATATATGTATATGTATATATATGTATATATGTATATGTATATATATGTATATATATATATATATGTATATGTATATATACACATATATATGTATTATATATGTATATATATATAATGTATATATATATATGTATACATATATATATATATGTATACATATGTATATATATATATATATGTATATACATATACATACGCATATACACGCAACGATTATGGAGGTTGCGATGAGAAGGGAAACCTTGAAAAATAAATGCTGCATTGACAAGATTTGGTCTACGGTGTGATGAACGATTGCACGTGAAATGCAGAGGAACAAGGAATAACTCGCTAACAGAAAGATCAAAGAAATTAAATAAAAAAGTGAAATAAAATATATAAAGAAAAGACTCAGACTTAAAAAAAACATGAAACAAAACAAAGATGATATTTCAAATAAAAAATCGAAACATTATCTGAAACCGAACACAGGCGAAAATCCCAGAAACACTTGTGAAATACGAAACAGCGAAAGGAATCAAAGAAATGAAACAACCCAAAAATGAAATTGAAATTGCGAGAGGAAGCAGGTGGGAAACTCCCGATTGCGAAGACAACAGCTTTGGCGTCGAGAAATTGCAATCAGGACGATAAAAAAAAAGAAAGCGAAAAGACGCGAAGCGAAAAGACGCGAAGCCAAACCAAACCAAGCGAGACAGAAGACAGCGATCATCCACGGCTGGGATGGGGTAGATTGGGTTGCGTGGGGTGAGTGGGAGAGGGAGTGGGAGTGGGAGGGAGGGGAGGGAAGGAGAGAGTGGAGGGGGAGGGAGGGAGGGAGAGAGGGGAGGGTGTTTACGATAACCAGTCACCCGTAAAAAAGATTGTCTCATCGGATGAACACAAGTCCCAACAAATTAGGGACAAAAATCAGGATCTGAATGTAGAAAACCAGAAAATAAATGAATGATGAATTACGATAGCTTAGAATGAATTACAAATACAAAACATACCGACCGGAGAGCTTTCATTCTACAACAAAATTGGACTCAGAAAATAAAATAAAGTAGATAATTATGTAAACAAACAAATTAATCAAAATACTATGAAACAGACATTACATTAATGAGTGTAATTTTCCCTTACGTTATGTTACAATGGTCATAGTTTTTATATATTTATTTATTGTTATAATTTTTTTTCGCATCCGACCTAGATATGGACCAAAAGGTCTCCTGTCGGCATGCTCCGCCTTTGTAATCCTTACTGCTAAATGAGCAGGTCATCCCTTACTCTATGCAAATCGAGTATAGTGTGTCTCTTGTGTGGGATTGTGTCATAGGCTTTTTCAAAGTCCAGTTATAGCCAATCTGGACTCATTCTTTTTCATTGTTTGAGATAGCTGTGGATATATCGCGTTGCAGCTTTTACGTCTGAAGCCGTGCTTGATCTCAATAATTAAATAGTTGTATTCTAAGTGGTGTTACATGACGTTTCATACAACCTTTCCTACAATTGTGACATCTGTTCCGTTCTGAGTAATGTTTCCTAATTCCCATTCTTTCGATACACCTCGATCGTGACACATTTTTTTCTCCTGATAAAAGATTTTTTTTATTTCTTCTTTCTTTCAATATTACTAGATGCCAACCGGTAGTTCTTGGTATTTCATCAATTTTTCTTTTCTTTTCATCTAATATTTTCGTTGCTCCATATTTACGCAAGAAATTAACTTTCTTTCCCATGTATCACATGGGCGAGAAAACACTTCATTTTGAGATGTTTTGAACAAGAATATATAACAAAAATAACTTTCTTTTGCGTCCCACATACGTTCCTTTGTGTTCAAGCTGGTTGCTGACAGACATCATTGGGTCAATGTAATACATAATACTCTTTCATTATCTCCAGTGCTCTTAACACACACACACACACACACACACACACACACACACACACACACACACACACACACACACACACACACACACACACACACACACACACACACACACACACACACACACATATCATTAAAATGAATGGCAAGCTTGTTATGACAGAGCTTCTTGTCGTATTTTTCTCTCTTTCTTAGAGTAATCTTGCCTTCTGTAGGCAGTAACCTTAATAAATCTCCGTAAGGCAGTAACCTTAATATATATATAAACATGTATATCTGGTCCGTAGGGGTTCCTCATGAAGCTCGGTTGAATAAAACGACCCTGTGTTAGACAAAACAAAATCTCTGAAGCTCACCTGACCGTAGCCAAGTCCTCGCATAGATAGAAGATTGAAGCAATTAGGCTGGAGATGACGCCGCTGGCAGCATCTCCTAATTAATTAGAGGACTTAAATCCTTCACCGTCAACAGCCATTACACCCTTCCATCCTCCCTGTCCTCCTTCCTTCCTTTCTCTCTGTCCTTCTTCTTTCCTCCCTATCCTCCTTCCTTCCTTTCTCTCTGTTCTCCTTTCTTCCTTCCTTCCTTCTTTCCTCCCTGTCTTCCTCCCTTCCTTTCTCTCTGTTCTCTTTCCTTTCTCCCTTCCTTCCTCCCTGTTCTCCTCCCTTCCTTCCTCTCTGTCCTCCTTCCTTCCTCCCTGTCCTTCTTCCCTTATTCCTCCCTATCCTCCTGTCTTCCTTTCTTCCTCCCTGTTCTTCTTCCTTCCTTCCTCCCTATCCTCCTTCCCTCATTCCTCCCTACCATCCTCTCTTCCTTTCTTCCTCCCTATCCTCCTTCCCTCATTCCTCCCTACCATCCTCTCTTCCTTTCTTCCTCCCTGTTCTTCCTTTCTCCCTGTCCTCCTCTCTTCCTTCCTCCCTCACCGTTCTCTTCCCTTCCTTCCTCCATGTCCTTCTCTCTCTCTTCCTTCCTTCCTTCCTTCCTTCCTCCCTGTCACCCCACTTTCCATCCTGTCTTCTTTTCTTCCTATCGTCCTATCTTCCGATCGTCCTATCTTCTTATCTTCTTATCTTTCTTCCTTTTTTGACATCCTTATAGCTACCGAAGCAGGGATAACGACTTAAAAATATGAAAACTAAGTTTAAGAAGTGAATATCAGAAATCATTCTTCCATCATTCTTACTCGTTTTATTAAAAGTAAGAATATGCAGATGTTTTCTCACAAATTACCTTAGGAAAATATTACTTGGAAATATATATCTTCCTTCCAGCGATACATGAGCTAAATCAATAATTCATATTCAAGACTGTAATAATGAATTTATACGGTCATAAACGACGTTTTACTTAAAAGCAGGCCAAGAAATTGTTATATATATCTAGAACAAATATTCGCTTTTTTCTTCTTCATATCTTCCTCTCTTCTTTTCTTTCTTTCTTCTTTCTTTTTTTTTTTATTCTTTCTTTCTTCCCTTGCACTCTTCATTCCTCCCCAGCTCTCTTCCTGCCTCACTCGATTCTTTTCTTAGATTCGAGAAGTTTTTTACATTCAAGTACAATCAGTAACACAATGAAATCATCCCCAGACATTTCTTCCTCCTGAAACCTCTCATTCCCTCCCCCCCTCCCAGCATCTACTTTCTTTCCTTATCCCATAATCCATATCAACCTCTACTCCATTCCCTGCTACATGTGTCCCCATGTAATTGAAACTTTCTTATCATCCAGACTCTGTTTTTTTTTAATTCACATCCAACCTCTCACTATCCACACTTTTTTGTACATCTCATCACCTTCCTTAAGCTCAGATTTACTTCCAGCTCCTTTCTCTCACATTACAAAGGATTACAAAGGCGGAGCATGGCAACAGGAGACCTTTTGGTCCATATCTAGGTCAGATGTAAAATAAAAAAAAATCACAGTAATAATGAATAAATAAAAAATATAATAATGTAAATAACAAATAAAATACATAATCAAATGCATAGGTATAGTTAAATAATAAACACTCCCAAACTCCGACATTACATGCTTCAGCCAATCCTTCGTCTCAGCTGCAAGCGCAGTGTCATCCTAAACCTTCCCTCCACGCTCACTTGCCTTCAGACCCTTGCCTTGTACACTCGCGTTTACCTCCCGTACCGCATACACATTGAACTACCATGGCGACATTACGCAACCCTCCGGATCTCAGATTCTCCGGCTCGCTCATTGGCTCGCTCTCTGTCTTGTTCTCGGGGTCGCTCGCTTTCGGTCTCACTCGCTCTCGGGGTCGCTTGCTCTCACTCGGTCTCGGTCTCGTTCTCGTTCTCGTTCTCGGTCTCACTTTCAGCCTCGCTCTCGGTCTTGTTTCCGCTCTCAGTCTCGGTCTCAGTCTCGCTCTCTTTCTCGGTCTCACTCTCAGTCTCGCTCTCGGTCTCACTCTCGGTCTCACTCTCAGTCTCACTCTCAGTCTCACTCTCGGTCTCACTCTCGGTCTCGCTCTCAGTCTCACTCTCGGTCTCATTCCCGGTCTCGGTCTCGGTCCCGCTCACGGTCTCGTTCTCTCTTATGTGCCGCAGAGTCCACTTCCTCCTCACCTCGGCCGTCTTGCCTTCGTCTTTGTAATGGAACGCCCTCGACAGGACCTCCAGAAGTCCTCAGGACTTCGCAGAAGACACTTTACTTCCAGACCGTACTCACGTCCTCCAGTTTCATTCTCAAGTCACATCCTGCTTTCTTGAACTTTGCCCATTCATGTCCGGAATCCCACATCAGGTAAAAGATAAATAGAATAATATAAGAAATGATAAGATAATATGAAACAATATAAAAATGAAAAATAGATATACTAATAAAAAAAAAAAAATGTTGATATCGGACCGGAAACCAGAAATCCCTCAAGGGGACACGTGGCACGTCCCCTCCGGCCCCTGATTGGCTGAGAGAGTGGTGATGTGACGGCAACGGAGACGACTGATTGGCCGAGAGTGGTGAAGTCATGGCAACGGAGACGACTGATTGGGCGAGCGGTGATATAACGGCAACATAGACGACTGATTGGCTGCGAGCGAAGCGAGCTCGCCCGAAGGTCCGAGTCTCCGCGTAGCGTGATCGGGCGCAGCCCGTTGTTCGTAATAAGATAAAATAAAGCAATATACGTCTGAAATTAACCGTTCTAAAATGTCCAGAGAGCATCATGGCCAAGGACAGATGAAGCACCATCTCTCAGTCCCACACTGGAATCACATCATCCACTCGCACATCGAAGTCATTACTCATAGTACCATACAAATGTCACATCTCCTTGGGGCTCACATACTTCTTCTTGTAGTGAAACTACATTCACACACTAAACTTACATCATAAAGTACCGTCTTCTTCCCTCCTTCCGGCCCATCAATAGGAACCTTCTTTGTCTTTTGGCTTCTCGCGCACTGTTTTTCTCTGTTGTGTGCTTTGCCATATGGTCATGACACCGATGTTGCATTCAATTGACATTTTCCTTGCATTCTTGTATTCCCATTCCCGTGCTCAGGCAGGACATTCCAATGTCAAAAGA
>NC_134797.1:29761468-29763968 GCF_046742065.1 Oratosquilla oratoria
AACCTCAATTCATCCTACTCAATTTTCAAATTAGAATAAAATTCAGCAATATAGAATTTAATTAAATATACCACAGTTTGTTCGATGCGTTGACAGTCTTATCCTTCCATCCTGTAAGGAGGAGGAGGAGGAGGAGGAGGAGGAAGAGGAGGAGGAGGAGGAGGAGGAGGAGGAGGAGGAGGAAGAGGAGGAAGAAGAGGAGGAGAAGGAGGAGGACAAAGAAGAGGAGGAGGAGTAAGAGGAGAAGGAGGAGGAGGAGAAGGAGGAGGAGGAGAACGAGGAGAAGGAGGAGGAGAAGGAGGAGGAGAAGGAGGAGGGGAAGGAGGAGGAGGAAGAGGAAGATGAGGAAGAGGAGGAGGAGGAGGAGGAAGAGGAGGAGGAGGAGGAGGAGGAGGAGGAAGAGAAGAAGGAGGAAGAGAAAAAGGAGGAAGAGAAAAAGGAGGAAGAGAAAGAGGAGGAAGAGAAAGAGGAGGAAGAGAAAGAGGAGGAAGAGGAAGAGGAGGAGGAAGAGAAGAAGGAGGAGGAGGAGGAGGAGGAGGAGGAGGAGGGAGAGGAAAGTAGTTCTACGTCGATAAAAACAGGAAAAAAAATAATACAATTTTACAGAGGTTCTAATCCTCATCAAAGGATCGAGCGCACCATCGTCTCGATTGTTTTTAGTTTTCGAAGACGAGTTTTTGGGGGTGAGATTATGCTCTCCGACGTCTGTCACAGAATGCCCCCCCCCACCCACCTCCCTCATGTGTTTTTATCAGCGTTTGATTAGAACGGCAATTAATATGATAATTTGTGATTTATAGTTTGCATAACAGCATAATTATTTGCCAGACCTTTGAATAAAACTGCGAACGTAGTAGTTCAGTCGTACCACACTTTCAATACTGTTATGGTCTTTGCAATTCGTTTACAAATTTCGAAGTTAAAAGCTATGTTTCTAGCCACATGGTTAACTACACTTCAAGTTGACGATTATTTTGGCCACCATCATGTACGTACTATTGTCGTAACTATGTTATTAATGATAACTGAAATGCAGTCGTGAGTCACATGATGTTGAAATTTCAGAAAAAAAGAAAAAAAAAAAAAAAAAAAAAAAAACCTCTCTTGGACATGAAGTTACCTGCACGATCATTATCTGACAGTTGTGTCCACGCGTTCCATACCTGCAAAATGAAGAAAAACTAAATAAATACCATTATACCAATACCAATTCTAATTGTAGTACCAATATTACCAAATACCAATAATGTTTTAATTTACCGTCATGATAATTTCCTTAGGATAGGACGGTGCTATCCTATGGAGCGCTTTTTGAAGATTGAGAATTTAATGTCGTATGTTCTTATTATGAACTAGCACGCCTCCAGACAGCCTCGAACAGTCTTCGCTTCTGAGCTCTCGCCCAAATGGCGTCGTATAACCAATACCAATAATCCTAATAACAACAGCAATATCGAAAGTAATAACAATAAGACAATAACGGAAAACAATAACAATGACAGTGCACGACTTTTGCGAGACGATAACAATAATAAGTAACAAACTCAGTAAGCTTAACTTAGTTCTTCCTGTACCAAGACGGTTTAACATTCCCTCCACCAGTAAAAGCATTCGATTCTTCAGTTTACGTCCGACATTGAGAATTAGATCATGTATAGATTGTTTCAAGCATCTATTGAACCTCTTTACTCCAAAGGTGGTTCCAACATAAATGAATATGTCTTATGAAAATCGGCAAGTATAGAATAAACGTTACATAAACTAAATAATAAATAATAATAATAGCAATAGCAAAAACAACAAGAGTAAGAGTAACAACAACAAGAGTAAGAGTAACAACAACAGGAGTAAGAGTAACAACAACAACAAGAGTAAGAGTAACAAAAACAACGACGACATCCACGACGACAACAACGACAATGACGATAATGACAATGATGACAACAATGACAATGTCGACAATGACGATAATGACAACAATGACAATGACAATAATGATAATTATAATAATGATAATAATGATGATGATAATAATGATAATGATAATAATGATAATAATTATAATGATAATAATAATGATAATAATAATTATAATGATAATAATGGTAATAATAATTCTGCGCACTCGTACATAAATGACAGGACTATTTCGAAATATACTTTCAGTATAAAATACAACTGGAAATTATCAAATAAATTACTCCCAATTGACGCGTGAAGAGGGACATAATTACTTATTAGAATATTATTCAGATATGAGATAAGTGCTTGAAAGTTGCAACACGTGTTAGTATACACAAAATTATATATATATATACATATATATATATATATATATATATACATATATATATGCATATATACATATATATATGCATATATATGCATATATACATACATATATGCATATATACATATATATATATTAGAATTATTTATGAGCAATTGTCAATAGTGATAAAGGGTGTGTGTACAAAATACCTTGTAAATCATGTAATCA
>NC_134797.1:29766468-29778968 GCF_046742065.1 Oratosquilla oratoria
CCACTATTCCGCACACTCGTGGAGCTCGTGACCAATTAGTCCCCTTTTCCTACCTGCAATTTTATTTTATTTATTTCATTTCATTCTTTTCTTTCCTATGGATGCCGCCAAGCAGTTTTATTCAGCCGGGGGTTAATGTTCGTCAGGTCCCTGCAAGGAGCGTAAGTTCATATTTCCAGAGTTCGTCAACTTTCTCGCTCCCATCAAGAGATGGCCCCCTATAGGGCAAGGATGTCGAGACTGCGGGGAGTGAGGGGGAGGACCGAAGGGAAAGAATTCGGCAGGGAAAGGGAAGCGATACACTGAAGAGTTTGTCGAGTTGTTGCGGTTAAGGAAATTGAGTTAAAAGTCGGATGAGGCAATGGAGGGGAAGGAAGGGAGGGAGTGGGGAAGAAGGGAGTGTGATGGAGGGGAGTGGGGTGAGAGGGAAGGAAGGGAGATGAGAGAGGAGGAAGTAAAAAGAGAGGGATGGAAGTTGAGAGGGAAAGAGGGGAAATGGGAGAGAAGGAGGGGGAAATGAGAGGTAAGGAGAGGAAATGAGAGGGGGACAGGGAGGTTTCAGAGAGGAAAAAGGAGGGGAGATCAAATGGAATAAGGAAAAATGAGAGGGATATAGGAGGTACAAAGGGGAAAGAGGGGAAATGAATGTGAAGGAGGGGAGAGGAGATATGGAGAGGAGACGAGGTGTAAAGTGGGGAAATGAGGGGGGGTGGAAGAGGGAAATCAGAGATAAGGGAGATGAGGTCAAAGGGAGGAAGAGGGGATTAAAGGAAAGGAGAGGAACTCAAAGGAAAGGAGGGGAGACGAAATGAAATGAGGAGAAATGAGGGGAAACGAATGGGAGGGTCACTGATTTTTTTTTTTTTTAAGTCTCCAGTTATAAAAGAACGCTGCGTGACTCTGGTCCGTAGAGATGTAATTGAAAACCTGAGAATATAGACTGCATGAAAATGTGGTTACATTCCCATACGGTGGGGGACGTGAAGTGGGGGAAGAATGGGGTGGAAGGTGGAACGGGAGGTAAGGAAGAGAAAAGAGAAAATAAAGAGCAAAAGAGAGTTGGAAGGAAAAGGAAATAAAGAGAGCGATAGAATATATATTGGAGAGAAGAGGAAAAGACTTAGAGGAAGAGGAGGAGGAAGAGGAAGAGGAAGAGGAAGAGGAGGAGGAGGAAGAGGAGGAGGAATAGGAGGAAGAGGAGGAGGAGGAGGAGGAGGAGGAGAAGGAGGAGGAGGAGGAGGAGGAGGGCGATGCTGACAACGATAAGGAGAAGGAAAAAAAGACAAAAGACGACGAAAGGTAATGCGGGGGAAACATGTTGGGTCAGGTAAGGTCAGGTAAGGTCAGGTTAGGTTACAGAAATGAGTTAAACTTGCATTTTGAAGTTGAGAAACAAATACTTCCCATCCACCATTCTTTGGTATCATAGTCACCATTTCATCATCGTCATCTGAATCATCACAATCGCGGTAAATATGCTGAATATAATCATCAATTTTCTTCAGAAAACATCCTCCATTTTGAATGGTCTGACACCCTTACTTCGAATTTGACCCAATCTCTATGAACATTGAATTTTTTTTTTTTCCAATTCTCGTAAGGAGTGTCTGTGTACCTCCTCTTAATTCTGTTAGCATTTATGACAATGAAAAAGATCCGTACTAGAATAATATATATATATATATATATATATATATATATACATATATATACATATATACATAAAGATAAAGAAACGAATTAGTGTTGATGAAATAATATAGAACGAAATAAAATACAATACAAAAGAGAGAAAATAAGAAAATAAAGTCAAATAAAACGAAAAAATAATAATAATAATAAATAAAAATAAAAGAATGAAAAAAAAGCGAAACAAGGCAAGATATATTATATACCTTATCTTGCCTTATGTACCCTTGTAAACTTCCATTGTAAATTGTATTACCGTGAACATGACCATATGAAATAGTTGAAACAGCTGTCGGTATAAATAGATTTATATTCTGAGGCCTTTTCCTCCAAAGTTTGAACTTTGAAAAAAAAAAAAGATATAGAGAATTAGAGAAAATTTCCCTTAAAATAATTGACGGCACTTGTGCATTAGCATTCAACAGAAATTGCTCACGAGAAAGACTGCCAAATGTGTGTGTATGTATATATATATATATATATATATATATATATATATATGCATATATATATATATATATATATATATATATATATATATATATTGGTGAAGCGTGGCAGGAGATTCTCTCTGAGGCATATTCTGTTAAAAACGACAGTAAAAGAATTATTAATTAGTTTTTTCCGTGATCTCTCAAGCTTGCGAAAAGTAGATTTTTGGTAGGGGGAATGGGAGTAAATCAAATTTCCAAAATTCGTAGGAAACACAAAAGTTATAACAAACACAAAAGTACAGTACTTTTGTGTTTGTCATAACTTTTGTGTTTCCTATGAATTTTTGAAATTTGATTTACTCCCTTTCCCCCTACCAAAAATCTACTTTTCGCAAGCTTGAGAGCTCACGGAAAAAACTAATCAATAATTCTTTTGCTGTCGTTTTTAACAGAATATATATATATATATATATATATATATATATATATATATATATATATATATATATATATAAACACACACACATGCATACACAAATACAAACACACACATGTACATATACGCACACACGTGCTCCCGTAAGCACGTGCTTACACAAAAAATCTGCACAAGAATACAAAAAGACAGTGGAGAGATCGAATCGCACCTGTTTCTTCAAACATAACGTATCGATCGCAAAGGATTAATGTCTGGGGCTGATGACACCATCTGTGACTAACCCCCTCAATCCCGGGTGCCACAACTACTCCTTTTCATTCCCGCGGCACCCCCTGAAGAGCCAAGAAGGTGCAACTTGTCTCAACTATCCCATCCGCGACTTTCGCACTTTCCAACCGCCTCATTTTTCTTTCCATTTTGTTCATACGTTTTCTTCTGCTGAGCATCAGATGATTTTCATTCAGTGGTGGTGGTGATAGTGGTGGTGGTGGTAGTGGTGGTGGTGATGGTGGTTGTGGTGGTAGTTGTGGTGGTGGTAGTGGTGGTGGTAGTGGTGGTGGTGGTGGTGGGTGGTGGAGGTGGTGGTGATGGTGGTTGTGGTGGTGGTAGTGGTGGTGGTGGTAGTTGTAGTGGTGGTGGTAGTGGTAGTAGTGGTGGTGGTGGAGGTGGTGGTGGTGGTGGTGGTGGTAGTTGTGGTGGTGGTAGTGGTGGTGGAGGTGGTAGTGGTGGTGGTAGTTGTGGTGGTTGTGGAGGTGGTGGTGGAGGTGGCGGTGGTGGTGGAGGTGGTGGTGGTGACAGTGGTGATGGTGGTGGTAGTGGTGCTTGTGGCGGATGAGTTAATGGTAGTGTATGATGAACTGTTCCGTTGGTGATCCCCTTGAGCAAGGCTCGGTATCCATGATAATAGGTTCGAAGCTTCCCCCTCCATCATCAACCTCATCCTCATTTGTGTCTTGATTGTCCTCTTGTCCTCCTCTCCCTATCATCTATTCTTACCTTTTCTCTCCTTTTCAATTTCCATTCTTATTTGTGGACAGGATGCAGGGATGACCCGTCATCCAGGAGGTGCCAAGATAGAGGGAGGGAGGACGGTGGAGGGGAGTGGAATTTATAGGAAATGGAATGGATGGGAGTGGTTTCTATGCCTTTTTCTTTTTGGCTACCCCCCGTGTAAGGGGGAAAAAGCCTTTGGTATATGTATTTGTCCTCCTAGTCCATTCTTCCTGACTCTCTTCCTCTCTCCTCTCTTTTCTTCACATTTTCTTAGTCTTCCTTTTCTTTCTCTCGTTTTTCCTTCTCATGGCCCTCCACAATCTGAGATTTATTCTTTACCTATTCCAAAAATATCTTTTTCTTCTTCCTATGTACTACTCTTCTTACTGCCTCGTCCTTTTCCTCCTATTCTTCCCCATCCTCAATTTCCTCCTCTTTCTTTTTACTAGCTTTTTCTCCCATCTTCCTCCTCTTCTTCCTCACATCCTCCTCTTCCTTTTCCTCTTCTTCCTGTTCTTCTTTCTTTGCTCTCTTCTTCCTCTCCCCCTTCCTCTCCTACTCATACCCCCGTTCTTCCTCCTCCCCTTATTCCTCCTCCTTTACCAGTTCCTCCACCTCTACTTTTCTTCCTCCTCCTCCTCCTCCCTTTTACTTTTTAGTCCACCACTATCTTCCTCTTCGCTTTCCTCCTCCCCTTATTCCTCCTCCCCTTATTCCTCCTCCTTTCCCAGTTCCTCCACCTCTACTTTTCCTCCTCCTCCTCCTCCTCCCTTTTACTTTTTAATCCTCCACTTTCTTCCTCCTCGCTTTCCTCCTCCTCTTACTCCTCCTCCTTTCCCAATTCCTCCTCCTCTTACTCCTCCTCCTCCTCCCTTTTACTTTTTAATCCTCCACTTTCTTCCTCCTCGCCTTATTCCTCCTCCTTTCCCAGTTCCTCCTCCTCCTCCCTTTTACTTTTTAATCCTCCACTTTCTTCCTCCTCCTCCACTTACACCTCCGCGCACAACAGCTCGACCTCCTTTGACTCGTGCTCCAGACCCGACTTGCTTCCTCCATTTCTTTCCTTCCAAAGTTTTCCTCCCGAAGTTTTAATTTCCCTTTTGTGTTGAGCCTCCTTCAGGACATGGACTGCTCCTTCTTGGGCAGGTTCTTCGGGGCTCAGTTCGGGAGGATACATGACTTCGGAGGCCTCCCCCAATTCTTTCTTCTTGGACTCATGATCTATTGGTCCCCGCCGACGTCCCAAAAGAAAAAGAGAGGATGGTAAGTTTCTGTGACATGACCTGAGCTGGCAGAGATTTCTTGGGTGGTACGCAGTTGACCTAGCCTCGGGAGATGACCTGGGCTGTTAGGGATATCTGGAGTGGCACACAAGTGACCTAGCCTTAGGACATGACCTGAGCTGGCAGATATTTCTTGGGTGGTACGCAGTTGACCTAGCCTCGGGAGATGACCTGGGCTATTAGGGATATCTGGAGTGGCACACAAGTGACCTAGCCTTAGGACATGACCTGAGCTGGCAGATATTTCTTGGGTGGTACGCAGTTGACCTAGCCTCGGGAGATGACCTGGGCTGTTAGGGATATCTGGAGTGGCACACAAGTGACCTAGCCTTAGGACATGACCTGAGCTGGCAGATATTTCTTGGGTGCTACGCAAGTGACCTAGCCTCGAGAGATGACCTAAGCTAGCAGGGATTTCTGGGGAGTTATGCAAATGACCTAGCTTTGGAAGATGACCTCAGTTAGTAGGGTTTTCTGGGGTGGGGTGCAAGTGATCTAGCCTCGGGAGAACCTAAGCTATAGTGTCTTCTATGGCGTTTTGGGAATCAGTTTCTCTTCATAATGATACGTAACCCGGTACGATTCCCACTGAGTACCGGGAACTACAATTTGCCCTGCTGGCTGAACACATAGTACCTTCGGCCACAACTAAGGGGATCCTTTTTTTTTTTTTTTTTCCTGTTTGACACACGACGAATTTTATTAGCTAGACTCGTAGTTAATCACCAATGATCTTCTCTGACGTAAAGTAATTTTCAGAAAAAAAAGTCCTCCTAGGTTACATTTCAGATAAAACGACTTTCGAATTAGTTTTCATGAATTACTTCAGTGTGTATAAAGAGTTGAATTCCTTTGAGACGGTCCAATTGTCAGCTATCTGAAGCCACTTGACGTTGACCAGAGAAAATATAACAGTGGTGGTAATGGTGGTAGTGGTGGTTGTAGTGGTGGTGGTAGTGAGTGGTGGTAGTGGTGGTGGTGGTAGTGGTGGTGGTAGTGGTGGTGGTAGTGGTGGTGGTAGTGGTGGTGGTAGTGGTGGTGGTAGTGGTGGTGGTGGTGGTGGTAGTGGTGGTGGTGTTAGTGGTGGTAGTGGTGGTGGTAGTGGTGGTGGTAGTAGTAGTGAGTGGTGGTAGTGGTAGTGGTGGTGGTAGTGGTGGTAGCGGTGGTAGTGGTGGTGGTAGTGGTGGTAGTGGTGGTGGTAGTGGTGGTGGTAGTGGTGGTAGTGGTAGTGGTGGTGGTGTTAGTGGTGGTGGTGGTAGTGGTGGTGGTAGAGGTGGTGGTAGTGGTGGTGATGTTAGTGGTGGTAGTGGTAGCGCCCGAGGGTGGTAGGGGTGGGGAAGGAGCGAAAAACAAAAATAAGACTTCGATAGAAAGCAACTCAAGACTTCGGTCAGACACAATACACTTACAAACATCATAGAATCATGTTATATAAAAGCTTCATTTGAGAACAACATGAACATGAGTATGAATATGAATGTGAGTACGTGTAATATGGTTTTATTACACAGTATCTATTCTCATTATCACCAGTCGATTCAATTCAGCCACGAACATCCCCTCTCTTCCTGTCCGAATATAAACAACTGTTCGAGTGGCCGTGTGAAGAATATATTTCACTCTTTTGGTGGAAACTTTCCTCAGAGTTGGGGGAGTCTTACTACGAGAGGTGTAGAGAAATTTTCCAGTCGCGAGGAAAAAAAAAAAAAAAAAGGAACAAACTTTAGCGAGGATGACCGTACGCGAAATTTTAAAGTTGTAAAGATCAAATTTAAGCATCTTCGAACAGGATTTTTAGGGAGTAGTTAACACTTCAAATAATGGTATCGGAAATTAGCCTGGATAAAGACTATGAATTGATCTAACTATTTAGCTAACTTAACTTCTCATTTTTCATTGCGTTAAAAATTAAGCAAATTGAAATTAATTTTCGGGAATATTTTCTACACGATGCTGTATCTGCGTGTTACTGATTAGTATCCTAATATGGGAACCTACAACGTGCTCATATATGGTAATCTAAAACGACATCAGCACATAAGGTTAGTCGATGACTTCAATTTGAATACTATCGTGTCTGGTGTAGAAATTCAAATGA
The DNA here is from genome assembly GCF_046742065.1 of Oratosquilla oratoria. Lineage (NCBI taxonomy): Eukaryota > Metazoa > Arthropoda > Malacostraca > Stomatopoda > Squillidae > Oratosquilla > Oratosquilla oratoria. The sequence goes on from NC_134797.1 coordinate 29,773,405, forward strand.
TTACGCTAAGCTGAGGATCAGGTCCAAAGTAAATGGGGTCTCGATCGTATGAAAATGTTCAGATCTGGGGGCTGCAGCCGCACAAAATCGTCCGCCATTAAATAAAAAAAAAAAAATAAATAAATAAATAAATAAAAAAAATTTACTCAGTCTTTTCAGATACCAAACGTGCCTTTGATATTTCAAAGTCACCCCTTGGGATACTTCTTTATTTTTCTGTCTTTCGAGAGGTCGTTAACCGTATTTGGAAAACCCTGCGGATTCTCTTGAAGACCAAAACGGTGTCTTCAGAACTGTAACCTGGTGTTGCAGAATTTTCCTATTTCAGTTCAAGACACCTCGAACTCTTAGTAATTTTCTTGAAGACTGAAACTGTGTCTTCGGGGCTGTGTCCCTTTGGTGCTGTCTCCCGAAAATGCAAACTTTGAGGAACGACAACAGAGTCTGTAAATCTTTGATCCACTAATCATAAGTGAGGATACAAGGGTGTTTATAAGCCAGCTGGGGTTTAAGCCGGAAGATGCTCCTGCGGTTCTGTGTTACCTGCCGCCGGGCGATTTTATTCAGAAGAGGCAAGCCTTCTCTAGGCAAAGAATCCTTTCAATGTCAAAATAACTTGTTCGCTTCATTTTAACTGCCGGAAGGCAATTTCATCCAGCTGAGGTAAAATTGTAAATAAAGTGTGCATGTATGTGTATGTGTGTATGTGTGTGTGTGTGTGTGTGTGTGTGTGTGTGTGTGTGTGTGTGTGTGTGTGTGTGTGAGTTTCTCTTTGCATCTGTCTCTTGTTGTCTGTGTCTCTGTACCTGTCATTCTATATTTGTCTGCTCATCTATCCGTATTATTCTCTTTTCTGCTCCTTCTACTCTTTATTCTACAATACCTCGTCCTCTTTATCCATCCTCTTGGTGCTTCTTCCTACACTCTCTCTCTCCTCTCCTCGTACTCTTCCCCCTCTTCTCTTTCTATTTCTCTTCTCTTCTAAATTTACTTTTCTTGTATTCTTTTTTTCAATAGAGTCCGACTCACCGACTTGTGAACTATCACCAACATCAACACCACTCCCACTTCAACCATGACTGGTTCTATCACCATCATATGCACCAACCGTACCAAATATACCATCTTCTTATACCACCAAAATCGCCACCTGGCACCACCTACTACCCTTACGACATACATACATACATACATATACCAAAAGCTTTTTCCCCCTACACAGAGGGGTAGCCAAAAAGAAAAAGACACAGAAACCACTCCCACCCATTCCATTTCCTATATATTCCACTCCCCTCCACCCTCCTCCCTCCCTCTTATCTTGGCACCTCCTGGATGACGGGTCATCCCTGCATCCTGTCCAATGCCTTGGGTCAGAAGTAGTGTCGCAAGACACAGCACATCCACAGCAAGGCCGCTTCATGAATTCGGCGACCCCCCCCTCCACTTTCACCATTATAGATATTATTGTCATCGTCATTCGTAACACCAGAGCTATCGTCGCCACTAGTGCTGTGTCCTTCTCTTTCTTCAAGTCTGCAAATCATATTTTGTTGAGAGTTTGCTGTTCGTCTTTTTTTTTCTTCAAAGACTTGTTTGGCACTGTACGTAAATTCCTTCAAGGGCAGTAGCGAGCACACGCATGCACTCAAACACACACACACACACACACACACACACACACACACACACACACACACACACACACACACACACACACACACACACACACACACACACACACACACACACACACACACACACACACACACACACACACACATACGTGATCCAATGCCCACTCTCTTTATTGCTGTTGTTGTTCATGTTATCATTATTATTATCATTATTATTGTTATCATCAATTTCTCGAGTTCCTCGTATCTCGTTACAAAAATTTTGTCCCAACAATACATCACAGTATCTTGCGGCTGCCTCACTCCAGTAAATCGGCAGTTTATCTATTTTTATAGATCTCTCAAGCAGAGTTTCTCAACCCGAACTCGGCGAGCAGATCATGGTTCCGAGAAAGAGGACCAAGGTTTTCGGGAGAGATAGTGGTCAATATATGAAATGTCTACAAAAATGCATTTTCGAGTCATTTCTGTGTTTAACATGTTCGTAAAATTGTTTTACAGTTCCCATGAATATAAGCGAGCGTATTCATTTTATCTATTTATTTGTTTATTCTTAATAGTTACCTGAAAAACGTATCGTGTTTATCTGACGAGGTTTGAAACTTATGAAACAGAAAGGATATGAATAAAGACTTGATCTTGGTTTCCTTTGAAACACGAAAATCGTTTCAAGACTTCAGCAAGAGGATAAACGTTGTCTATCTTCGATCCCCTCGCCTTCTCTTTCAGCTTCAGGTTACCCTCCTGTTTAACGAGAGTATTTCTACCCTCCATACAATTCCTAACACTGTCCTGAAACTTTTTTTTTCGATCTACCCATTATTTTTCTTCATGTAATATTCAAATTCCTACTACCTTCGTCACCTTATCAATCTTCTTGTTTTTCTCTTTTTACTCTCCTTATGCTGATCTAATAATTTTTTCTTCTATCCAATATTTTTTCATAGAGTATTCAAATTCCTACTACCTTTGTCACTCTCTCTCGTTTTGCTTTTTACTTCTCATGCAATTTCAGGAGATTTATAATCATTTCATTTACGTTTACTTTTTAATATATTTCTCTTATATTCTCATCTCTGTATGGGGTACTAACTTCATGCTTTATGCTGTCACTCAGCATTCTTTTATAAATAAGGAGAAGTCGCTTCCGAAAAAGAAGTAAAACAAAAGAAAACTGATCACTTACACTACTATTTTGTTTTGTTATCTTAAATATTCCTTTTGCCACCTCTATGCCTCTTATCTCTTTGTTGCGATATTGTCCCCAAGAATAAAGCCCAGATTATTGCGAACAAATTTTTTTCATATTCTCATTTAAATTCATGCGTTGGTTATTACTTCAACTGCACTCTCTAATACCCACATTCTTCCGCCTTGTCAAATCATCCCGTCTTCCCACATAAACACAACACACACAGCACACACACACACACACACACACAAAGCACACACATACACACACACAAAGCACACAAAGTACACACACAAAGCACACACACACACACACACACACACACACACAGCACACACACACACACAAAGCACACACACACACACAAAGCACACAAAGTACACACACACAAAGCACACAAAGTACACACACACAAAAACACACACACACAAAGCACACTCACACAAAGCACACACACACAAAGCACATGCACAAAGCACACACACACACACAAAGCACACACATACACGTACGCACACACGTACACACGACCGCAAACTCACATGTGCACGCGTACATACATACAGAGTACGTGCCTGTCCATCAAGGAGGAAGTTTGTCCACCAGCCAGGGCACCTGTCTGTTTCCGAGGCTGACAACCTTTTAGTTCTTTGTGGGTCTTCAACCTTCTTTGCCTTCGTCATCTACCTCCTCTACTTAGTTCGTCTATTTCCAACATTTCTTCGTGCATTTCCGCTTGCATTTTCTTTTGCGTTTCTTCATACATTTCTTCGTGCATTTCCTTGTGCGTTTTCTCCAACATTTCGACGCTCTCGACCTCGACTTTCTTCTTGTCTTCTACTTCGTCTTTTCCTTCGTCGTCCTCCCTCGTCCTCTTTGTCTTCGTGTCCTTCTACCTCTGTCTTTTTTTTTTCGTCTACGTCGTCGTCTACTTCATCTGCTTCCACTTCTTTTCAATTTTTTTTTTTTTGCTTTCTTCTTATTCTTCTCTTCTCCTTTCCCGTCTCAGCCCTTGACACCAGCTGCCCTCAAGGTCTTTTTTTTATTCTTTTTTTTCAAATTTGCTGGAGGTTTGATTAATGAAGGTCCATGCGATTGCAGCCAGACGAATTTTCATCTTTCAGCTGAGATGGAGTCTTCGAGCTTCAGTAGCTGAAGAAGGTTCTCTCGCTGAAGCCATCACCGTCCGGTGTCTCGCCTGAAAGTGCTGATCTGGTGGATTGATTGGTTGATTGGTTGATATTCTGATTGACTGTTGACTGATTTTTCTTATATATTTTTGTTTATCTATTTGAAAGAGAACCTTAGACTTCAAAGTGTATCTGTTTTAACCAAATACTGAGACACTGTTGCACATTCGAACATGACCCATGATACAAAAAAAAAAAAAAAAAAAAAAAAAAATTATGGAAATACTTCTTGCACAAAATCAGCCTTGAAGGTCACACGAGCGCGTCTGCATGGCAGCAGCCTCTCCGTTGAATAACAATTTTGAGTATCCAATCACAAAGTATTGAAATCCACGTATGGGGTACCATGTTCCTTGGCCCTATGCAACTAGTATTTAATTTGATTTGATTTTGTTTTATTTTATCTTTTTATTTTTTCTTAGGGGGGGGGGATTATTGACAGCCCTATGGATCAGAGTATCATAGCACTCCTTTATAAATGAATATAGATTTTCTTCTCAAAAAAAGAATGTTGACCACGTTTGACTTTTACTTACACTCCTTTTGGCTACCCTTTTTACATTATTTACTTTACTTATTTACCTTTACTTATTTTATCTATTAATTATAGATAAATACTTGGAATCTAATCCGCAAATGAAATATTATCATTTGCAATGAAAGATATGACAACTCGGCATTTAATTGCTATTGGATAGGATAGTGGTAGCAGTAGTGTTAGTTCATCTTCTATCGCCTAATTGCCCTGTTTTCTTAACTGTAGTTTAGTTTAGTTAACACAAACAGCCCCGTTAGGACCAGTAGGCTGTTGTTTGTTCTCCCTTTGCCTACATATATATATATATATATATATATATATATATATATATATATATATATATATATTATATATATTATATATATATATATATATATATATATAAAATATATATATATATATATATATATATATATATATATATATATATATAAAATATATATATATATATGTATGTATATGGTTCAGTATTGTCCTGATATATAGCAACGCTGATTTTAATCAGGGAAGATTTACAACAAGTCTTTGACACACTTTTTGATTCTTCCATGTGGGACTTCTTGCGGCCTTAAGGGTTTTTCAAATTGGGGTTCCGCGGGTTTCATGGGCCCCATCCGCTGAGATTTCGTTTCAGTGAAAATTACTTCGGTTACGATACAAAGAATTACAAAGGATTACAAAGGCGGAGTATGCCGACAGGAGACCTTTTGGCCCATAACTAGGTCGGATGCGAAAAAAAAATAATGATAGATAAATAAATAGATAAATAACTAAGTAAATATAAATATAATATAGATAATAATAAATAAAATGAATAAGTGCATAGGTATAGTTAAATAATAAACAAACAGGTAAATAGTAAATGATAATAAATTGACATATAACTAATACATGCGAATCAAGCAAATATTAATAAACAAACAGACAAATGATAACAAAACAAATAAACAAATAACATAAAACAAACGACAGTCTCCAAATATCAAATCATCTTTCCATCACATAAAGCT
>NC_134797.1:29783968-29788968 GCF_046742065.1 Oratosquilla oratoria
CCTTTTACACTCTTGTCCATCTTTTTTCAACTATTTCCCCATTTCGCTCCTATTTTTCTTTTCTATCCTTCTCTTTTCCTATTTCCCTCCTTTTCTTCCTTGTCCTCCTTCTCCTTCTCTCCTCCTTCTCTCCTTCTTCTCTATCTTTCTTCTCTCCTTTCAAATACATCTGTTTCAATACATATATGTTTACATATACATGAATACAAGTGTCTGTAAATTGATACATTTCTCCTTGGCTTCTTCCACCCCTTGTTCTTATTAGACATCCTCCTCTTCCTCGTCTCTTATATCCTCTTCCTCCTCCTTCTCCTCCTCTTTCTTATATCCTCTTCCTCATCCTCCCCGCTTCCCCATCCTCCTCTTCCCTTCACCTCCTCTTCCCTTCACCTCCTCTTCCCTTCATCTCCTCTTCCTCCTCCTCCTCCTCCTCCTCTTTCTTATTCATTTCGCTCTTCTTTCCTGTCCTCCTCTGTTTCCTTATCCTACGTTTCCTCTTTCCTCCATCTCTCCTTCCATCTACTCTCTTTTTTTCCTTCTACCTCTTCTTCCCTCTCCTCATTTTCTTAAATCTCATCATAATAAATCTCCTCGTCTTCCTCTCTTCTTCCCTCTCTATCTTTCTCCCTCTCATTCTCCTTCCTCCCATCTCCCTCTCATCTCCTTCCTCATCTCTCTCCCTTTCATCTCCCTCCCTGTCTTCTTCCTCCTCATCTTTCTCCTCCTTATATTCTTCCCTATCATCTTCCTCTCCTTCTTTTTCTCCTCCATTTTGTCTTTTCCCTCTCTTGCATTCCTCCACAAACTTTCCAGCCTCTTCCTCGTGTTCCTCCTCCTCCTCCTCCTCCTCCTCCTCCTCCTCCTCCTTCTTCTTCCCCTCCTCCTCCTTCCCCTTTGTCTTCATCCATTCTATCACAATGATATTCAACTCAGTAAATTTTAGTTGCTCCTTTGTCTTAGCAATGTATCTCCCTCTGTGTGTCTCACAATCTCTCGTCCCTTTCACTGCCTCAACTTTCGTCTATTCATTCATCCATCCACTCATTCATCCACTCACTCATTCGCTCACACAATCACACTCACTCATATTCATACTCAATCATACTCATACTCGTTCTCGCGTTCTCTCTCTCATTCTGTTAAGTTTTCTTTCTCAATACTCGCGTCCTTCCATGTCCATCCCCTCCTAACATTTTTATTTTTCATTTTCTAAATATTTCTCTCTAACTTGGTTTGTCATTACGTTTGCATCTCGCTCCTCTTCCTTCCTCCTCTCTTCACGTTCTCTATCTTCTTCCTCCTCCTTTCTCGTCACCTTTATTTTCTTCCATCTTTTTACAAGTATTGGTTTCTTTATATTTAGTGTCAACCCAAAAAATTGCGCAATATTCCTTTTATATCTGAAGACTTTTCTCTCCATTTGATAGAAAACGTTGATCACATTCAATTTCTATTGTCCCTCCTTTCTGCTACTCTCCTCAAATCTCAACCAATTCTGAGATTCGTCCACATGGATAGATGCGATGGGTGTCAGTACGAATTCCTTTGTCATTTATATTTTCTTTTATTTACAAACAATTCCATCTATATATTCGTCCTTCCCTCATCCCCATTGTCTTATTTCCTCCTTCTCGCCACCTCTTACACTCCCCCCGCTTTCACTTCTCTCTGACTGTATCTCCTCTCTCTCTCTCTCTTTTTCTCTCTCTTTATCTCTCTCTCTCTCTCTATCTCTCTCTCTCCATCTCTCTCTCTCTCCATCTGTCTCTTTCCATCTCTCTCTCTCTCCCTCCATCTCTCTCTCTCTCCATCTTTCTCTCTTTTTCTCTCCCTTCCTCCCTCTTTCCCTCCCTTCCTCCCCCTCTCTTTCTCTCCCTCCCTCTCTACACCTCTCCTTCTCTCTCTCTTTGTCTCTCTCTCTAAAGTTTTTTTTTTCTTTTCCCTTTTATATATTTTCTTTTTCTATTTTCTTCTCTTATCTGATTCCCCTTTCTCTATTTTCCTCTCTCTTTCCATTCTCAAATTAATGTTTCTAATGTTCTCTATTCCTCCCTTTCTCTATTTTTCTCTGTGCTCTTACTCCATTTTTCTTTCTCCTATTCTTTCTCTATTTTCTATGTTCCTCCTCCTCTCTCTCTCTCTCTCTCTCTCTCTCTCTCTTTCTCTCCCCTTCTTTCTCTCTCTCTCTCTCTCTCTCTCTCTCTCTCTCTCTCTCTATATATATATATATATATATATATATATATATATATATATATATACACACACATGTATCTATACTTCTCTCTCGCTTTTTTCTCGCTTTCTTTCTCTTTCTCGCTTTTCCTCTCTCGCCCTCTTTTTCCCACATTCCTCTCTCTCTCTTTCTTTCTATCCTTCTCCTCTTTCACTATCTCTCTCCTTCTCTCTCTCTCTCTCTCACTCTCTCTCTCTCTCTCTCTCTCTCCTTCTCTCTCTCTCTCTCTCCCTCTCTCTCTTCTGTAGTCTCTTTCTATCCCTCCGTTTCTTTCTCTATCCCTCTCCTCCTCTCTCTCCTTTTCTTACTCTCTCTATTCCTCTCTCTCTATCCCTCTCCTTCTCTCTCTCTCTCTCTCTCTCTCTCTCTCTCTCTCTCTCTCTCTCTCTCTCTCTCTCTCTCTCTCTCTCTCAGGTAGGTCTGAGGCCATTCGCATTGAAACGGCCTTCCTGGGCATACTTCTCCTCATCCCTTGAAGAGAACCCTAGTCCTACGTTCCAGAGTCCTGCATTGGTCAAGGTCCCAAGCCAATCTGGCAGCACGACTTATCTCTATGTCCTCCTGCGTCTCTTGTGACGCCACAACACTCCTCGACCTAGGGCGCATTCCATTACACTTCTCGACAGCTTTCAGAGTTTCACGTTCGAAGTTATTCTACAGATCCTCTGGGTCCTCGGGGGCATCAAGCACTCTGAACTGATTAGGGACTGTCACGGCATACTCCTGAGCTTCTCTCAGATGAAATCCTGCTCTGCTACATCTCGGATTTCTCCTGGACTTGATACGCACCCAGAGGCGTGTGGTCATAAGTTTATGAACGGTCTTAAAGAACTCGACAGCCTGATAATCCCTGGAGCTTTGTATGATCCCTCAATGGTTTAAAAAAGGAGAGAGAGAGAGAGAGAGAGAGAGAGAGAGAGAGAGAGAGAGAGAGAGAGAGAGAATCAGATTGAATTGAATCAAATTGAGTTTAAATGAAGTGAACAATGAAATTCCAGCGCTAGGTATCAGGGGCCACGTGGAACTAAAGCCATTGGGAGCAGGACGGTCGAAATTTAAAGGAGAAATCGCGGTGCCAAATCATTGGGTATATTCGTTAGGCGAAATTATAAGGTGAAATGTCCAGGTGAAATTGTCAAAGCGACGTTATTAATCAAAATGGTGGTGGGCAAAGTTACAGATAAAGAGTTGAAAAGTTGTGGAGAATATATTCATTCAAAGCTAAGTCAAATAGAGGAAATTATGGAGTGAATCACAGGGCGAAATAGTCTGGGCAAATTTCGAGGAGAAACCGCAATGCAAAAGCGCAAGACAAAATTGTAAGGTGAAATTGCAATGCAAAGCGAAAGACGCAATTGTAAGGTGAAATCGCAATGTAAAAACGCAAGATGAAATTGCAAGGTGAAATTGCAATGCAAACGTGCAAGACGAAATTGTATGGTTAAATCGCGATGTAAAAACGCAAGATGAAATTGTAAGGTGAAATCGCAATGTAAAAACACAAGACGAAATTGTAAGGTGAAATTGCAATGCAAAAGCGCAAGACGAAATTGTAAGGTGAAATCGCAATGTAAAAGCGCAAGACGAAATTGCAAGGTGAAATCGCAATGTAAAAACACAAGACGAAATTGTAAGGTGAAATCGCAATGCAAACGCGCAAGACGAAATCGTAAGGTGGAATCACAATGCGAAACCAACGCGATTCTATAAATATCAATTCCAGGGGTGAAATTGCAAGATAAACAACTTTGACGATATCGTTAAGCGAAACCATAAAATAAAATTGCACAACGACTTAAAACTGATATATTAGATATTTTTCTATTTTGGGTGGAGGGTGTGGAGGTGGGGGGGGGCAAAATTGACAACCTTATTTCCTGGGACAAGTCATCAGGTGAAATCATTTATCGCAATCTGCGGGCGACATTGCAAGGCGGGAAGAAAAGAAGAGCTAGATAGGCTTCTGGGTTCGGATGAGGACAAGGTCACGTGGTCTTCCTCTGGAACATGAAGTCCCACAACACAAGAAAGAATCAGATGAGGAGGGAAAGAGAAAGAGGAGGTTGAGATAAAGAGATAAGGTGGAAAGAGGTGAGGGAAAGAGAGGACAGCGAGAAAATGACGATGAGAAGGATAGACACACACAGAGAGAGAGAGAGAGAGAGAGAGAGAGAGAGAGAGAGAGAGAGAGAGAGAGAGAGAGAACCAGGAGCACGAGAGAGACATCAGAGAGAGAAGGGTAGAGAGCAAAGTACAGAGAGTGGGAAAGAGGTGAAGAGGTAGAGGGGCAGTGAAGAAGAGAGAGAAAAGGACGGAATGACAATGGGTAGAGATGTAGAGGGACAGAGAAGGACAGAGGCAGACAGAGACAGAAGGACAAAGAGGACAATGTAATAGAAAGAGAGAAGCAAAAGAGGTCAAAGAAAAGAGACAGAAATACAGACACACAGACAAACATATAGACAGGCCGGCAGACATAGACAAAGATAGGGACAGAGAGAGAGAGAGAGAGAGAGAGAGAGAGAGAGAGAGAGAGAGAGAGAGAGAGAGAGAGAGAGAGAGAGAGAGAGAGAGAGAGAGGAGGGGGAATAGAGAGAGAGGAGGGACAGGAATAGAGAGAGAAGAGGGACAGGGAAGGGGAAGAAGTAGGGAAGAGAGAGGGGGGGGAGGAAGAAAAGGAACGGGCGTTATGTTATATATCATCGTGAACAGACGGCCACGCCCACCTTTGCGATCCAAAATTGAGAACAGTCATGTCCCCGTG
>NC_134797.1:29793968-29806468 GCF_046742065.1 Oratosquilla oratoria
CATCACTTGTTCTATTGGCAGTTTTTTAATTCTCGCAAATAAAAAAATAGACATAGAAATTGATCTCCTCTATTCGGGTAATGATATTTTTTTCCGTCAAAAGGGAACACAAAAGTGATTGACCCGACAACTCGCGGGCAACTTTTTAGTTGACAAATTTTCTTGACTAGTTACTGAAGAAGTACCAAGGCAGCTCAAGTTCTAACAGAGTCTTCCGAACCAGTTGAATGAGGCGAGCCGGACTGGGCAGCCGGACAGGGCGACGCTCTGCTTGTGCTCAAGAGATTTGAAGACTTTCAGTTCGTCGAGAACGAGGTCAAAGGATGGGGTCCAGGGGTGGTGTGGGTTAGTGAAAAGCCAATATGGGGGCCAATCACACCATAACAACAGTTTCCATTTTACTTGGATTAGTAACTCGTTCCTAAACAAATGTAAATGTGTGTGTGTGTGTGTGTGTGTGTGTGTGTGTGTGTGTGTGTGTGTGTGTGTGTGTGTGTGTGTGTGTGTGTGTGTGTTTGTATGTGTGTGTGTGTGTGTTTGTATGTGTGTGTGTGTGTGTGTGTGTGTGTGTGTGTGTGTGTGTGTGTGTGTGTGTGTAAACGTGTGCATGTGTGTGTAAATGTGTACGTGTGTGTAAGTTACCTGCACTCGTGAATACGTGTAAGCTTAATAGCATTATCCCTCTCGTCTTTCCTCAAGCGTATTTTCCAACGTTTCCCATATTCCTTCCGTCAAGGCCTTCCCGCGTTCCCATCTGCGCTCGCAAATGCTCTTATCTGACCCTTGTACAGTTCAGTGCACCGTCGTGGTGTGAGGTGGCACTTACTGAGTGCCAAGCTGTGCCAAGCCGTGCCAAAAGCGTGCCAACCAAATATAAGACCCAGATAAGACCCGCAAGCTTTGAGGGCTGGACACCCGAAGTTTTTTTTTTTTTTTCTTCTTTTTTTTTTTTTTAATACATGTTCAGCATCGTTTCCTGCTTGTATGATTTATTGATTTGTTTCTGTATGTTGACAGGCGATTTTTATATAAAAGAGAGATCAAATATAAAATTTAATATGATTATATTGATTAGCTACTTCCATTGGTTGGTAAACCAAATGTACTTCATCCCGGTTAATGAGAAGTTATTTTTAACTAAAAGTATTGTATATTCTTCACACTACATTTTCTCTCATTCATCAAAAACTTTGTCCTTTTATGACTGGCTTTTAGGAGTGCAAATGTGCAACATTATGTTAACAAAAACATTTCAGCAGAGCATTAATCAGTTCATGAAAAAGCCATGACTTAAGTTTATGCATAACTGAATGGAACAGATGGAATGGTAACAGACTAAGTCAACTTACTCAATCTTACTTCATTTCATTAATTTCTCTTTTATTTCATTTGTCTATTTGTTCATTATTTGTTTGTTCATTTGTTTCCTTATGATTCATCTGTTTTCCTTGGTATTTGTTTTATGTTCATTTGTTAATTCATTTACTTGTTTGTAAATTTACCTATTCTCTCAACCTAAGAAGGTTTCCTTTACTAGGATGTCTAGGTCTTCCTTAAACTTGATAAGTCTTCTAGCATTGGCGATAAGGAAGTACATTAACGAGCCTTACGGGATAAACATATATATTCATTACCATGATTTATCAGGATTTTTTCTCTAACGCCAGGCTTGCATGTATACATATATGTATGTATGTATGCATCCTTGCATGCATGTATGTATGTATGCATCCTTGCATGCATGTATGTATACATGCATGTATGTATGTATGCATTCATGAATGCATGTCTACATATATGTATACATGCATGTATGTATGTATGCATTCATGAATGCATGTCTACATATATGTATATATAGATGTATATACATATACATATACACAAACACACACACACATATATATATATATATATATATATATATATATATATATATATATATATGTATATATATATATGTATATATATATATGTATATATTTGTGTATGTATGGATGCATATACGTGCGTTATGTATTCATGAATGAATGAATGAATGGATGAATACGTATATACACATTCATCTATGTACATGTATTTTACATATGCATGCCGGCATGCACGCATTGTATATATTCATACACACACACACACACACACACACACACACACACATATATATATATATATATACAAATATATATATATACATATATATATACACATGTACATACATTCATAAATACATATTAGGCTCTGTAGTATATTGCTTAAGATGTCGATTGTTCCTTGATGTATCTCATGAAAAAAATACTATTTGAAACAATTTATAAGTAAATGCTTTTAGAAAGGATTCCTGAATACAAAATGAAAATTATAATAATAATTGAATCCCCTTGCAAAAATCATAGAATACTAAGTTAATTTTGGCTTTTCTTTAAAAAAAAAAAAATCTTATGAAATCACTAGTTTTAAGTTCTTTTTTCTATTCAGATCTTCAGAAAATGGATGTCGAAATGAATAATGATGACTGCTTCTCTCCCTTTTAAATAATTGAAAACCCGTAGCCTCACAGAAGCTGGCAACGGTTCTCAAGCCCTTCCGTAGATTTCTCAGATAAGAAACGGTGGACTGGTCTGTATTGTTCATGAGTATGTCTTTCTATGTCTTATAGTAGTAGGATATGGGGGGCAGTCACCGTTTGTCGCCTCTTCTGATGTTAACAAATGGAGAAAATACAACTTTTTTTTAGTAAATGCATCCGAATGGGTCCGGGAACAGAATGTCAGCTATATGGCACCTCGTGATAAAGGTGTGTTAACAGGTTTTGTATCATTAAAGAAAACAAAACAAAAAAGTAGGAAAGAAAGAAGGAAATAGAAAAATTAAGAAAAAGAAAGAAATAAAGAGAAAAATAAAGAGAAGGAAATAAAGATAAAAATAAATAGAAAAAATGAAGAAAAAATAAATTAAGAGAAAAATAAAGAGGAAGGAATAGAGAGAGAGAGAAAAGGAGTAAAAAGAAAGAAATAAAGAGAAAGAAACCGAGAGAAATAAAAAAGGAAGGAAATAATAACAGGTATGGCAAGAAAAAAGGTAACATTATAAATACGAATCCTCAAGTCACATCCCATTGTGTTAACATTCGTGACAATGTATTTTTCTTCAGAAGTGGGACCCGTAAATAACCTGTTTTACCTCCCCCCCAAAAAAAAAAAAATGTGAGCAATGTCGAAAACTCAGAATCACATGAAAATATTCAAACTATTTAATTCATCGCAATGGCACATTCCTCGTTGAAGAAATGTTGGATCTTAAAAAAAAAAAAAAAAAAAAAAAAGGATGCATCATAAGTCAACCTAAAATATTCATTCTAATTAAACAATAATGACTGATAAGACTTGGATGAACAATGTTCTAAAATAACTAAACAAAATATGCAGTAGCTGTTTTTAAACAATCAGCGTTCTGAAGAACAATACATTATAATGATACAGAGGTCAACTGACTTATAATCAACTCTGTACAGGAGTTGCCCCATATCTCCCACTCGGTTTGAGCGAATTGATTTTGCCCTTAAGTTCGCGAGCGATTTGCGTGGATGAACTTCAGCCTGGCTTCAGGATGGGGAAGAACAAAAGGCGACTTCATAATGTTTCAGTGGGACCGCGCCAGACAGAAAATGGAAGCAATTTATTTCGATTAATTTTCCTGCGCTTCGGGAGGATAAAGAACGAGACTCTGAGTCCAGTCAGATGACACCACATAAAACACGCATGCACATACATAGAAACAGACACACACACACACACACACACACAGAAACAGACACACAGATAGACAGATACAGACAACCGCACACACATACACATATACACATCACATATACACACATACATCCATACACATACACACATACACCCATACACATAACACACACAAGAACGCAAACACACAAACACTCAAACACATGCAAACACAAACACACAAACACAAATACACACGCAAATACACACGCAAATACACACGCAAATACACACGCAAATACACACGCAAATACACACACACACACACACACACTACTTGACGGCGAAGTGGTATTGTTCGCGGCCGACAGTACAGCGGTCCGCGTTCGAATCCCGCCGAAGGCTGAAATAATTTCAAAATCGCTGCGCTACGAGTCGTTACTCCAACTCTCATGGGCATGGAGTTGGATGTGTGTGTGCGTGTAAGGTCACAACATTACCCACAGATCGGCCATATATGAGCTCTGAGTTCTCTTACGGGAGGGAAACAGCTGTCGATCACGAGTACAACACGTGATCCAAGACCATGGTGAATCACACACACACACACAGGTAAAATTATTTCCACTGATCAAATAATGTTTATTTCGGTCATATTCTGATTTGTTATTTCCTCTTAATAATTTCCTTTTACACTCGGCTTTTGTGATTCTTCTGCATCAGCAAATCTTAGGTTCTCAATAAGTTCTGTTACGGTAACAAAGCACTGAAGCTCTGAAATGAATTGGTTCACCTCCATTTATATACTTGAGCAATTGGCCTCTGAATCAGTGGAGGCATTTAAGGATTTTATTCTAGCAATCTCCTGAGGATTTCATTTGGATCTGGGACACCCCAGACCCGGCAGCTACTAAGCTCCCTCTAGTGTAAGCTTGCTTTCTCTATCATGGAGCCACTGTAGGTGTGTGATCTAAAGTAGTACGACATAAACTTTCTGACTTAATTTTCATTTCAAATTATGTATGTGTACACACACACACACACACACACACACACACACACACACACACACACACGCACAGACACACACATATATATATATGCATATATATACATATGTGTGTGTGTGTGTGTGTATAGATATATATATATATATACACACACATATATAGATATATATACATATATATATATATATATATTCGATCAATGTCCCCTGTTAGGTCCCTCTCGTGTTTCGGTATGTGCATCTCCATCGACTCCACTGCGACCACATCCGATCTTAAATAGGTCACAACGGAACAAGAAAATACACCGCTAGTGGGAATCTCTCTGTTCATGCCGCTGTCTTCCCCGCCTTGTACTCGGCGAAAGCTACGAACGCTTCCTTATCTTTTATGATGCCTATTGCCTCCTAAAATCCACCAAGTTATACCAGCACGGTGCCAATACCTATACAACAGCTAGATTAACCTGGCGCATAAACCACGCCCCCACGCTACCATCTCGATTTGTGGTTGGTGGGTAAATGAAGGGTCTAGCCCACGTTCCCTCCGTTCGACCAATCATATGTGCATAAAATAACAAACGCCCATAGAATATGAACCTTATAGCAGAGAGAAATATGAACTCCCCATCCCCACTATACAATAGGATATCAGTACATTAATATTTCTGTAGTATACTGCTATATTTGCTGTGGGAAAGCTGTGCCTCGCTGCACTGTATTTGACCCAACAAATGCGTTGGAGGACAAGTTGTCCCTTCTTTGTCGAGTTGACGAATTGAGAGGGATAGCTTAATGGATTTTACGTGTTTGTGAAGTGTTTTTTGACAGACATCCCTCATGTAAAAGAGAAATGGATTTTGGGGTGAACGTGTGTGTGTGTGTGTGTGTGTGTGTGTGTGTGTGTGTGTGTGTGTGTGTGTGTGTGTGTGTGTGTGTGTGTGTGTGTGTGTGTGTGTGTGTGTGTGTGTGTGTGTGTGTGTGTGTGTGTGTGTGTGTGTGTGTGTGTGTGTGTGCGTGTGTGCTTGTGAGTGTGCTTGTGTGTGCGTATGTGCGCTTGTGAGTGTGCTTGTGTGTATGCTTGTGTGTGTGTGTGTGTGTGTGTGTGTGTGTGTGTGTGTGTGTGTGTGTGTGTGTGTGTGTGTGTGTGTGTGTGTGTGTGTGTATTTGTTTAATGTTAACTTGTCAGTGCCCAGCCAGGGCATAAAGTTCTATCAAGCAAAAGTCGGACAAAGAAAAGAACTTTCTCAATATTTCATCAAGATATAAATTTCCTCAAACAACAAACAAAATGATGCAACCCAAGCCTGGTGTCTGTATACTTACGTGACATTGCAAATTAAGCAATAGAACGCATCAGCCACAAAAGGTCCGACATTTTATATATTTACTTATTTATATATTTATTTATTTATTTTTTATCACTTTGGCTTCAGGCTCTTCCCATTTGGGACGGACTTTGACTTTTGTTCATATTTAGTTTCAATCTATTTTGTTTATATATATATATATATACATATATATATATATACATATATATATATATATACATATATATATATGCATATATATATATATATATATATATATATATATATATTTTTTTTTTTTTTTTTTTTTTTTTTTTTTTTTTGCGGCCGCGATGATTTGCATAACGCCACAAAGAGTCTTTGGTTTCCGCAAAAGCGGCGGATTTTGCCAAAAAGGAGGGAGACATGAACGGTGAATCCTGCTTCCACGTGTGAAGTTTCTCGACAAAGTCTTTTGTTCGCCTCAGGAAGGAAAAGGTGACGGATTATGAGGATTAGAAGGCTTGAAAAGGATTATGAGGATTATAATTATGGTTTGGATTAGCATTAAGGTTAGTGTTATGATTAAGATTAGGATTACGTAGAAGCAGGAGATGAAGATCAAACTTTGTTGTACAGGAAAATGAAAGATTACAAACACGCGTAAAAACACACACAGGCAGAACCATAATTATACACAGCCACACACACAAACCAAAACTTGCACATAATCACAAACACATACTTGAATATAAAAACACAAATCAGTGAGCATGAATACAAACACAATCCAAACAATGTGAACAAAAACGCATATAAAATCAAACAGTTATACAAACACGCTCATATATAAACATGCACACGAACATGCGAACATCTACACTTACACACACACACACACACACACACACACACACACACACACACACACACACAGCATTACCCGTAGACCAGCCAAAGCAAACATTCAAACAATTTGAGTTGATTTTAATCCAAGTTTTCATTTGCGATTCTCCGGTAAACTCCTTCATCTTTAAGTCAAGAGATTGTTGTTCCAGTTCAATTTATTTTGTATTCGATAGGTCAAATCTGAAATGGACTACAATATCAAAATTCTTAACTGTGTCAGTCTTATCTACTTTAAATAAAATTTGGTCCCACGTAGCCAATCAGCCTTCTCCCCTAAGCCTGAAGATTGTCCTCGGCGAGCTCCCAGTTAGACTCCCACTCTATCATCATAATTAGGAAACATTATTTATTTCAAGCAACCACAACCACGGAGAGAAAAAAATGGAGGAAGGAGAAAAAATAGTAAAAGATGGAAAAGATGGAAAAATAGAAAAGAAAGAAATGGAAGAGGAAGAAAAGTAAAGACAAAGAGGAAAAATTGAGAAAACGAGGACAATCAAGAAAAAATAAATTGAAGAAAAAGAAAACGAAGAAAAAGAAAAAGAAGCAGAAGACGAACAAAATGAAAACCAAGAAAGTGAAAAGGAAGGAAAACAAAACGAAGAGAAAAAAGAAAACGATGAAAAAAAGAGAAGAAAAAGAAAACGGAGAAAAAGAAAACGATGAAAACGAATGCGAAGAAAAAAGAGAACAAAGAAAAGGAAGCGAAAACAAAACGAAGAAAACAAAAAAGAAGAAAAAGAAGAAAAAGAGGAGGAAGAAGTAAAGACAATCATGACGACAAATATATAAATAAAGTAGAGAAGACCTATTCGAGTTCGATGTCAGCCCCATCAGAGAACGAGATCTGTTCCTCGACTGAGCAAATGGGTCTGTCATTAGCCGTGACGATCCCATCATACGCCAAAGGACATCAATCTGATATTAAATCTGTTATTATTAAAAAAAAAAAAATCTTCTGCTCTAAAGGAATTAATTGACCCTTGAGGAATTAAGGACAAGTGGTCTGCAGACGAATACGTGACGACCTGTCCACGTACAGTCAGGGCAAATGGCAGTCACCAGTTACTGTCTCAGAGTCTCGAGATTGATCCCGTGATGTTACAGGAGCTCAAAAATGCGGAGAACAAGAATTGCATATGATTGTTCTTTCACTGTAGATACCCTAGGAATGGAATGGACTAAGTTTCCTGATTATGCAGATGTAGGTAACATGTGGATTCTTATTAACTAATTTCATATAAAAGGAGATATTTTTTATTATGAATTAATTACTGTTTGGCTAAAACAAAAACAAAAACAAAAAATCTCCCCCACCTGAGGATACCGTAATATCTCCAATAACCATCTTAAATAAACTGTTCTATCCTTACGCCTACCTACCAAAGAAAAACAAATTGTGATCTATTTGTAGGTAACTGTCCCCCCGCCCCCACACCCCACCCCAACCACCGCGCCCAAGGTTCCACTCGTTATAAACTGCGCCTTCATTTGACCTCGTTAGGTCGGTACTAATCCTGGAAAATACTCAGAACGCTACAGTATCTCTTCTTCCTCCCTCCCTCGCTGTCTTTCTCCCTCCTCCCTCCCTTTCCTCCTCCCTTCTTTCCTCCTCCCTCTCTTTCCTCCCTTCCTCCCTCCCTCCCTCCCGCTGTCTTTCTCCCTCCTCACTCCTCCTTCACTTTCCTCCTCCCTCCTCCCTCTCTCCCTGTCCTCCTCCCTCCTCCCTCTCTTTCCTCCTCCTGTTCTTCTTTCTCTCCCCTCCGCCCTTCATCTCTCCCGTGTAGAGTACTTAGAGTGAAGGTTAGGGCCTTACACCAGGAGGCGCGTAGCTGCAACCAAAGCCCTCACCTTTGCCCTATGTGCCTGGACTATTGGGGTCAGATAACAGACACTTCTGGGAATCGAAGAGAAGTACGAGATTCGAACGCGAGACCAGCACGCTTCCAATTACACCACCAGCGGACTTCTGTCTATATATATATATATATTCTGTCCAATCAACCCTTCGGTTTTTGGCAACACCCGTACGGGCCAGAGACACGTAGCATTCTTTTATGACTAAAGATTAGTCTACGTTTAGAGAAGAAGGCTGATCGTGTTTAGCTTCTGCTACCAAGGATAGGAGCGCTGTTATCACAAAAAAAAAAAGAATTACTTTAAATCTTTCTCCCAATCTTTCCATCCATCTTCCTATCTCGCTGTCTCACTACCTCTGTTTGTACGTCTATGCCTGTGTCTGTGTGTCTATGACGTGTCTGTCTGTGTGCATCTGTCTGTGTGTGTGTCTGTGTAAATGTAAGTCTGTCTCTCTGCATGTGTCTGTGCGTCTGCCTGTGTGTGTGTCTGTATATGTATCTGTCTGCCTGCATATGTCTGTCTGTCTCTGTCTGTCTTGATCTATTTTATATCTTCTATCTCACTACTAACCCTCTACCACTCATATTAATGTAGCTTTCGTCCTCTCCACGTTTCTACGTTACTACTCTCCCTTCTCCCCTCTCACACGGTTCCTGGAACAGCCTAGCAATTCCGCGTCCCACAGCAAACTTCCTGTTGCCGACAACTTACGTCCTTCGCGGTGCCAACAACTCACAACCCTTTTAGTTCCCCAGGATTCTAAGGACCTCTCTTTGTCTTTCATCTCGACGCTCTGTCCTTTCTTCAAACTTAGTTCCTTTTTATTCTATTTTATTAGCTCCTTTCTTTCGTTCACTTTTTTTTTTTTTTTTTTTACACTCCTTCAACACGAGCCATGTTTGAAGACAATTACCCCCCCAAGGAGAATTGCCACCCATGAGAACTGCCCTCAGGACAACTGTCCCCTTGACAATTGATCTCAGGACAACTGATCCCAGGAAAACTAGCCCTAGGACAATTGGCCCCAGGACAACTAGCCCCAGGACAACTGACCCAGGACAACTGACCCAGGACAACTGACTCCGAACAATTATCCTTATGCCAGCTGGTCCCAAGACAACTACCTCCCCAATACAACTGCCATTAGGACAACTGCCAACAGGACAATTGGTCCCAAGACAACAGGTCCTAGGGCAACTGATGCCCAGGCCAACTACCCCCAGGCTGCCCTCAAGACAACTGTTAACTGGACAATTGGTCCCAGGACAACTGCTCCATGGGCAACGGACTCCTGACCCCCCCCCCCCTCCCAAGATGACTGCCATTGATACAACCATCCCTAGACAGTTATCCCCCTCAGGACAATTGTCCTATGGACACTTTCATCAAAATTAATATAATTTGTTTTCGGGTCATCATAACCGTAACCATGCACTTAAGCAATATAACCTCAATCATGGTTAAACCTTAAACTTATTTGCCTCTTAATCTTTAAGCTAATAGGAAATGGTCTGGCTAAAACCAGGTTAAAGTAAGTCATGACCGCCATCGGAGCGAAAAGGTAAACGTTCCCTTTACGATCACAAACCTCTCACATTACCTTCATCTCGTCTCTTTCCTTCTCCTCCTCCTTCTCTTCCTTCTCCTCCTCCTCCTTCTCCTCGTTCTCCTCATCCTCCTTCTCCTCGTTCTCCTCCTCCTCCTGTCTTTTCACCCTAATACTCATCAATTTCTTCTTCTCGTTCTCCCCATATCACACACACACACACTCTCTCTCTCTCTCTCCTACTCTTTCATCTTCTCTTTTTCTTCCTCTCCCTCTCTCTTCCTTTCTCTCCTTTGTTTCCACACATTCCAGTTTTTCTCCTTCCCTGTGTGTGTGTGTGTGTGTGTGTGTGTGTGTGTGTGTGTGTGTGTGTGTGTGTGTGTGTGTGTGTGTGTGTGTGTGTGTGTGTGTGTGTGTGTGTGTGTGTGTGTGTGTGTGTGTGTGTGTGATTCACGATGGTCTTGGATCACGTGTTGAACTCGTGATCGACGGCTATTTCACTCCCGGAAAAGAGTTTAGTTCATATATGACCGATCTATGGGTAATGCTGTGACCTTACACGCACACACATCTCAACTCCCCCGCCCACGAGAATTGGAGTAACGACCCACGGCGCAGCGATACTGAAATTATTTCTGCCCGGGTTGGGATTCGAACCCGGACCGCTGTAGTGGCAGCCAGGATCTCTGCTACTACGGCGTGCGTGTGTGTGTGCATGCGTGACAGTTTGAGACCGGTATTTCTTGTCTAATTCGCATCAACTGTGTGTGTGTGTGTGTGTGTGTGTGTGTGTGTGTGTGTGTGTGTGTGTGTGTGTGTGTGTGTGTGTGTGTGTGTGTGTGTGTGTGTGTGTGTGCGTGTGTGTGTGCGTGTGTGTGTGCGTGTCTGCGTGCGTGTACATATGTGCGTGCGTGTACGTGTGTGAGTATGTACGTGTGCGAGCATGTACGTGTGCGTGCATGTACGTGTGTGCGTGCATGTGCGTACGTGTGTGCGTGCATGTACGTATGTGTGCGTGCATATACGAGTGTGCGTGCGTGTACGTCTGTGTGTGTGTGTACGCGCGCGTATGTATGCATGCATATATGTATGTATGCCTGTATGTATGTATGCACGTATGTATGTATGACTCGTATGTATGCACGTATGTATGTATGCATGTATGTATGCACGTATGTATGTATGCACATATGTATATATGCACATATGTATGCATATACGTATGTATGTATGTACGTGTATATTTATGTATGTATGCATGTATGCCTGCATGCATGCATTATACTGAAATCTAAGAGTCCAGTCTTTTACCATCTTGACGTGCAAAAGGTGCAAAAGTATTGGAACCTACTACAAACTGTAGACTATGAAGGGATATCTTCTACACTGCGACCGAAAAACTGAGATTTCACCTCATCTCGAACCCAATTAGCAGGGAAAGTAATATTTGAACGAAGCTTTTATTCACTTCACTGTTGTTACTATATGAATCCGACCTTGATATGGACCTAGATATGGACCAAAAGGTCTCCTGTCGGCATGCTCCGCCTTTGTAATCCTTTGTAATCCCTAGTTGCAGCGATGTATTTTAAATAATCAAATCCAGCCGTCGGGAAGCCTCGAACTCGTGACCCTCAATGTAGGAGTCTAATCTGTTATCATCTTCCCACGCAAAGGGAATAAATGGATTGAAACCTCATGTCAACTTTCTATTCTGCATCAATCTCTATTCCTCATTGCTGTCTTAACTCTACTCCTCAACTCTCTTTATTCCTTGACTTTATCCTATAACTCTTAACTCTACTCCTTCACTCCACCCTTTACCTCTCCTTCCTTATCTTTATCTCTGTCCTTACTGCCTTTAATCTGCCTTCCTCCTTCCCTTTCCCTGCACTTTACCTTCTGTCTCCCCTATACCTTTCTTCTCTTTCCTCAACAATTTTCATCTGTCCCTCAATTTACTTTACTTTTATCCAACCCCCGTCTCTCCTTCCTACATATGGGGTCGTGACTCTTTAAGTTTTACGCTTTTGATAATCTTGGAAACTTTAGCGAAACTCCGTACGAATCACGAACATTCCCTTCGTGATTGGAACATAATTTCTACTCAAAGAAGAAGCCTGAATGCTTTTCAGTTCTTCTATTCCTTCATCCTACGACCT
>NC_134797.1:29813968-29831468 GCF_046742065.1 Oratosquilla oratoria
GGATTGAGGAAGCTGGTGGCAGAGTTTGGGAGAGTATGTGATAGAAGAAAGCTAAAGATAAATGTGGGTAAAAGTAAGGTGATGAGATGTACAAGGGGTGAAAGTGGCAGTAGACTGGAAGCGAACATTAAGGGAGAGCGACTGGAGGAAGTGGATAGTTTTAGATACTTGGGTGCAAGTGTAGCAGGAAAAGGTGGAGTGAAGGTGGAGGTAGAATGTAGATTGAGAGAAGCGAGTAAATGCCTTGGTGGTTTAAAGAGTGTAATGAGAAATAGACATTTGGGAATGGATGCGAAGAGGAGACTGTATGAAGGAGTGATTGTGCCAACAGCACTGTATGGGGCAGAAACGTGGAACATAAGAGAAGAAGAGAGAAGGAGTTTGAATGTGTTTGAGATGAGGTGTCTGAGAAGTATGGTGGGGGTTACTAGGCTAGATAGAGTGAGAAATGAGGAGGTGAGGAGGAGAACAGGGGTGAAAAAGGATTTGGGAGATAGGGTTGATGAAAGAATATTAGGATGGTTTGGACACATGGAAAGAATGAGTGAAGAAAGACTAGTAAAAGAGGTATGGAAGGCAGATGTGGAGGGAGTGAACATGAGGGGACGTCCTAGGATGAGGTGGATGGATGGGGTGAAGGGGGCTTTGGGGAAGAGGGGAATGTCTGTTCAGGAAGGAAGGGAGAGGACGGAAGACAGAGGTGAGTGGAGAATGGTTGTATATGGATGATGTTGTGACTGCATGAGGAGGAATGGTCGGAGGGGTGGGGGGTGGGGTAGTATGTGTGAGTAAATTTTGACGCAGCCCGAAGGGATTTATCCCCGTCCTCTCCTTATATGCAAAGGGGGACGGAGAGGGGGGGTCGCCGATTAAATGAAGCGGCCTTGCTGTGGATGTACTGTGTCTTGCGACACTGCTTCTGACCCAGGGCGGTGGGCAGGGTGCAGGGATGACCCGTCATCCAGGAGGTGCTCAGATGAGAGGAAGGGTGGGAGGGGTGTGGAGTGTATTTAGGGATGAAATGGGTGGGAGTGTTTTTATGCCTTTCCCTTTTTGGCTACCTCCCTTGGAAGGGGGAAAAAGCCTTGGTATATGTATGTATGTATGTATTATTTTTCGGTTTTAGTTTTTTGTGGCTCACTCCATATGTGGGTGAAGATTCTGAGATTGTATTTAGGTATTTAAAAAGCACAGGCACACACACGCACACACATGCATACGTTCACGTACATGAGATATGAAGACGGGACACCACGAGCATAGCTCCCCTTCCCGTAAAATGCAACAAGGTAAATACTAGGTAAATACACACACGCACGCGCGCACACACACACACACACACACACACACACACACACACACACACACAATAGACTGTCCCCCGGTCTTGGGAGACTGCCCACATCGTGTCCAGGGTTGAAATGTTCTTGTTGATTTTGTCTTAGTCACAATTGGGGGGTCCGGGGCGGGGGTGGGGGTGGGGCGTCAAGAGGCGGGGAGGCTCGTGGTCTCATGAGGCTTTGAAGATGGTGTCCGAGTCCTGGGAGCGAACTCGAGGACACTAGACCACTAGTCGTTCTCGCACTCTCGCTCTCTCTTTCTCTTTCTTTCTTTCTCTTTCTCTCTCTCGTTCTTTCTCTCTCGTTCTTACTCTCTCTTTCTTTCTCTTTCTCTCTATTTCTCGCTCTCTCTCTTTCTCTCTCTTTCTCGATCTCTCTTTCTCGCTCTCTTTCTCAATCTCTCTCTTTCTCGCTCTCTCTCAATCTCTCTCTTTCTTGATCTTTCTTTCTCGATCTCTCTCTTTTTCGGTCTCTCTCTTTCTCGATCTCGATCTCTCTCATTCTCTCTCTTTTCGCTTTCTCTTTTTTGTCGCTCTATCCCTTTCTCGCTCTATCTCTCTCGGTTTCCCTGTTTTGTCGCTCTATCTTTCTCGCTCTTTTCTTCTCGCTCTCTTTTGTCGCTCTCTCTTTCTCACTCTCTCTCATTCTCTTTTTCTCGTTCTCTCTTTCTCGCTCTCTTTCTTGCTTGCTCTCTCTCTCACTTTCTCTTTCTCACTCTCTCTTTCTCATTCTCTCTCTCTCTCTCTCTTACTCTTGTTCTCTCTCTTGCTGTTGTTGACTTTAGTGGTTCTTATCTTGGGTTTTCTTTAGTTTTATCTCACTCTTGCTTCCTGCTAATGCTGCTATTTTTCGCCGTCTCTTTGCCAGCTGATAGCACTGGCGTCGAGGTGTTTCCTTTTGCCACTGACGATGATAATGATGATTATCTTTTACGTTTTCTTCCTTCTCACTGTTACCTCTCTTCTTCCTCTCTTTTTTCGTGTTCTTGTACCCTAGTCTCACCTACTATTCCCCCGTTTTCTTCTCCTCTCTTCCTTCCGTTCCTTCTCTTCTTCCTCTCTTTTTTTAGTGTTCTTGTACCCTAGTCTCACCTACTATTCCCCTGTTTTCTTCTCCTCTCTTCCTCCCGTTCCTCTACTCTTCTTTGTCCTCCTTTTCATCCTTTCCTCCTCTCTTTTTCCTGCTCTTTTTTGAGCTTCTGCTTCATCGCTTCCTCTTTTCTCTCCATGCTGTGGCGTGAAGTAACTTTGAATGATAGGTTGATAATGAATTAACAAATAAATAAACAAATAAAAACCAGATAATAGAAAATAACCAGCATAAAATGTAATTAAAAAAAATGTCTGTAGTGACAGGGTAGGCCTATTTATTTGTCTATCCCAGTGACGTTCCCCAGATTAAATAGAATTGTCCAAACCATAATACTGCGTGACGCTGGTCCGTGCGGGGGTCTAGAGTATGTCACACGAGAGACTTAACAAATCAAATCGTTAAAGTTCATCCGGAGTATAATGAGCATTCCTATTGTATTTTAGGTAATAACCAACAGTTATCTCCTTAAGGGAGATAAAGCGCCGAAAAAGGTGGAAACAAAGAATTAGTAAAGGAGACTTAAAACTAAAGAGAGTAACAGAATGGGGGAGAGAGTAGAAGTCATTCCTCTTTAACTAAAGAGTAGCGTCAAGAGATACGGCCTCTGGTCCATAGGGGTGGGAAGAAGCCCCTCCCCCCCCACTCCAGCTCCAATATAAAAAAGTGTCGTGTAAGCTACCATAGGAAAAGGGTTTATGGAAAATAGATTTCTCTCCATCGTTTCAATGACATCCGACAAGAGGAATGATATAGCGTAGTATTAGCCAGAACAAAATATGTAGACTTTTCCACCCAAACAAAGTCCGTAGGAATGTACGCTTGTGCAAGTACAAAAGCACTATAAAACACATTTTTATTTTCCCCCTCTCTAGTGGGACCAAAATCCACAAGAACCAATTTCAATTATATAAACAGAACAAATCTAGTATAACTGTACTCTTGTAACAAATTGTTTTACATTTTACATTTTACTCAAGTCATGAGACCCATGACTGTATCTCCCAGGCCTTCCCGCACTCAGAACATTCAAATGTTGAAAGATTTCGCTGCCCTAAGCATACCCTGACAAAGTGCTTGGTAAGTATAGGCTGACGCAACACTAAGTTTCTCGGATCAGGAGAGCTGGGTGCTACTTTTTTGTATAACAAGCCACCGGCTGCGCCGGCCCGGCTGCGCCGGGGGCCTTGGCCTGCGGCGCTGCGCCTTAGGCGCGCCCTGGGCTACGCCCCTTTTTTGGAAAATAAAGAATTCTTCTTCGAGTTCTTCGAGTTCTTCGAGTTCTTTTTCGAGTTCTTCGAGTTCCTCGAGTTCTTCTTCGAGTTCTTCTTCGAGTTCTTCGAGTTCTTCTTCGAGTTCTTCGAGTTCTTCTTCGAGTTCTTCGAGTTCTTCTTCGAGTTCTCCTTCTTCTTCGAGTTCTTCTTCGAGTTCTTCTCTTTCGAGTTCTTCGAGTTCTTCTTTTTCGAGTTCTTCGAGTTCTTCTTTTTCGAGTTCTTCGAGTTCTTCTTTTTCGAGTTCTTCGAGTTCTTCGAGTTCTTCTTCTTCGAGTTTTTCGATTTCTTCTTCGAGTTCTACTTCTTCTTCGAGTTCTTCTTCTTCCTCTTCTTCGAGTTCTTCTTCTTCTTCTTCTTCGAGTTGTTGTTGTTGTTGTTGTTCTTCTTCTTCTTCTTCTTCTTCGAGTTCTTCCTCTTCTTCTTCTTCTTCTTCTTCTTCTTCTTCTTCTTCTTCTTCGAGTTCTTCCTCTTCTTCTTCTTCGATTTCTTCGAGTTCTTCTTCTTCTTCGAGTTCTTCTTCTTCACCGTAGTTGGCGGTGTAACCGATTTACCACCAAACGCGAAGGTGTGACCGAATTACCACCGGACGGCGTAAGCAACCATTAAATTTTTTTATATTAGATACAACCATCGAAACCCTTCATTGTATTGTAGATAACGTATTTCTAATCGGGATTTCATTAATCCTAATTTGTAGTTCAACACGGATACACTAGAAATAACCAAATGATCACAACACACACGTAATTTGACGTTGTGAATCTAGATTAGACTTACAGTCAGCCCATAGAAGCCCATACGTGTAAATAATAACTACCGAGACAAACATTTTCTAGTTCTACGTGTTCTTCTGAAACCTCAAAGAACACGACCTATCGCGACCCAGAGTCTGAAGAACACTGCTCAAGTGTGAACATGTTGAAACCTGCAATGGTCTGCAAACAACTTGAACGTATATATTCAGAAACCGTCGATCATAACCTTGAGCCAATATTTTCTGGGGCGAGTGTACACAGACACAAACGCAAAACTCAAGAAAGCTGACCTCCTTTCCTGGAAATTCAGGAGACACTGAAAACTATTACCAACCCCTCCTTGACGTCGGAAGTTTCTGAGCCGGAGAAATATGGCAGTCAAGGGGAAGAAAGACGGAGGAGAATGAGGACGAGGAGGAGGATAAGGAAGAGGACGACGAAGAGGACGGGGAAGGAGACGGGGAAGAGGACGACGAAGAGGACGAGAAAGGAGAAGACGAAGAGAACTACAAAGAGTACGGGGAAGGGGATGACGAAGAGGACGACGAAGAGGACGGGGAAGAGGACAACGAAGAGGACGAGAAGAGGAGGAAAATAAGACAAACAACAGAAAGGAAGAGGAGGAGGGAAAGGATAAAGAGAAAAAAGGGGAAGAGGAAGTAGAGGAAGATGAGGAAGAATAGGAATAAAAAATGTGAAATAGGAACGGGAAGAATTGGAAATGGAACACACACACACACACACACACACACACACACACACACACACACACACACACACACACACACACACACACACACAGAAAAAGAAAAAAAGACAGTGCGAGTGAAAGTGGGAGTGACAGTTATGGTGAGAGCGTGAGAATAAAATGTGACTGAGTGAATGAGTGAGTGGGAGAGAGTGAGAGTAGGAGTGAGAGTGAGAGAGAGAGTGAGAGTAAGAGTGAGAGAGTGAGTGAGTGTTAGTGTGTGAGTGAGTGTGAGTGAGTGAGTGAGAGTGCGTGAGTGAAAGTATGTATTGGTTGGCGGAAGAGCTTACTGGCTCAAGGAACCTTCCATACGGGAATTTAAGGTACAAGAAGTTTAGGCTTTGTTACTGCACGCAAGACATTGTACAAAACAAACACACACACACACACACTTTCAACGAACGGACGGCTTGAAGAACGCTCTGAAGAAAAGTGCAGATTGTGGATCCCAACGCAAAGAGAAGTGCCTTTTTGTATTTGCAGGGTGGGGGGAAATTGCTCGTGGGGTAGTGGGAAAGTAAGGAAAGAGGAGAGGGGGAGGGATTGCTGGGGAAATGGAAGGTAATGAGGAGGTGGAGGAAATGGCCCTGACGGGCCGCCGTAAGGTAGACAAACGACCCCAAGACGAGTTGGATGATAACATGTCTAATAGGAATGTGAAGATTAGAGGTATAGATAGGAGCAATATAGCAGAAAGTGATGAGAATATTTTCAAGGGATTTAAAGAGAGTGGGGGGGACACAAACCCCCCCCCCCGACTGACAAGACTAGAGAAGAAGGTTGATAAAGTGATCGAGGACTTGGAGAGTAGGTTAGGTCATATGAACACCATTTTAAAAAGGGTTGAAAGATTGGAAGAACTGGAAAAGGCGAATAAAAACTTAACTGATGAAATAGAAGAACTAAAAAGACAGTTAAGAGAGGTAAAGGGGGAGAATGAGGAATTGAAGAAGAATAGTAAAGAAAACAGAGAAACGATAGCTAAAGAAAGTAAAAATTGGAAGGAAACTCAAGAAGGAAATAAGATTTCATTCACTGACATAGTCAAACAGCAATTGAAAGAACATACTGAAGACTCAGTTATTAAAGTGATGAGACAAAAGGAGAATATAGTAAGGGATTTAGCAGACAAGAAGAAATGTATAATTATATTAGGAATGGAAGAGAAACACAACACAGATAGAACCACAAGAATCAAAGAGGAAAATGAAAAAGTAAGCCAATTACTAGAATCAGTTCAGGAAGATGAACCAGGAATTATGAAACAAATCGAAGAGAAATTTAGGACTCGGAAAGTATAGCACAGACAAGACCAGACCAATTAAGATTAAATTCAAGTCACAAACAACGGCAGAGAATATCTTATCCAAAACAGGGAAACTAGCAACAAGTGAACTATACAAAAAGATATGGATAAAAAGAGAAATGAATAAAGAGGAAAGAGAGGAAGAAAAGCAGAAAAGACTGGAAGCTAAGACAAAAAACGAGAACAGAACGGAGTCAGAGAAAGAGAGATTCTATTGGAGAGTAGTGAACATGAAACTAAGGAAGTTCGACATACAAAAGAAAAACATAAGGGAAACAGAGAACACAATGGAAGTGGCAGAAAACTAAGAGTGTCTTACACAAATATAGATGGATTAATAACAGGATTGAATGAGCTGAATGATTATTTGAAAGAAAAAGAACCGGACATAATGGGAATTGTAGAAACAAAATTAAAAGGCCCACTACCACCCAACAGTGTAGGACATGATGCATACAATTATTGGATTAGAAACAGAGAGAAAAAGCAAGGGGGTGGAGTTATGTTCCTGACTAAGAAGGATATAAACGTGAAAGGTGTCATATATGGAAAGAATACAGTAGAGATGATTATGATAGAAGTGGAAGACAGAGATAAGAAGAGCAGAAAATTTGTGATCAATTATGTGCCTCCGAAAACAGCCTCATGGGAGGAGAGTGAATATAAAAGTATGTTAGAAGACACAAGGATAACACTAAATAAGATAATGGAAGATGGAGGAAGAATAGTTATAATGGGTGACTTTAATTGTAAAGAAATCTGCTGGGAAGAAATGACAGTAAAGAGTGGTGATGACTCATGGGGAAATGCTCTACTTGAGATGATTACTGACCATTCAATGACACAATGGATACAAGAGAACACTAGGTATAGAAATGAAGAAGAACCATCGAGGCTAGACTTAATAATTACATCTGAACCTAGAATAGTGGACAAAATTGAATATAAAACACCAATAGGTAAAAGTGACCACATATTGATTGAACTGGAACTTAATGAAGAAAAATATATGAAAAGAAATGAACAATATAGAAAAGGAAGAATGATGTATGAAAAAACAAACTTTGATAAAATAAGAGAATTCTTCCAACAAGAAAACTGGGAAGAAATATACAAAGAAGAAACATCAGTGGAAGAGAAATGGAATATTTTGACAAAAATTTACAAAAAAGGAGTGGAAAAGTATGTCCCAAGACAAAAACAAGAAAAAGAATATGTAAAATGCTGGTACAACAAAAGTTGTAGGGAGTTAAAAGACAAAAGAGACAAAGCCTGGACCAGATGGAAAAAAGACAGAAGACCTGAAAAATGGAAAATATATACTGGTTATAGAAATGAATATGTACAAAAATGCAGAGAGGAAAAAAGAAAATATGAAAAAGATGTTATAGAAAAGTGTAAAGATCAACCAAAACTATTCTACAGATTTGTAAACAATAAACTGAAAAACAAACAAGACTTGGAGAAATTGAGACAAGGAGGAGTTGAATACACTGAGGAAATGGAAATGGCAGAAATTATGAACAAACATTTTAAATCAGTGTTTACAAGGGAAAATATACAACCTGAAGAGATTGAGTGGAAAGAAAAAGTCCCCCCTATGGAAGAAATAGAAGTAACAAAGAATGAAATATTGACACACTTGGGTAATTTTGATGTCAGAAAATCGCATGGGCCAGATGAAATAGCAAACTGGATTCTGAAAGAATGCAGGAATGAACTGGCAGACAAAATACATAACATAATAAGCAGTTCCTTAAAAGAAGGAAAAGTTCCAGAAGATTGGAAAAAAGCAAATATAGTACCTATATATAAAGGAGGAAATAAAGAAGAACCTACCAACTATAGACCAGTCTCTCTAACAAGTACAATAGCAAAAATTTGTGAAAGAATTATCAAAAGTAGATGGGTAAAATACTTGGAAAAAAACAACGTACTAAATCCAAGGCAATTTGGATTCAGACAAGGACGGTCATGCGTCACCAATTTAATATGTTTCTATTCAAGGCTAATAGATATAATACAAGAAAGAGATGGATGGGCTGATTGTGCATTTCTAGACCTAAAAAAAGCTTTTGACAAAGTACCACATAAGAAGTTGCTTAAGAAATTAGAATATGAAGGAGGAATACAAGGTAAATTGCTAAATTGGATGGAAGACTTTTTGCAAGACAGAAAAATGAGAGTAGTGATAAGAGATCAGCACTCAAAATGGAATGAAGTAATAAGCGGTGTCCCGCAGGGAACAGTTCTGGCCCCAATAATGTTTGCTATATATATCAATGATATGGATGAAGGAATTGAAAGCTATATGAGCTTCTTTGCAGATGATGCAAAACTACTGAAAAGAGTGAAAACTGAAGAAGATTGTGAATCACTACAGAGAGATCTAAATAAAGTACAAGAATGGAGTAGGAAGTGGGAGATGGAGTTCAATACAAAAAAGTGTAGTATAATGGAATTTGGAAAAAGCAAAAACAGAATAACAGGATCATATAATTTGGGAGAAGAAGGAATAAAAAAAGTAGAAAATGAGAAGGACCTGGGAGTCATTGTTATGAATAATATGTCACCTGAGAAACATATAAATAAGATTTTTGGAGAAACTTATAATTTAATAAGAACAATCAAAGTGGCATTTACATACCTGGATGAAGAAATGGTGAGGAAAATCCTAATCACCCTGATAAGACCAAGATTAGAATATGCAGCAACGATATGGTCACCAAGTACAAAAAAATGTATAAAAAAACTTGAAAGAATACAAAGAGCAATCACAAAACTGGCACCAACACTCTCAAAACTATCATATGAAGAGAGACTACAAAAACTTAAACTACAGACACTAGAGCAAAGAAGAGAGAGAGGAGATTTGATAACTATTTACAGAATCATGAAAGGCATAGAAATTACTGATAGAGAGAATCTGATAAAATGGGATGACAGAAATACAAGAGGACACGGAAAGAAAATAAAAAAAGACAGCTATAGAAGAGATTTGAAAAAGAACAGCTTTCCTCACAGAGTAATAGACAGTTGGAACAAGTTAGATGAGAAAGTGGTGTGTGCAAAAACAATACACGAATTTAAAAATAGTTTAGATAAAATGAGATATGAAGACGGGACCCCACAAGCATAGCTCCCCTTCCCGTAAAATACAACTAGGTAAATACAACTAGGTAAATACACACACACACACACACACACACACACACACACACACACACACACACACACACACACACACACACACACACACACACACACACACAAAGATATTGCTGGAATAACGGCTAACGTCTTGACATAATTCGTGAAGTCCGAGACTTGTTTGTGGATTGAATCACCCGCTGCAAACCATTACTATCCCCCTTGAACAGGAGGATGGTGTGTGTGCACACGCGCATAACCCAATACCCCGTCTGGGGTATTGGCTGCATGTTATTGTGGCACAGTAGCATGCAGTCGATACTTTAGGGTCTATATGGGGTACCCCTACGGACCAGAGCCACACATCATTTTGTCTGTGATAGAGGAAGATTCTGTTCATAGAGAAATGATGACACTTTTATTATACTACGACTGTCCCTCCGTTATGCTGTCCCCCAACCCCTTGTTACTGTCCTGTACCATTTCTCTTAATATTCATTTCCTTTTTTCGCCTACCCTGTGGTGGGGGAAAAGAATGCTACCACCAAGTCTTCCCACTTGAGTCGTAAGAGGCGACAAAAAACGGGACGGGGGATAGGATTAGGAGTCCTGCTACCTGTAGCCCCAAAGGGGACATTCCTAAAAAAGTAAAGGCAAAAGAGGGTCTTGGAGTTTTCCAAACAGTACCCTAAGGTTTGGGTCTTTTAATGTGCGTGAATGTGGAACAGATGGGATTAAAAGGGAAGAGATAGGAAGTATGTTTGTGAGAAGAAAGATGGATGTGCTGGCTTTGAGTGAAACTAAATTGAAAGGGAGGGGCGAGTGCGAGTTTGGGAGTGTAACTAGGAGGTTCTCAGGAGTGAAGAGGGGGCGAGGGAGAGAAGGGGTGGCTATGCTAGTAAGTGAAGAGATAGGTAAGCGTGTAGTGGAGTGGAAGGAGGTTTCTTCAAGGTTGATGTGAATGAAGGTGAAGCTGAGAATGGAGATGTGGGTTTTTGTAAGTGCGTATGGGCCTGGTAGTGAGAAGAGCGTAGAGGAAAGAAAGGTTTTTGGGTAGAGTTAAACGAGTGCATAGAAGGATTAGGGAGAAATGTCAATGTGGTTGTATTGGAAGACCTTAATGCTAGGATTGGAAACGAACTAATAGATGGAGTGATTGGGAAGTACGGAGTTCCAGGTAAAAATTGTAGTGGGGGTGAGCAAGTATGTATGAGAAAAATTTGACGCAGCCCGAAGGGATTTCTCCACGTCTTCTCCTTTTCTGCATGAGGGGACACAGAGGGAGGGGTCGCCGAATTTGTGAAGCGGCATTGCTGTGGATGTGCTGTGTCTTGCGACAATGCTTCTGACCCAGGGCAGTGGATAGGATGCAGGGATGACCCGTCATCCAGGAGGTGCCAAGACAAGAGAGAGGGAGGAGGGTGGAGGGGAGTGGAATATATAGGAAATGGAATGTGTGGGAGTGGTTTCTATGCCTTTTTCTTTTTGGCTACCCCCCATGTAAGGGGAAAAAATCCTTTGGTGTATGTGTATATATATATATATATATATATATATATATATATATATATATATATAGAGAGAGAGAGAGAGAGAGAGAGAGAGAGAGAGAGAGACAGAGAGAAAAAGAGAGAGGGGGGGGAGACAGAGACAGACAGACCATACATAGTGGAAGGCGTTTTTCCCTTTTTATCTGTCACATCCCATCCATAGAGTTTCTTATTCCGAGGGTCTCCTTCGAGATAAATCGAAATTGTTTAGTGTGACTCACAACATTAATATCATAAAGGCGGCTACCTAGATGGCATGGGTTAATGAGGTCTGGTATTTATAAGCATATATATATATATATATATATATATATATATTATATATATATATATATATATTATATATATACTATATATATATGTATATATATAAATATACATTATTATTATTACTATTACTATTATTATTGTTATTATTATTATTATTATTATTATTATTATTATTATTATTATTATTATTATTATTATTTTTATTTTTTTTTTTTTTTTTTTTACTGTAAGTACAATGAATCAAAATGAGGATGTGTATTGATTATTGTTGAACAACACACCAGAGGTGTACGGTGTATGGACCCACGCACGCATAACTGTGCATATAAAAACCCATTGACAAAGATACGAATCACCAATGACTATTGTATCACAGATTTTACTGATTGTACCAAACATTTAAAGCTTCGGCATAACGAAGTATTTTAAACATTCTATTTTGGTTAAAAACAGCTGATTTTGTTCATATGAGGACGCGTTGATCTGAAAAAGCTCACTGTATTTATTTTTTACTATTTTTATTACCATAATTATTATTGTTATTATTAATGTTATTATTATTATTATTATTATTATTATTATTTATTATCATTATTATTTATTATCATTATTATTTATCATTATTATTAATTATTCTGACATGGGCATAGCATTGATGGATATATTATCAATTTTCTCTCCAGCACCAGACAATTGCATTCAGCTGAAATTTGCTCACCGTAATAAAGTGTGATTAACATTCTCTAATTCCTCTACAGATTATAATCTAACACCAGGTAATCCATTCGATTACCTAGACTAACTAGAATGACACATATTGTTCTAAAAAAAACAATTAATTTTGAGAATAACAAATTAATAAGTAGGTAATTAAATGATAAGAGTATACAAATCAACAAACAAATTAATAAATAAATAAATTTATGAATTGATCAAGAATAAACAAATGAAGATAAATTAATAAAGAATAAATAATCAATAAATTGAATAATATATAGTACATAAATATATGTAAGAATAAGCAAAATAGCAACAGGTAAAAGAATAAACAAACAGACTTATAAATAATGAATAAATTAAGAATAAACAAAGATAAATTTATAAATAAAGAATAGATGATCAATTAATTGGTTAATATATAGATAACAAGCAAATAAACAGGTAAGTGTTTAAATAAACAAATAAACAAATAAATGAATAAATGAAGATATATAGGTAAATAAATAAGCAATTTAACCAATAAATAAACAAATGCATAGCTTAATTCATTAATAGCTTGATAAATGAATAAATATAGATAAATACATACATAAAAATATAAATAAATAAATGAGTAAATGAATGAATGATTGAATAAATGAATAAACGAATAAGTGAATGAATGAATAAATAAATTAATAAAAAATAAATTAATGAATAAATAAGGGAATAAATAAGTGAATAAATGAATAAAAGAATACATGAATGAATAAATGAATAAACAAATAAACAAACAAGTTAAATGATAAATTAATAAGTGAATGAAAGTAATATATATATATAGATATATATATATATATATATATAGATAGATAGATAGATAGAGATATAGGCATATAGATAGATAAATAAGTAGGACAAAATAGAATAGAATAGAATAGAATATCTGCATGCAAGGGAACTTCCATTCTGGAGCCTGCTTTCAACTCTCGCCTAAACAAATTTCGTGAAGTGGCTCACCGAACATTTAATGGACCATATCCGCTGTACACGACACCATTGGCCGGATATCGCAGACAATGCAGGCGCATCTCATGGGCATAGCAATGACATGTTGATAGCAGTCGACACGGGG
Organism: Oratosquilla oratoria; assembly: GCF_046742065.1. Lineage (NCBI taxonomy): Eukaryota > Metazoa > Arthropoda > Malacostraca > Stomatopoda > Squillidae > Oratosquilla > Oratosquilla oratoria. The sequence goes on from NC_134797.1 coordinate 29,827,285, forward strand.
CCGGAAATGCAGAGATTGAGCGCGAGATAGAACGTAAACACCATACGGAACACTTCGCTAACAAAGGCCTCCTCTCATTAAGGCACAGTTTAATGCCTCTATACTTGTAACACTTTCAAAATTTAGTTCCAACTAAAGGCTGGTCAGATGGAAAACAAAGGTCTGGGTTTTCTTGGTTGCCTTAGTTTCTGTTTCTTGGTTTTAATGAAAGGAAAGTAAGTCTGTATATTCAATTTAGCTACAGACATTGGATTTCTGCGCTAGCCTACCTACTTTGTCTTTATGTTAGCTGCACTAGAAGACAACTAACTTCAGGCTATAGACATCTCGATTATTCTTTTATAACTTAAGACTAATTTCTGTTTATAAAAGAACAATGATCACTTTATTTCTATCCTATCTTTCTACTGCCCCCTTGCATATCTCCTTTACCATCTCTGTAATTGCAGTTAGTCTATTTCAATCATAAACATGGCTCTGCTTGAATAGCCAGAGCATTAATCATATCCGCCATCCATCCCTGCAGCAGTTAATCGAATATATTATCTAACTCGTCGTACCGAATTGAATCAAAATCTAAATGTAAGCAAGCACTTACCTCCCTCTCTCTCTCTCACCCTCTCTCCTTCTCTCCTCTCTACCTCTCCCTGTTTCCTCCTCTGTATGTGTGTGTAAATATACATATATATATATATATATATATATATATATACATATATATACATATGTACATATACATACATATATTACATATATATATATATGTACATACATATATACATACATATATGTACATACATATATACATACATATATATATATATATACATACATATATTACATATATATATATACATACATATATTACATATATATACATATATATACACATATATATATATACATATATATACATACATACATATATACATACATACATATATACATACATACATACATACATACATACATACATACATACATACATACATACATATATATATATATATATATATATATATATATATGAGAAGACTAGGAGGGGGAGTCGCCGATTAAGTGAAATGGTCTTGCTATGGATGTACCGGACCTTGCTGCACTGCTTCTGACCCGGGCAGCGGGCAGGAGACTGGGATGAGAGCAAGATGAGATGGAAACAAAGGGTGGTGGAGGGGGGCGGGAAGTGGGATGGGTGGGAGCGGGTGCTTGCCTTGACTGGTTACCCTCCTTATAAGGGGGAAGAGGCCTTAGGTATATAGACAGTAGACAGATGTTCATGTGTATGTATACACACACACACACAATTATATATATATACACATATATATATATATATACATATATATACATACATATATATATATATATATTATATATATATATATGTATGTATGTTTATGTAATGGTTCTGTTTGCAAGCAGGCAATTTAATTCAGTTGAGGGGGACCCTTGAAAATGTCAAAGGCCAAAACCTATCTTGAATAATCTTCTGGGCTTACATAACTTTTGTCGTACATTGGGCATTTACCTCTTTATTATGGCCTCGACCAAACAATTTTATTCAGCTGCATATGATGCATTCGGTAGCCAGGGTGGTCTGAGACATTCTGGGAAAGGTTTAAAGGAGTCTTAGGAGACAATTCTAGAAGTGGGTTACTAGATCTAGGATAACCTCTATTCTGTTCGTGTTTATTGGGGTTCTGGGAGGTAATGTAACACAAGAACAAGTAGTTTCCCCTACTCTCGTGCGACTTTCATCAGAACTTTAAATGCTTTGTCGCTGTTGACATGATTCCTTTAGTAGTTTTCCCATTTATTTTCGCATTCAAGTCACATGTGACTGCTCAAGCGTATCACTGCATCAATGGGTGATACCCCAACGGACCAGAGTTACACAGCGACTTTCTATAATCGAAGACTATTCACTACTCAAAAATGAAATATATGAAATAAATTAATATATAAACAAATGCTGGCCTCCATATTCAAATCTATACTTTATCTTCTCTTTGTTGTGACATTATTTTCATGGACAGAAACGATGTTTACTCCGTCCGAAATACAAAATAGACTACATTAGCGACCAATCCACGTATACGGGTAGAAATCAGTTTGCATCTGCCCACCCCTTTAGCAGCCTTGCTGTGGATGTGCTGTGTCTTGCGACACTGCTTCTGACCCAGGGCAGTGGACAAGGTGCAGGGATGACCCGTCATTCAGGAGGTGCTAAGATAAGAGGGAGGGTGGAGGGGTGTGGAGTGTATTCAGGGGTGGAATGGGTGGGATTGATTTTGTGCCTTTTTCTTTTTGGCTACCCCCCTTGTAAGGGGGAAAAAGCCTTGGTATATGTATGTATGTATGTAGGCTAAACGAGATCTTGCCCACGGGTGGGGCTTCTTCAGGCCACGACAATGTATGGCGGAATACGAAGGAATAGGACGGAAACTTGGCGTTGCAGAAGTGTTCTCCCGCAATTAAACAAGGCGAGGGAGATAATATTTGAGTTGTATAAACAAAGCAACAGAGAACAAAGCAAGGAGCTCACACGGCCCTGGTCGAAACCACCCTAACACTCGTCACTTAGGTTCTTCAACGTTTGGAAATGCCACATTAGTTCCTTAGGTTAAGTGCTCGGGTAAGTGAACTCTGTACCGTGCTAAGTTAAATGTTGATATCAGTCTCAAGAAGAAAATGCAAAAGGGGAGGGGAGGTGGAGGAAAAAAAGGGACGGGGAGAAGGAGAGGGGGAGGGGGAAATGGAAGGTCAAAGGGAGAGGTGATGGGAGAGGAAGAAAAGGAGAGGAAGAGGTGAAAGGAGAGGGAGATAATTGGAAAAGGAGAAAGAAAATGTAGGGAGAGGAAAAGGGGTAAGGGGTAGGAAAGGGTGAGAGAAACTGGGAAGGAAAGTGGGTGAGAAAGAGAGGAGACAATGAGAGCAAGAGAGAAAGAGTAAGAGATAGAGAATGAGGGAAGATAGTGAAAAGAAACGAAAGAAAATGAAAGAAGATAAAGGACAAACAGAAAAAACAGAAATAGGCAAATGTCAGTTGAAAAAGAGAAAGATAGAGAAAGTGAGGAAGAGAAAGAATGGGTAAACAAAAAATAAAAAAGAGAATGAGTAAGTGACGAAAAGAAGAAGAGGGAAGTACAAAGAGAAAGACAGAGGAATGAAAAAAAGGAGATAGAAAAGAGAAATAAAGCAAGGGAGGATAAAAGAACGCAAGAAGGAGGGCGAGAGAGAAAGAGCGGTAGAGAGTTGATGCAAAGAGAGTGATATCGAATGATAGGAAAAGAGCCCGAGAGAGATAGTGAGAAAACGAGAACGAGAGCAAGAGATATTAACTCTACCAAGGAGGAGGAGGAGGAGGAGGAGGAGGAGGAGGAAGAGGAGGAGGAGGAAGAACAAGAGGAGGAGGAGGAGGAAGAGGAGGAGGAGGAGGAAGAGGAGGAGGAGGAAGAGGAAGAGGAGGAGGAGGAAGAGGAGGAAGAGGAGGAGGAGGAAGAGGAGGAGGAGGAGGAGGAAGAGGAGGAGGAGGAGGAGTAGGAGTTGTGGCAAAGGATGAGAGTGGGGGAGAACAGCAGCAATAAACCGCAAATGTGATAAGTATGCCAGTAAATACGAGTAGCAAATGCGGCCGGTCGCTCACTCCAAGACAAAGCGTCGTTTATGTGCCACACACACACACACATACACACACACACAAAGAGCGAGCCAAGGCTACAAGACACCTACAAACACACAGCGAATGGCATTCAATCCCCTACTGGAGTGGGGAGACAACGGGGACAACGTATATATGTATACATATATGATCTCGAGAGACAAGGGCAGGAGAACTAAGAGGTGAGGGAGAAAATATGGAGAATCCCCCCCACCCTAAGGAAAAAAAAGTATTTTTAATGTCTAATTTGAATTGCATTATGGAAGGTTTCTTTTAAATTCTATTAACAAAGAAATGTAGATGGGTTTCCGACCGTCTACATTTCAACATGGAACCAACCTTTAGAAAACGGGATCTAGAGGGAGTCTTGGAATTAAAGGGTGATTGAATTATACCGAAGGTAAACAGGTTGAGACTTGTTTTAGTTTGTCACGCTCACGGGCACACATCCGGACGCTCACATTTTATCACGAGTAGAAGAACTTTAGAAAATAAAATAAAACATTAATTTTGCTGCGCATGA
>NC_134797.1:29836468-29841468 GCF_046742065.1 Oratosquilla oratoria
CAAAAAAAGTTACCAACATGAAGTTGTATAACACAAAGTTGCACATTATAAAGTTGTACATCTTTAAGATGCACATCACAAAGAAACAAAAACGCATCTGAAAATCAACTTAGCTTATGAAGCCGACTGGGCAGCTCCCTCCTGTACCATAGCTTATGTCCTTTTCATCTTACCTGAAACAAACACCAAGAATTACTTCTTTTATATCATGAGAACATCATCATCATAAATTTTAGGAAGTCGGTGACTAACGGTTCGTCGAACGCGGTTCGACAGACACGTGTTTGAAGTGATGTGTGAACGGGGTATTTGGGGTTTAACCAACGTGTTCGACAACCAAATACCCCGTTCACACGTTCACACATCACTTTAAACACGTGTCTATCGAACCGCGTTCGACGAACCGTTAGACCGTGTGAGCCCCCCTTCTTAGGGATTTTAGGGATTCTAGGGATATCCCTAAAACCAGTCCCCTTCTTAGGGAGTCTAGGGATATCCCTAAAACCAGTCGCTCTTATCTTATAAAATCCCTCATTTCTGTTACCCACCTTTACCGAACTTACGAGGTCTACCTCTCCGCTGCAACATTGTATCTAAGGATATAAGCTCTGCTTATCAACGACAGGAAAATATACTTCAAATAGAATTTGATGGGAAGCATAAACAAGGATAGTCTCTTATAATGATTTATACACATCTACATACATACATATACCAAAGGCTTTTTCCCCCTTACACGGGGGGTAGCCAAAAAGAAAAAGGGATAGAAATCACTTCCACCCATTTCATTTCCCATATATTCCACTCCCCTCCACCCTCCTCCCTCCCTCCTATCTTAGCACCTCCTGGATGACGGGTCATCCCTGCATCCTGTCCACTGCCCTGGGTCAGAAGCAATGTCGCAAGACACAGCACATCCACAGCAAGGCCGCTTCATAAATTCGGCGATCCCCCTCTCCGTCCCCTCATGCAGAAAAGGAGAAGACGGGGAGAAATCCCTTCGGGCTGCGTCAAATTTCTCATAGATACTTCCTCACCTCCCATCCCCCACCCACTCCCCACTCATGCATCACAGCCTCATCTATACACAACCCTTCTCCATTCACCCCTATCTTCTGTCCTCTCCCGTCCTTCCTCTACAGACATTCCTCTCTTTTGTAAAGCCCCTTTCACCCCATCCATCCATCTCATCCTAGGACGCCCCCTCATATTCACTCCTTCCACCTCCGCCTTCCACACTTCTTTTACTAATCTTTCTTCACTCATTCTTTCCATGTGTCCAAACCATCCCAATACTCTTTCATCAACCCTATCTCCCAGCTCCCTTTCCACTCCTGTTCTCCTCCTTACCTCCTCATTTCTCACCCTATCCAGCCTAGTAACCCCCATCATACTTCTCAGACATTTCATCTCAAACACATTCAAACTCCTTCTCTCTTCCTCTCTCATGTTCCATGTTTCTGCCCCGTACATTGCTGTTGGCACAATCACTCCTTCATATAACCTCCTCTTAGCATCCATTCCCATATATATTTGCATTCCGTCTCTTTTCGAAGACGACTTAACCCAGCTTGCGTTATGCGCTGATCTTCTCTTTTCGAAGACGACTTAACCCAGCTTGCGTTATTGCGCTGACCTGCGTACTTCAACTTGCGTGTTTGTGTGACAGTGGTTCATGTGCGTTTGTATGTGTACGTGTGTGCCCGAATGTGACAAGAGCAACACAGAAAATCCGTTACTTCAACTACATTGGCTACTTTGGTGGCTACACTTATCTATCATATTCATTTGTGAGCACTTGATTTTCCACGTCGCTGGAGCAATGTATAAAGTACATGTAGACAAATGTGTGTATACTCGTATATGTATCTGCATGTTTATGTGTATGTATGTGTGTACGAGGTCTTCAAAATCTTTGCGTTCCTTGTGACCATCCAAGACGGCGACAGCCTCAAAAAACTAATCACTTCGGGGACCGTTAGCGAGGACTCAACGAGGTCATCCAAAGAGGTCACCAGTCTTTGAGTTCCTTGTGACCGTCCAAGACGGCAAGGTCGTCAAAGAACTAATCACTTCGATGACCCGAAGTGTGCCTGGCACTTCGGGGATCGTTAGCGAGGAGTCAACGAGGCCATCCGAAGAGGTCATCAGAGTCTTCGCGTTCCTTTAGACCGTCCAAGACGGCAAGACCGTGAAAGAGCTTATCACTTCGACGACCCGGAGAACTTCTGTCACTTCGGAGACCGCTAGTGAAAGGTCAACCAAACAAATCCATCGAAAATGGCCATCAGAGTCCTCATGTTCTTTGTGACCGTCCAAGAAGGCAGAACCCTCAAAAATCATTTAGCTTCGACGACCCTGAGGTCCTCACGTTCCTTGTGACCGTCCAAGAAGGCAGAACCTTCAAAAATCTTTTATCTTCGACGACCCTGAGGTCCTCGCGTTCCTTGTGACCTTCCAAGATAGCAACAACTTCAACGGGCTCATCACTTCGACAACCCGGGAAGCTGTTGGCACTTTGGAGACCAAAAATATCAGAAACCAATATGAGGCGTGAGGCGATGCCCCGAGTTGGCGCAAATTGATCGAATTACATAACCTCCGATGGGGTTTCCCGGAGGGGGATCCTGTAATATCGCTATGCATTCTAGGGTTCTGCCTCTCCCAGAAGCTAACCCTGTCAGGTCAGATTGATAGTGTATTTAACATTTCGTCAACGAAAACCAATATTTCTGTCCTTGAGGGGAATACAGTGCTGCGGAGGCCATAGAGGTAGCAAGGAAGAGATTTTAAGAGGTAGTAGAGAAGAGGGCTTGCAATATATATGTGTGTGTGTATATATTATATATATATATAATATATATATATATATATACACATGTACATATATATATACATACATGCATATATACATGTATATATATATACATATATATATATATATACATATATATATACATATATATATATATATATACATATATATATACATATATATATATATATATACATATATATTATTCTTTTTTGTGTGTGTAGCGAGCAGTTTTTAACCTCAGTGGAATGCTGCATGACTCTGGTCCGTAGGGATGTAACGAAAGTTCTAAAATCATTGACAATTCAACACACAGTAGCTCGTACGCATACGTGTAATGATTTGGTTTTGGCTCAGGCCAAGCGATTTTATTCGGAGCTAAAGAAACCTTTCGACTGGAAGGGGTTAAGCAACAGTCTCGATTAACTCTAAGATCAGGTGGTTAACTTGATCATTTATTTCTGCCTGACGCGAGACGATTTAATTTATAATGAGAGAAACCTTTCGGCCACGTATGGTCAAGCCGTTCGCTATTTTCATCACCTTGTATGTTATTCGATTCTGATTATTCATCTGTGCTGAAAAATAAATTATGACCGTTTATATTTTCTATTATCCCTTCTCTCCATTACCCTTCTTAAATCTCTCTCTTAACTCCTCTGTGATTCCGGCTCTTCAGCTCGATGTTGTTTCCAGCAATAGAGTGTTGGTTATTGTCCAAGAAATTCCCAAGAAGAGAATCGTTGGTTATTTCGAGTGAGTCTTTGTTCTATAGATTTCTTCAGGGAAACCAACAAACGAATTCATACACTCTGGAGAACTGCATCCATGAACTATTCAAAGGAAACTAGAGAAACGCATTTGTTTATGTATTTTGTTTGTTATTTACATTATTATAGTTTTTATTTATTTTATTATTAATATGATTTTTTTTCGCATCCGACCTAGATATGGATCAAAAGGTCTCCTGTCGGTATGCTCCGCCTTTGTAATCCTTTGTAAAAAACGCTTTTCTCTATCCTCTTGCTGCCATCCCTCTATTCTATCCATCCCCAAACCGCCATCTTGATAGTACAAAATTTTATATTACTCAAGTAATGGAGGTTAAAAAAAAGTTTAAAAAAGATCTAAGTATAATAATGCAAGCCGAGGTTAAAAAGATGGAGAAAGAAAATGTCGATGTTTACAAATGAAAAGAACGAAAGAACTGACACAACGAAATAATTAAGACAACATGGCCTTCATTACCCACAGTATTGAGAGCGTCGCCTTCGTTAATCGAGACAAAAAACTGTCCCAAATGCAACCCAGAATGTGATAAAGAAATACGATAATGGAATCTGTGGTCTTTACAATGTTATTGTCGTCCTTGTACAAAAACTCACGCACGCACTAAACCTCTTTCCAGTCAAAGTCTATTTCTACTTAATTTTTGAGCTCCGTTTGGTTTTTGTATACATAAATCATATTGTAACTGCCTCCAGGTTATTCCATTCAGCTAATGGGAGCAGATCTCCACAGGACGTCATTACCTTTACATTCAATCACCTGATGTCAAACGTAAGAATATTGAAAACATCACAGACAACCTGTTCCCTGAAGCTCGACTTTGAGAAGCCAATCACTCAAGGACGGAACTGGCATCTTTGGATGTCCTAATTCTTATGGAGTAATGATTGCACAAGATTATGTAAGCCATTCTCCAGGGAATTTATTAACATCCAGAGCCATGCAGCATTCTTTTATGATTAAGAGATGGGTTTTAATCCAAAGATTGCCGTCCAATTTTGATTTCTATAGTCCCTCCTTTCCGATGTTCTTCAAACTCTCCTTTTCCGACTTCACGTCTCCACTTCTTCGGAGTTATACTGTTGCAAAGGATAGAAAGCGTTAGTTATTGGTAACGAAATACGATACCTTTATAATTCGAATAAGATACAGAGGACAGACACTTCCGAGTGCCAATGAGGTGTCCCTCGTTTTGATGAAATCCATTGGCGGAAACGAGAATATATAAAACACAACACTTGATATTCTGTACATGTATACGAATAGCTACGAGGATCGTCAGGTCTCGGTGTGGTGGACGTACATCCACCCAAGTTCCACACAAGGGACCATGCATACACACTGAATGGTTCCCAGTGATCAATTAATATCTTTTTCCAACCACATACCACTCTTA
>NC_134797.1:29846468-29873968 GCF_046742065.1 Oratosquilla oratoria
ATTGATAAAAAGACTGACGATTAGAGTCTGCGGTGGTCCGGTTCAAATGTCTTCTTCTTGGGGCTGATGTTGGTGACGGGAGTGACGATGATGAAGGAAATGGTGGTGAGGGTGGTGATGGTGGTGATGATGGTGGTTGCTGTTGGTGATGTGGTGGTAAGGGTGTTGATGGTGATATTAGTGGTGGTATTGGTGGTAGCGGTGATGATGGTAACGGTGGTAAAGTTGGTAACAGTGTTGGCGGTCACTGGTAATGATGGTAATGGCGGTGATGGTGTTGATTTTTGTGATGTTGACGGTGTTGGAGGCGGTGTTGGTGGCGGTGTTGGTGACGGTGCTGGTGTCGGTGCTGGTGGAGGTGTTGGTGGCGGTGTTGCAGGAGGTGTTGGTAGCGGTGTTGGTGGTGGTGTTGGTGGCGGTGTTGGTGGTGGTGTTGGTGGCGGTGTTGGTGGTGGTGTTGGTGGCGGTGTTGGTGGTGGTGTTGGTGGCGGTGTTGGTGGCGGTGTTGGTGGCGGTGTTGGTGGCGGTGTTGGTGGCGGTGTTGGTGGCGGTGTTGGTGGCGGTGTTGGTGGCGGTGTTGGTGGCGGTGGTGATGTTGGTGGCGGTGGTGATGTTGGTGGCGGTGGTGATGTTGGTGGCGGTGGTGATGTTGGTGGCGGTGGTGGTGATGTTGGTGGCGGTGGTGATGTTGGTGGCGGTGGTGATGTTGGTGGCGGTGGTGATGTTGGCGTTGGTAGTGGCGTTGATAGTGAAGTCTGTTGTTGTTAAGTCCTACCAGGTAGTGGCGTTGGTAGTGAAGTCTATTGTTGTTAAGTCCTACCAGGTAGTGGCGTTGATAATGGAGTTTGTCGTTGTTAATTCCTCCCATCCCATCTGGCTCTCGCTCTCATCCGATATCAAGTGGAGCCAACCAAAAAGAAACCTAAAATCTATGAGACCACTTCTCCACTTTTTCTCTACCACTTGTTCCCTCAACTTGAGGTAACATTACGTAGAAGCGACAGGAGGTAACACACACAACAAAGATATTCAATATTCATTGAACCAATCGAGTTAGGAAAATGTAGAGCTACATCTTTTATTTGCTTTTCTATTTTCGATAATTATATAAAAAAAAATCATTCGCCAATTCATTTATTATCTAACATTTTTAAAGCCCATAATAACGTATGTTTATTTGCCCTTCCGTCCTATCTAAATGGATTACTACACTAAGACTCGCGATTGAAAATTTTCATGGCTAATCGAGGTACGAGACACGCACGCACGTGCGCGCGCACACACACACACACACGCACACACACACACACACACACACACACACACACACATGCACACACGCACTCGTGCACACACACGCGAGCGCGTGCACACACACGAGCACACGCACGCACGCGCTCACGCATATAAAGTATATATGCACATATACATACATGCACACACAACTACACATACAAACACATGCAATCCATATACACAGAAAAATGTACCAACATGCATACACATCACATACAACACATGTATGTGATGTATACATGTAGATATAAACTTGATATATTCACATGTATAACATGTTCGTATGTATGTTTGTACACAATGTGATGAAGATTCTCCCTCTTGCAGGAATTACTTAATGTTATAAAGTAAATGCAATTCACAATCATCTTATAACCTTGTTCACACAAAGCAACTTACACCTACGGGCAACTACTTGGCAGTCTGGAAACGGTAAAAGTAACAAGAAATGAAACAATATAGAAACGTCAGTCTCGTTTAACCTCACCTATCTACAAGAAAATGTGTGTATATATGTATACGTGCACACACACACACACACACACACACACACACACACACACACACACACACACACACACACACACACACACAACTTGTGGCGAAGTTGGTAGAGTTCCCGGCTGCCACTACGGTGGTCCGTGTTCGAATCCCGACCAGGACTAAAATAATTTCAGTATCGCTGCGCTGCGGGTTGTTACTCCAACTCTCTTGGGCAGGGAGTTAGGGGTGTGCGTGCGTGTAAGGTCACAGTATTACCCATAGATCGGTCATGTACGAGCTCTGAGCTCTCTTCCGGGAGGGAAATAGCTGTCGATCACGAGTCCAACACGTGATCCAAGACCATGGTAAATTACACGCGCACACAAACACACATACACAAACACACACACACACACACATATATATATATATATATATATATATATATATATAGATATATATATATATATATATATATATGCGCACATACACATGTATGTGAATGTATTTGTATGTATGTATGTATGTGCGCGCGCGCGTGTGTGTGTGTGTGTGTGTATGTATGTATGTATGTATGGCATATATGTATGCATGCATGCATGCATGCATATATGCATGTACCTATGCGTGAATGTTCGCATGCATGCATGCATCTATTGTATGTAAAGTAGTAGAAACGAAACCAGAAGAAAAGTCTCTATAGGGAGAAAAATAGTGCTTGCATGCACAAAAGCTGAAAACGACCAAAACGGACACTATCAAGCAAAATCGTCCGTACACTATCAAGCAAAATCGTTGTACGGTAGTTATGCCTTGGGCGTCACGAGTTTTCTCCCGAACTCGTGCGGTCCTCGTTCTGTCCTTTTCCCTTCACGCTTCTAGACGTCCGGTGGGCCAATAAGGATTGATAATTAATTCAGGGCAAAGTTAAAAGTTAAACAATTACCGGGTTTCAGTTCCGATATCAGTTTCAAATACTCACTCTGCTCAGAACGTTAGCCTAGGAGAGGTGAGGATCAACCACACCACCGTGGTGCCCAGTCACGGCAGTAACCTTCCCAGTTAATAGCTTAAGCTCATGGGCCCGAGCGAGGCTCGATCTGCCGACTTCGTGATTACGTGGTCAGCGCGCTACCAATGTACTAGCCAGGAGGCAAATGTCACATAACTACCGTACGTGTAACTGACAGTGACATACATCCTTTGGCGTATGTGAATGGGCTTACTGTATCACTCGCGAACTCATCTATATATGTAAATATATGTAAATATATATATATATATACATATATATTATATATATATATATATACTGTATATATATATATGTAGAACCAGCCAATCAGAAGAAGAGATATGACGTCAGGACTGAGGACCAGCCAATCAGAAGAGGAGACCAGAGGAAGAGATATGACGTCACGACTGAGGACAAGCAAATCAGAAGGGGTATTATATATATATATATAGATACTTACAAAATTTTCATATTCAGTATTCAAAAGTATAACCAACTCATGAATTAGGGTCTATGATGCGTAGTGTTCCAAGCAACGACATGACGTCACAATCTTCTGAATTTCACTATTTTCGCCTACTGAATAGAGGTAAGAGCTCTAAATTATATTCAATTTGATATATGAACTTATTTTCTGTGATTTATACTATACGGTGATAGTGATGTATCATTTAATATTTCATTTGACCCAACATATATATATATATATATATATATATATATATATATATATATATATATATACATACAAAATTTTCATATTCAGTATTTAAAAGTATAGCCAACTCCTGAATTAGCGTCTATGATGCGTAGTGTTCCAAGCAACGATATGACGTCACAATCTTCTGCATTTCACTATTTTCGCCTACTGAATTGAGGTAAGAGCTCTAAATTATATTAATTTTTATATATAAACTTATTTTCTTCATGCTTCTATATTTATTAGAACGAAGTTCACTTGATTGCTTTGCAATTAGCTTACATGAAAATGCGGATGAAGTTGGAAAAAGATAAGAATTTAGGATAAATCTCGAAGACATACTGTGTATATATTTTGTACATATTTGCTTTGTTTTTTACTGGAATAAATATTTTTGTGTTGATAACTGAATTTTCTTATATTTTCTGCACTTAATGATCGGAAATTTAATCTATATCATTACGTGACATTCAAACGTGTGATATTAAATCCAGTTATTTTTAACGGGCGTACACACTAGTAATATACTATTAACCTAATACCAACGGAACATCCCTTCTCTGGTTCCCAGAACCCATTTCATTCCTTGCATGCTGAATCCACCATTAAAGTATAAAACGCCTCACGCCCGAGTATTCAAAGCCTCTTGAAATATCTCTGCCTAAATAGATCGTAAACTTTTAACTTTTTCTCTCCTTCGCCACCAAGACGATTACGTTGAATAATCACGTTCCTCTTTTCATATGCAAATGCTCTTGTGAGAAACTGTATATTGAAGCGGGATCATGGGACAGAATCTTGTTGATATATTCACAGGAACGCCGATGTAGGACCCTCTTAATCCATTATGGGCTCAGATTCCATATATATACATTTTTTCCCATGATGGGAATATTGCCGTTATTCAAAATGTAGGGATGCAGCTAATTACTGTAAATGAACGTAAATGAATCGAGTGTATTACAATAGTTCCTCAATCTTATGTCCAGCTATCTCTATTCCATAATTGACATGTCGTTAAAGGTTTTATTTCTTTATTATTTCTATCCACCTCATCACGTTTTCTCTAAATCCATGAAAAAAAAATTACCCACTCGCTGAACTTTTCATATAGTTTAGTATAAGCACTTCATATTGTTACAGATTCTATTCCAATAGTATTTCTATCCATCTTGCCATACGTTTTCTCTAAATCCATGAAAGCAAAACCAAACGTCTTCCCTCACTCCCTGAACTTTTTATACATTTCATTTTAACCACCTGATCAATACATCCTCTTTCCCTCATTATCCAAAACTGTACATTTCCAACCCAATTCTTTCCATTCGCGTTACTTAGTATGCTCCCTTTACAAAGGATTACAAAGGGGGAGCATGCCGACAGGAGACCTTTTGGTCCATATTTAGGTCGGATGCGAAAAAAGAAAAAATCATAATAATAAATGAATAAATAAAAACTATAATAATGTAAATAACAAATGCATAAGTATAGTTAAATAATAAACAAACAGGTAAATAGTAAATACTAATAAACTCTTGTTTCATTTAGAGTTTACGGAACCAACCTGTTTCTCTTTCATTTATGAGCAATTTTCTCACAGCGGTCCGGGATTCTTTTCTCTCCTCTTTGTCTTTCAAAGATACATTGGAACCTTTCCCTCATACCCTTTTCTTGGATTCTAAACAGTTTCCTTAATTATTCTCGTTTCATTTCCTATTTTCTAACTCCACCACTTTCTTTAATTCCTCAATTCGACTCTTTATTTTCTCTCTCTTGACCTTTCTTTCTACTGTTCCTGTGACTTCTCTATTCAATATCTATCTAACAATTTCCTCAAATTACCAACACTTCCGACTCTATAAAAGATAACCTTCCCTGTGTCTCACACAGTTTGTGGTCGTAATTTTAAATTTTTCGTCAGGTCTGGCGAATGCTTTCTATCATTAAACAGGAGTATTCTACCTGGTTTTTTTTTTTTTTTTTTTTTTTTTTTTTTTTTTTTTTTTTTTTTTTTTTTTTTTTTACATTTATCTGGCTACTGGGTCACCTATCAAATCTACTGATCATTGTCATATGTATAGCCAATGGAGTTAGAAAAATTATATTGTGATATGATGATATGGTTCAGAGTTACACACTCCCCCCTATCGGGAGGCTAGGACGGTGCCCCTCACAGAGGGTTTTGTAGCGTGGAATCTAATGAACCATGCCCTTGATTCAACTTCGCCGGTGGCAGGATTCGAACCGCCCTCACCTCGCCCTTCGCCGCAAGTAACGACGCCCTAACCCGCTCAGCCATTATATTGTAATGATGGGAATTGTTTGCCAAGGCTGGCGAAAAGATCTTAAAAGTAAGACACTCAGCCTCTAAGGTTCTTCTTTGCCCTTTCTAACGCCATTTACATTGAAAAAATCTTCTTTGTTCTTTAAATAGGGCCTTTGTCATTTTTCCAACGCAGTCTTCTCCACCTCTTCCGTAGAAGATTTCAATAAAATCTTCAAGTATTTGTGCTTTCTCCTTTGGAACTTTATCCTCCATTCGTTTGCTTTCATGTTCTTTCAGTTGTCTTTCTTTACCAATTCTGCCGATTCTCATCCCATTATTCGATTCTTATCAGCAATATATCTAATGTACTTACTGTATATCACACACACAGATACACACACGCACACACACACACACACATACACACACACACACACACACACACACACACACACACACACACACACACACACACACTCAACTCGTGGCGCAGTTGATAGAGTTTCCGGCTGCCACTACGGAGGTCAGGGCTCGAATCCCACCCAGGGCTGAAATAATTTCAGTATCGCTACGCTGCGGGTTGTTACTCCAACTCTCTTGGGCGGGGAGTTGGGTGTGTGTGTGCGTGTAAGGTCACAGCATTACTCATACAGCGGTCATATACGGGCTCTCTTTCGGGAGAGAAATAGCTGTCGATCATGAGTCCAACACGTGATCCAAAGACCATGGTGAATTGCACACACACACATATATACACACACGACTCGTGGCGCAGTGGTAGAGTTCCCGGCTGCCACTACGGAGGTCCGGGTTCGAATCCCGCACAGACATGAAATATTTTCAGTATCGCTGCGCTGTGGGTCGTTACTCTAACTCTCGTGGGCGGGGATTTGGGGAGGTGTGTGCGTGTAAGGTCACAGCGTTACCCATAGATCGGTTATATATGGGTTCTGAGCTGTCTTCCGGGAGGAAAATAACTGTTGATTACGAGTCCAACACGTGATCCAAGACTATGGTGAATCACACACACACACACACACACACACACACACACACACACACACACACACACACACACACACACACACACACACACACACACACACACACACACACACACACACACACATCCAAGCGTTCGTTTTCCAGTGCTCGTAAATTATTTTCTCTAGTATTTACAGTTCCTCTCTCTCTCCTTCATTCCCTCTCCTTTCTTACAAGCACCTACACCCTTCGTCTCTCTCTTCCTGTTTCCCATAAAGAGAGCTTTCACCCCATAGATAAGCTGATAGGTTTATTTAACTTGCAATCTCGCTCTCTTTCTCTTGCTCTCTTTCTCTCGCTCTCTCTCACCTTTACACCAACAGACACACATGTGTATATCCTGCATACATTACTTTATCTAAAGCCATAACCTATACAAACCGATATCTTTTAGAACATTACTGGTACTCGTTCGCAACGGTCAAGCACATCGACTGTGTGTGTAAAGTTTTGGGGATTAATAGCCGTTTGACCTCCAAAGCTCAATCCCTTACTTATCCGCAAAATAATTAAAGGGAAGGGAAGAAAAGTTTCGTCCCTCAGTTGCTGAAGACCAAAGTTTTCTGAGCTCCAGAAAACTTCACCTCTTAAGCTATATATATATATATATATATATATATATATATATATATATATATATATATATGTGTGTGTGTGTGTGTGTGTGTGTGTGTGTGTGTGTGTGTGTGTGTGTGTGTGTGTGTGTGTGTGTGTGTGTGTGTGTGTGTGTGTGTGAGAGCGCAATGGAAATGGAAAGAGCGAGTGGTTTGAGGTAAAGGTGGGACTGCATCAGGGATGTGTCATGTCGCCATGGCTGTTCAGTGTCTCCACGGATAGGATGGTAATGGGCAGCGGACTGGAGATGATTGAAAAAAAATGGAGAAAAGTGGGAGATGAGCCTGTAGTTCTTTACCCTCCCCCTACTTTCCTCTTGCTCTCCCTTCCCTTTCCTCTTCTATTACCCTACCTTCCCCTCTCCTCCCTTTCCCTTCCCTTTCTTTTCCCATCTCCCTTTCCTCCCCTTTCCCACCCTTCCTCTCCCCTTCCCTTTCTTTTCCCATCTCCCTTTCCTCCCCTTCCTCTCCCTTCCCTTTCCCTTCCCCTCCCTTCCCTTCCTCTTCCCTCATCTCTTCTCATGTATCACGTGTCAACATGAATTACCAATCTGGAGATGCTGCGTGCTAACCTAACCTCAAGCAACGCAACCCAACTCAGACCAAAAGACACTTAATTAGGTCTTTTGCTAACACCTCACTTCCTTGTCCACAGACTCCTTCATCACCACAGCACTCGTACACTCTTCTTCTAAAATATCTCCTCTTCTTCTCTCTTCTTCATTCTCCATCTTTCCCTGAGAAAATGTAGTTCATTCTTCAACACACTTTATACCCTCTGTCTCTCTCTCGCTCCCCTTTCTCTCTCCCTCTCTTTTTCTCTCTTTCTTCCTGTACTGTCCTTCTGTCTATTCAAGTATTTATTCTCCCTCTTCCGCATCCTTTATTTCACTGTCTATTCCTCCCGTATGTCTTTCTCTGACTCTCCATTACCCCCAGCCCTCCTCTTCTTTCCCTTCTTCCTCTTCAACCTCCTCTTCTTTCCCTTCTTCCTTTCTTTTCCGACACTCCTTTCTCCTCCTCCCCTCCTCTGTTTCTCCTAAGCTATTCCCGTACTTTCTTAGATTCTTGCTTGCCTCCTTGTACTTCTGTCTATCTTTATGTATCCTTCTCTCTTTCGCCCTCTCTCTCTCACCTCCCAGTCTTCCTCGTCTCCCTCCTCTCCTCCCTGTCACCCTCCCCTCCCCTTTTCCTCCTTACCCTCCCCTCCTCCCTCTCTCTAACCCTCCTCTCCCCTTTTCCTCCTCACCCTCCCCTCCTCCCTCTCTCACCCTCCTCTCCCCTTTTCCTCCTCACCCTACTCTCCTCCCTCCCTCTCACCCTCCTCTCCCCTTTTCCTCCTCACCCTACCCTCCTCCCTCTCTGTCACCCTCCCTTCCCCTTTTCCTCCTCACCCTCCCCTCCTCCCTCTCTGTCACCCTCCCTTCCCCTTTTCCTCCTCATTCTCCCCTCCTCCCTCTCTCTCACCCTCCCTTCCCCTTTTCCTCCTCACCCTCCCCTCCTCCCTGTCACCCTCCCTTCCCCTTTTCCTCCTCACCCTCCCCTCCTCCCTCTCTCTCACCCTCCTCTCCCTTTTTCCTCCTCACCCTCCCCTCCTCCTCACCCTCCTCTCCCCTTTTCCTCCTCCCTCTCTCTCACCCACCCTTCCCCTCTTCCTCCTCATCCTTCCCCTCCTCCCTCTCTCCCCCCTCCCCCCCATACACACACGGAAAAGACGAGGCGACGGTGGTAATCATATTAGACCCGAAGGGGCGGGGTTTCGTGATCCAGCCCCGCCCCGCTCGCGTCCCAAAGCTTATTGGGATTTAGGTCCAAAACCTCCCAAGTTTGTCCTCAGACTTGTCCTTCTCGGCTCTCGACCGGATTGGGGAAAAAGGTCAAGGATGTCCTTATTACTCGGGTTATGGGGTACAAATGACCCTCGTCAGCGTGGATATAGAAATTCGTGTCTTAAGTGACGGGATTGCTTATCTCGATGTCAACGGAAGAGATCAAATTAAAGAGAGTTTCTTCGTTCGCGTGGAAATCCCCTGAAGATAAAATTTTGAAAAAAAAAAAAAAAAAAAATTGTCTGTTGTTTTTGGATGTTCTTCCACTTCCGGTGGTCGTTCTTAAATCATCAAATGAGAAACGCATATCACTTCTCAGAGTTTATATACAGATGAAGACATTCAATGCTGCAGTCGGTTACCATGAGACGATTCCATTCACATTTCGCTGCATCATTGCAAGACTGTCGTAACTCAAATTTCGTGATTTTTCAGGAGAAGCATTTTAAAGTATCTAAGTCCTATAACTTTAATAATTTTACCCTAAGCAACAAAACTTACCATCTTGATTAGGTAAATAGGGCTCCACTTGACTTACGACTTTATTACCAAAAGACGCAGAATTATTCGGCATTCTTATAAACCATTGTA
Organism: Oratosquilla oratoria; assembly: GCF_046742065.1. NCBI lineage: Eukaryota > Metazoa > Arthropoda > Malacostraca > Stomatopoda > Squillidae > Oratosquilla > Oratosquilla oratoria. Next base: position 29,856,307 of record NC_134797.1, read on the forward strand.
ACTCTATACTTGAAATTTTTGAGTTACGACAGTCTTGCAATGATGCAGCGATTTATAAAAGAAAGTCACATTTTTTTTTCTTAAAGAGTTACTATCAAAAAAAGGCTTCCGTCAGACTGCAAACTCCGAAGAAAACCCTTTCACATTTTTTGTTTTTTACAGAAAATCGAGAAGGAATTAAAGTTGTATCACGCGTCTACAAATTTAAATTGAAACAGAAATATGCGCCACATTGGCAAAGTATTTAAAAAGCGAACGAAAAACATGTTTTTTCAATTCATGAATTCTCAGTTTCATAACTGTTACATGTTCGAGAGGTGCGAGATTTAAGCTCACGAAAATAAATAAACAAATGAAAAATAAATAGATAAATATACAAAGCAAAAACATCAATGAAGAGAAAATAAAACTATTGAGATACGTGTACAAATCAACAAGTAAACAATCATTTGAAAATAAATGGACGAACAAAATAGAGAAATATATTGATAGAAATGTAAGTCAATAAACTAATCAATATATCAACAAAGACTTTAGCATTCGTAACGCGAATGAGAATCTTTTCCTATACAATTTTTACGTATACACAAATTCATACACACATACATACATACGTACATACATACGTACATACATACATACGTACATACATACATATATACGTACATACGTACGATACATACTGTACATACATACATACATATATACATACATAAATACATGCATACTGTACATACTGTACGTACTGTACATACTATACACACTGTACATACAGTACATATATACATACATACGTACATACATAGATACATATACATACATACATACATGCCTACATAGATACATACATACATACATACATACAAATACACATATCACACACTTTTTCCAAATGCTGTCTTTTATCCCTTTCGATATAGGGGTGGTGGTGGTGGTGGGAAGAAGGTAGACACCAGCATTCCAAAAATAACATTGTTCATAGGGGAACAGAAAGAACAAAGCCAATCTTGCAGCCACAGAATACGAACCAGAATTATTTACCAGTTGGTATGGACAGACTTTCGCCTCACTTCCATTGTATTATCAATGCTTCTCATGTATACACACTTTATATTCATTACACTCATACGCGCGCACACACACACACTCATACGCACGCACGCACGCACACACACACACACACACACACACACACACACACACACACACACACACATTTTTCTTATATTTTCATAAGTATGCAAATTTAGTTGATGCAACGTTGAGTAAGATTTATTCATATAAGATAATGAGCTGAGTCCAATGTACACCCCCTTTACCTGTTTACAAAGTTCATTAACACCCTCACCTTTATCTAGTGGTGCGGCCTCGAGGGGTTGGCACTTGTTCTATGAAAAAAAAAATCTACCATTTAACATTATTTTTTCCGTGACTTTTCTTGAATCATTGACGTCAGAGAGAATCGTCTCCCTAATGCTCATTTTCAAAATCCGTCAACGATTTCATATCTGGATGTGAGGCCCCGAGGGGCTGACACTTGGTCCCCGGGAAACGCCCGGGATATTCCTCTTATCAACTTCAAACTATTTCCTTCGCTTTATACTCATCTGTAGATATAAAGACAAATGGCTGTTCCCCTCCCCATACTATTTTGAGTCAGTGATATATCAACAGGTCCACGTTAATACAACACAGAGATGCATGGGAAGGATCGTTGCCAGCCCCCGTGGGGCTATGGTTTTGAAGCTAGTGAATCTTGAGATAACTATTATTGCCACTTTTCATCACAAGGAACTGACAACCAGCGACTGCTCTTCTCTTCCCACTAGACGATGACAAAGAACCAGACCCATACTCACAAGACAGGCAACATTCCAGCCCTTCCTGGAAGATTCCTGGAAGATCTATGGAAAGGCTGAAGAATCTTTGCCGGAAGCTTTGGGGGTTGAGGACTTCTGGGCAGGAGAACTGGAAGCAAGAATCGACTGACACGTTTTGAAATTATCGGTGGAATATAAAGGATCTGACCTTGGAAGCGAGATTATTCCATGATTACTGAAGTTTCAATATTCTGCATGCAGTAAACACTGGACCAGGATGAAATAAAATCAAACCAATGATAAAACTAATTGCAATGAAGTCCTTTTGTGATGAAGTATCACTGAACTGAAAACTCATAAAATCTGTCCTAGTTTCCTTTGACATCAAGGTTCAAGTTGTCCAAATGAACAGTAAACAACGAACACTGTCTTTTGGTACATCCCCTTTGGTGTCAATATTGCATATACAATTTATCATAACTATTCGTTCATTTTTCATGTCGTATCATTGAAAAAAAAATATATATACACATATATACATACATATATATATATATATATATATATATATATATACATATATATATATATATATATATATATATTTATATATATATATATATATATATATATACATATATATATATATATACATATATATATATATATATAAATATACATATATATATATATATATATATATTTAATTTTTTTTTTTGTAACTACAGTAGTATTTTATGGGTGATATCCACAGAGCCCTGAGAGAACTTCTCAACTGTGAGTGTCTGCTTTCATCAATATTCGAAAAAAAGAAGGGGCATGTGGAGGGAACGACCTTTTGTCCGTACAATTACAGCCGAATTTTTTTCATCCAGCCTCGTTATGGACCAGAAGGTCTCTTGTTGGCTTCCTTTACCTATAATACTCGTGGTAAAACTGCAAAAAATAAATTACGATGTTACGATGTCGATTACATGTGCTTGTTCGTGGGTGTCAACAGATGACCTGGTCTTTTTCCTATATATTACATCGATATCAGTCACATTTCATAGGAAGCAGGCAAGGATTACACTATATCAGCTATTAGCCTATAGGAGTACTACAGATTCGTTGATCTTTAGAATCCTTTAGAATCCGGTATATCATGAAGATTTATCAGTTATGCATGAAGTGTTAGCTAAATCATATTTCTTTGCAAACAAAACTAAATGACCATAAATTTTCCCCTTTGCGTTCTATGTGATAAATCTTGCTGACAAGAACATTCTGCGTCATGAAAAAGTATTTAAAGATACAAACATGTATAATGTATGCTTAGGGTATTTTTTCCCTTATATGGGTAGCCAAATCAAATACTATACCGGCTTTATACACAACTGAAACTCTTTTAATGTTTTCATGTTCGTCCCACATATCAAGGTCATCCCTGACTCCCGTCAAAGGGCTCGCGTTGGGGGGAAGTGCAGTATGGCACAGCATTTCTACAGCGGGGCTCAATGTCCCGAGCTGGTTTATCCCTGTATACAGACTACAAAGGTTATCGGTAACTGGTACTATTACAGTGATCACATAGTTACCTAACCATAACGAAAGTAATCATATCATTATAGTGATACTTAAACTGCTACTGGTGATAATATTTCATTACAGTCATTATCATAATGAAAAAGGGGACGATAATTGAGTGAAATTGAAGAAAAAAGGCTACAATATATGGACGATACAAAGGACGAAGAGAAGGAAGAAAATGAGAAAATGGAATGAAGAGAAGGAGGGAGTGGAAGAGACGAGAGAATGGAGGAAGGGAAAATTGCCGAGGATAAAAGATGAAAGAAGAACAATGGAACTGAGAAAGACAATGCGGGGATGCAGTCGAGAGAAAGGAGAAAATGACAAAGTGAGATAAGCAGAGAAAGGGGATGAAATAAGGCAAGAAAATAAAAGGAGAATAGAGAAGAAAAGAACGAGAGATAGAGAGAAATATACAAGTAAAGGAACAGGTACAGACAGACAGAAAGACAGACAGACAGACAGAAAGACAGATAGAAAGACAGACAGACATATAGATAGACATATTGACAGAGAAATATACAAGCAAAGGTACAGGTACTGGTACTGGTACAGACAGACAGACAAACAGACAGAGAGATAGATAGACAGGCAGACAGACAGACGGAGGCAAAGCTAGAGAGATGGACAGATGGAGAGAGAGACAGAGACAGAGACAAAAGGACAGAGAAAGAAACAGACAGACAGAGAGACAGAGACAAGATTGAGAGGCAGAAGTGAAAAAACAGAAGTGTGAATAGGACTGGTGAGTGTCTAACAAACAAGAGAATTCCTGTGTATATACACGAGGCAAAGTAAAATCGACGAAGAAACACGAAAGATAAAGGATGACGAAAAAGAAACAGAACAATCGCCGAAGGAGACGCCGAGAATTCGAAGTATTAGAAAAGTAAAAACAGAAAACGGGCGTATCGGCAAACAATTTAAAGTGGGAACGCAAAATGCGGAAGTACATGTAAATAAAAAAAACAGTACGAGGTTGTCCGTAATTCAACTGGATAAAACAGGTTAGCTTAAGAACAAAATAAATCAAGTTTACGTATAAAGTACCTGCGAGATTAACTAAAACGAGGAGCTTATGGATGAGAGAGACATGGGAGAGAATCGTCTCCCCATGTATCCATGTCTCTTCCATTTGATTTACACACCGAGACTCGTGACAGTCTTCTGCCACAGGACATTCTTATGTGGAGAGGAGGCTTGTTGCCTAAGAACCCCAGGTTAAGCTTCCCGCCAAACATGGCTGTTGCAAATACCGCGTGTCAAAGGTCAAAGGTCAAAGGTCAAGGTTGGACTTTGCCATCATCAAACCCCTCAGTGCCATTGAGCCGTATGCCTTTGCCGCGGCAAGACTTCAAGGTCTTTGTACAAATGTACAATAGACAAATATTGTACATCGGGCTTCCATTAAGCTCAATCAAGCCTCTAAACATACGTTCTCTGAACAGAGTCCAAAATTTCGACTTTGATTGTTTTCACTCAGTTTGACAATCGACAATATCAATCATAACAATAACGATTCCATTAATGGCAATTAGACCAATAGCACTGAAAACGACGGCAATCAGAACAACTAGAACAATTGCATTTGAATAAACAACACTTAGAACAATAACACAATAACTAGAACAACAATAAGAACAACAATAATAATAAAAATTATTATATCTCCTCCTCTAGAACAATAGCACTGAAAACGACAGCAATCAGAACAACTAGAACAATTGCATTTGAATAAATAACACCTAGAACAATAACACAATAACTAGAACAACAATAAGAATAAGAATAATAAAAATTATTATATCTCCTCCTCTAGAACAATAGCACTGAAAACGACAGGAATCAGAACTACTAGAACAATTGCATTTGAATAAACAACACCTAGAACAATAACACAATAACTAAAACAACAATAAGAACAACAATAATAATAAAAATTATTATATCTCCTCTAGAACAATAGCACTGAAAAAACAGCAATCAGAACAACTAGAACAATTGCATTTGAATAAATAACACCTAGAACAATAACACAATAACTAGAACAACAATATGAACAACAATAATAATAAAAAATTATTATATCTCCTCCTCTAGAACAATAGCACTGAAAACGACAGCAATCAGAACAACTAGAACAATTGCATTTGAATAAATAACACCTAGAACAATAACACAATAACTAGAACAACAATAAGAACAACAATAATAATAAAAATTATTATATCTCCTCCTCTAGAACAATAGCACTGAAAACGACAGCAATCAGAACAACTAGAACAATTGCATTTGAATAAATTTCACCTAGAACAATAATACAATAACTAGAACAACAATAAGAATAACAATAATAATAAGAATCATTATATCTCCTCCTCTAGAATAATAGCACTGAAAACGACAGCAATTAGAACAACTAGAACAATTGCATTTGAATAAATAACACCTAGAACAATAACACAATAACTAGAACAACAATAAGAATAAGAATAATAAAAATCATTATATCTCCTCCTCTAGAACAATAGAACTGAAAACGACAGCAATCAGAACAACTAGAACAATTGCATTTGAATAAATAAAACCTAGAACAATAACACAATAAATAGAACAACAATAAGAACAACAATAATAATAAAAATCATTATATCTTCTTCTCTAGTTACAACGTTGTTCGTGATTCTAGGGTCTAAGGCATAGACCCCTTAAATAGGGGTCTATGGTCTAAGGCAGTGGTTCCCAAACTGTGGGTAAATTACCGGCTGGGGTGGAGGTAACAAATTTTAGGGGGTAATGGAGGGGTGATAAAAAAAATAGAAAAAAAATTAAATTAAATTAAATCAAGAAAAAATTGCGGCAGCTGGCATTAGGATTAAGGTTAACTTAGTACGTATAGTTGTAAAACTGAAAAAAAAAATTGGGAACCACTGCTCTAAGGTGTAATAATCTCAGTTTGGTCTTTTCTTGGTTTTCGTTTTCTTCAAGTGATCCATGGCGTTTTGGCCTAACTTTTTTTTTCCATTTTGGAGCAAAACTTGTATCTTCTGTTTCTGGCTTTCATGTTGTGATTTCATTCAGCTAAAATCACCCTCTGTCACAGATTTCAAAACCATTTTGATTAACCCTTTCGCCATGGATATTTTGATCCTCAACAAGGGATTTTATTCAGCTGAGGGAAACCTCTGAGGGACATTTGATACCAGCTGGAGTTTCCTTCACGGAAATCACCGGCGAATAGTATCAGACTTTCGACACTGAAATCTATACGGAAGATTTCAGCGTTCCCGAGTAGATTATCATTCTGCTGCAATGATCTGTGACGAAGCCATTCACGAGATTTTGTTTATTTTTGTTTGTTATCATTTGTCTGTTTGTTTATTATTTGCTTGATTTTCATTTATTACGTTAAATTATTATTTACTATTTACCTGTTTATTATTAAACTATACCTATGCATTTATTTATTTTATTTATTATTATTTATATTATTATGATTCTTATTTCATTTTATTTATCTATTTTATATTTACTTATCATTATTACGTTTTTTTTGCATCCGGCCTAGTTATAGACCTAAAGGTCTCCTGTCGGCATGCTCCGCCTTTGTAATCCTATGTAATCCTTTACTTCAGTGCTCAGACTATGTCCGACTCCCAGGATCGAACCAGGGAACCAAGAACCGACGCTTCTACGCCCTGATTTTCTTTAATTAATCAATACCGTTTAATACAAATGAGAATTATGTTCACACCCCACGGGAAGGAGAAACAGACTTGAAAATATCACAATGTAATCATCATTATGCTAATACGCGTCATAATGAGATCAGATTTGCTTTATCAGAAATTCATTTTCGATCACTCAGGGAACATTGACATTGTACTTATATTGTTCCATATACAAACATTTTCAATTGCATTCCTTCGTAGCAAAAGCAAAGACGTGGAAGCATTGAAGGAATACTCATGCTTGTAAATACGGAGACAATTATATTCAAAACTTACTTCAGACACGTACGTCTATGTGGGTTTGCGTTCATAGCCTCAAAAAAGACGTGACCGTGTGTGCACGCACTCACGTGCACACACACACACACACACACACACACGCACACACACACACACACAAAACTCCATGGCGCAGTGGTTAGAGTTCCCACCCGCCACTGCGGCGGTCAGGGTTCGAATTCCGCCCAGGGCTGAAATAATTTCAATATCGCTGCGCTGTGTGTCGTTACTCCAACTCTTGTGGGCGGGGAGTTGGGTGCGTGTGCGCGTGTAAGGTCACAGCATTACCCATAGATCGGTCTTACATGAACTCTGAGATCTCCTCCGGAGGGAAATACCTGACGATCACAAGTCCAACGCGTTATCCAAGATCATGGTGAATCACACACACACCGTATACACACACACACACACACACACACACACACACACACACACACACACACACACACACCGTATACACACCACACACACACACACACACGCTGAAATGAACAATATTGTTCACTGAGAATTTAATGGTTGACACTATGGAAACGATTGTGAGTCAACGAGTAATCATTACGTATGAGTGTAGTGAATGAATGAATGTGTGAGCCAGCGTGTGACCTGAGCGCTCACACACTTTTATGCATTTTTGTGTGCATGTGCGTGTGAGAATATGTGTGTGTGAGTATGCGTGTGTGAGTATGCGTGTGTATGCGTGTGTTCGCATGTGTGTGTTCATGTGTGTTCGTATACGTGTGTTCGTATGCGTATGTTCGCATACGTGTGTTCATGTGTGTTCGTATGCGTGTGTTCGTGTGTGTTCATATGCTTGTGTTCGTGTGTGTGTGTGTGTGTGTGTGTGTGTGTGTGTGTGTGTGTGTGTGTGTGTGTGTGTGTGTGTGTGTGTGTGTGTGTGTGTGCGCGTGTGTGTGTGTGTGTGTGTGCGGGTGTGTGTGTGTGTGTGTGTGTGCGGGTGTGTGTGTGTGTGTGTGTGTGTGTGCGCGTGTGTGTGTGTATGCGCGCGCGCGCGCGTGTGTGTGTGTGTGTGTGTGTGTGTGTGTGTGTGTGTGTGTGTGTGTGTGTGTGTGTGTGCGTGTGTGTGTGTGTTCGTGTGCGGGTGTGTGTGTGTGTGTGTGTGTGTGTGTGTGTGTGTGTGTGTGTGTGTGTGTGTGTGTGTGTGTGTGTGTGTGTGTGTGTGTGTGTGTGTGAACACAGAACTATACTAGTTCGTTCATGTACGCTCCCATATGCAAACATACCCAATCTTTCTCATTATAATGATAAGCTTATCCCCTTTGCTCCCAGAGCTTTGCTATGGAAACGAGTAAAGGAGTTTCAACGAGAGCAAATGCAAAAGTAGCACCCCGTGAGAGAAGAAATACAAAACTAATGTGTTCAGGCATGAGGGTTCTCTGCTGAACAGTGATCGTCGACCCGTGGTCCAATCCCAGTTGCCTTCCTACGTTCATTATGAAAACCTTCCCCACTGTATGACGCTATTGCGTAATAAAAAATAAAAAAAAAAAAAAAAGGTCCATAGATCTTCCACAGGAAAGGCCACATACAAAAAACCACTAGCAGTTAGCGGATGTAAAATGAATATATTCAGTGTCGAAGTCAGGAGGTTAAAGAACAGCAATTCATAGGCACGGGGTACATGCGAAAGTAAGTTGAGAGCCTCTGCCGAAGGACCAGCGTCTTGTCCTCCGGAGAGGCGATGCAACCTCTGCGTTTCACTACGGTGGCATGATCCGGTTTGATCAGGTTATAGGATCATTACACAAAATATTCTCTTCCCAAAAGACTCTTGTCTGGTGTGTTTTATCCCTAAATTTTCTTCTTGACTTGTATATTCGGCCTGGGTGCTACCGTTATGTGATTTCAGGCAAGCAAGAAAATTCCTCAGCCTTGCTCAATGCTTCTCTTTTCTATCAGAGGCATGGGAAGGAGGGATTAAGATTTGGGTGGGGTTTCACAGCAGAGCAGAAAACAAAATATTTACTCCTATGTAAAACTGCTGAACTGATATTTTCTTTATCTACTTATTTTTATTCTTCTTCTTCTTCTTCTTCTTCTTGTATGTAAAACTGCTGACCTCATATTTTCTTTATTTTTCTTCTTCTTTGTCTTCTTCTTCTTCTATGTAAAACGGCTGACCTCATATTTTCTTTATTTACTTATTTTTTCTTCTTCTTCTTCTTCTTTAAGAAATTTTCAATTTCGGAGAGAAAACGCTGAACATGGCTTAGGTTGGTCCAGTCAGCCCCTTCACTGTGATGGTTTCCTTCTCTCTTCGATTTCTCGATAACCCTTCATCTACCTTACCCGACGTATGTATGCGTATGTATGCATATATATATATGCATATATATATATATATATATATATATATATATTATATATTTCCTGCCTATCGCCAGGTAATTTTATTCATACAAGGAAAAATCTCTGAGCTCTAAATGGTCAAACATGAGCTTGAATAGAATCGTCAGTTTCTCGACATATGAAGTTGTCTGTTTCAATATGAGATACAAAGAAAATGTGGGAACCAATTTGACATCGTCATTTCTTTTTTAACCAAAGAACATATTTTTGTTCTTTGTTCATATATGTTTCCTGTTCTCTATAAACAACAGGTGGAAACATCTTATGCTGATCAGCTTTAATGGTCAATTTCATAACCGGCCTATTCCCCGTGAGACAATACAGATTTCATTCAGATTGGGCACATTTGAATGAACAGATCTTGTAATATATAAAGTTTAGTTTGCCGACAACACACTGGACTTGGCGGCAATACAGTCATTTGTCGGCATTTTTGGGCCTGTTGTCGGCTCTTGTCGGCTTTTACCACGACCCGTCGTCTGGGAATTGTTAGTGTGGAGCAGAGTAGTATGAAGTGTTGTGTGTGGTGGTTGTATCTGGAGCAGTTGGAATATGTGGCCAGGCCTATTTTGTGTCGTTACTGTCTTTGGGTAATGACATTTAAACAGTTATTGTTTTTACTCTGTATATTTCTATTACATATTACTCACACCTATCTCTTGCCTACTCCTCTCCCTGCTCAACAGACATTCCCCTTTCACTCTATTTGCTAGTCTTTCTTCATTATTTCCGTGTACGAAAACCACCCCCATATTCTTTCATCTGTCAGCTCGCTTTCCAACCCCACTCCCTTCCTCATTTCCCATAGCTGGTTTACTAATAGAGTGATCAAGGAATGGAATAGACTTAGTAAAACGTAGTGAACACTGCCCTTGATATATAGACAGATTAATATATCATTATCATTAGCGTTAGTATTTTCACCTTTAATATTATCATTATTATTATCATTGTTATGATTATCATTATCGTTAACATTATTATTGTCATTTTACTAAAGCTTTCAAGATGTGAACAGGGCTCGACATTAGGTCTGCGCAGTCGCAAGCCCTCAACGCTAATCACTACCATCCAGCGCGCCACAGAACCAGAAAGGGAAATAAAACCTAAACACAAGGAAACGTTCTTAAAGACAAAAAGATACAGATGGAATCGTAAAGTTTTTTTATATCTTTCATGTACATCAATTCCCGCCCACAGATAGAGCTGTTAAGAAAATAGAAATGACCATTTAGAAAGGCAGCAAGATATATATTTCAAAAGACTTCAGTAAAGAACACAACCCTACCTGAAGGGTATGAATAATACTTTGGAGCATTCAAACCCGAATACGTACATATACGTACATTGTATACTTAATTACATATGTGCACACGTGGGCGTATACAAGAATTTGGAACAAGTTAGATGAGAAAGTAGTGAGTGCAAAACGATACATGAATTATAAAGTAGTTTAGATAGAATGAGATATAAAGACGGGACACCGCGAGCATTGCTCCCCTTCCCGTAAAATACAACTAGGTAAATACACACATGCATGGATACATATATACACGAAATAGAATCACTATTTCTTTTATAGATCACCAACACAATTCCTACGGTAACTGTTAATGTATGCAAATGTTCATGGCCTCACTTGTCGAAAACTGACCCTGTCACTTTGTCAGTCTGAAGAGGAAGCGCCACTTTCGCGAAACAAAAGAAGTGTGTCCAGAGGATTTTAAGGTAAAGGAATGATCAACCACTTGAACTGTGTCTTCGAGGGCCTCGGCAAAGCTCTCCGGGCGGTTTCGAAAACGTCCCGCGAAGCTTTGCGAGCTTTGTCCTGCTGCGGAGGAGGGACCAGCGAAGAGCAGAAGGAATCGGTAGACTTCGAAGTCCCTCTTCCCATTGACGACAATAAGCAACAGGAGCCTAAGGACGACTGCGAGGATCTCCAAGAACCCAAACAAGGGCAGAACCTTCTGGGTGAAGCGGAGATTCTTCACGAAAGTGAGAAGACACACGAAGACTCGTCCGAAGGAACTTCTTTCTCAAGGGCACAGGCATCGGACCTGGAGGCCACTCAAGAACTTCCAGTTCGTGACAAAGCGACTCTTCAGGAATCTGCAGTTCCCGATGCCGTGATAAGCGAGATCGGCGAACTAAAAGAACCCGACATCGTCGCTTGTGAGATCGATGTTTCTTCTCCTTTGGCTATTTCCTTCCAGAGCAAACAAAACCACCAAACTTCGCGTCCAGAGGAAGAGGAGACGAGAAACCTCAGCCACAAGGAGTGTCGATCTCGAAGATACAAAATTGCTTTGGCAGTGACGAAAGAAGAGTTCGAGGGGGTACCGGTGACCAATTCTTTCCTCCAGAGACAGGCGAAGAAACAAATGGCAGAATCCTGTGAAAGAAAGCCCCACAGGAAGGCAAATCAACGAGGACAGCCAATCCAGAAGCCTGATCTTACAAAAAACAACCGGACCACTCGTAATAGCCAAAACAATTACCAAACAATGCAATACCAACCACGTTACCAAGGCAACACTCATCGACAATACCAAGCCAACTGGTGCAATGGTACTCGCCCTAACTACCATACCAGACGAGGCCATGTGTCAAAGAACACCAGACTAACGGTACACAACGTGACAGCAAAACCGACAAACAAAAAACAAACAAACGCCTATTACTACAGTTACCCTAGTTACTATGCCCAAGGTATTCAGGAACACTACCAGAGTAACCATTGCTATTGGTGTCAAGATGGAAACAGATGCTTTCCAAATCACAATTCAAGGTATTACCCTGAAAATACCTACATCTCATGTTGGTACGCTCCAAGACAGAAAAATCACAAATTCTTCAGTCAGAACATGAATTACTATCATTACCAATTGTACCATCAGTAAAACAGATGAAAATAACAGAAAATAAAGTGAAAGAATAATCATAAACATAAATGCAACATAGAAGTAATAAGAATAAAGATATACAGATAAAATTATAAAAATACTTCAACAAAATAAAAATTATAGAAAGATAAACGACGAAGATAAAATGAAAAATAAAAATAGAAAACAAATATTGAAGAAAAATAGTTACATGATACATAAAAACGTTAAAGAAAAAAAAATGGTAAGATAAAACTAAAGATATAATAAGAATAAAAATCTCATAAAAAAAAATCCCCTCAGCTGAATAAAATACCCCAGTGACCCATGTAGGGAACTGGCCAATAAACAACACAATGCTTAAATATACTACAACATACCTCACATTTCTTCTGGTGTTACCATGATGGCTATTATTATTTATTATCTTATTACACACTATTTTGACACCTGAGCATCATTCCAAGTTACCTATGATTATCCTGATCATGACTGAATTACATGTATTAATGTGATCCTCACTTATTATCATCATATTGAATCCTTATTATTGTCATCATTAACAAATTTTCAAGCTTAATATGTCACAATGTCAAAATAATTCTGGACAGCACCATGCAAGTCTTACTTTTGACTTATGGATCATTGTTTCCAATACATTTGTCAGGATTGAAATACTGGTTATTGCTAGGGGTTTTACAAGTCGGGGACCAGCCTGTACTTTCTTCCATGACCCAAGAGCTAAGAAGGGCACCACAGAAGCCATACATCTATCATTCCTCTGGAACAGTTTCTACTTCCCCCAATCCAACATACACTTTCATTTACATACAGAAACATCTCTATACTTATTACACTACAATTACTTCTTTTAATTAGTGTTGCAGGCCTACTGTAGTTGTATAGACTAGACATTATACCCTCAATTTTGAGAAAAAAATTGGCCTACTTCAGGGTCTTTTAAGATTTCTTGTACTGCCTTCCAAGAAACCCTTGGTATAATTAGGGAGATAGTGACAGAATATCCTGTCAGTCTGTCACTTTCTAGTTCTTAGCATTACCCAGGAGCACCACTCAGAAGTAAAATGGCAATGGGTTTTCCTTCAACCTGATCTTGAATCTCATCATGAGCTTTTCTCCCTCTTCTTTGGTAGGAGATAGAATGAGGAGCTGCTGTAGGACTTTGAAAAGGGATTCATAGTAGGAAATCTAATCCTATTTCAGACATGGTTGTTGTTGTTGTTCCCTAGACTGCCTGGCTTAGCAATCCCACCTCACTGAGGATCACCACAGCTGGAATGTTACTGGCATGTGTGATTGTGTACAATGAACTCTTTCATAACATGTTGATTAGTACAGAGTGAAGTGTTGTGATGCAGTCATTCAGATGAGTAAGGTTGCTGGATATCATGATGAACAAACCTAGATGGTGTGGATAAAATGGAACAGAAATCTCGATGCTGAGCACAGAATCGAAGTATGATTCCACCAGTCTAATGATAAGGATTTATTTTAGCCACGATGATGTCCCCCAAGCTGAATAAAATCGAGTGTTGACAGCTAGACCAAAATTCCTTTTAGTCCTTGTCTTATACGTTTGCTCAGGTGACGTCTATCCACAGTTAATAAAATTGATTGACGACGTGAAGAAAAATAAACTACACACAGTACAAAGGTTGACCTTACGCCGATTAGAAATATCCTGCATTAAACCACAAATAATAAATAAAGAGTCACATTTATATAAACAAGTTAGTCTAGAGTTCGTGCTCTTTTTGTTTTATGGTTAACATCACTTGAATTAAAATCATCTGACCTTAACCAATGAACATACTGTGCCGCCCCAAGGTTGTATAAGAAAGTACAAAAAAATGACTTACATTGCCGCCCCAAGTATAAAAAAATTACTCGCATTCTTTTTAACTAAATTTTCTTTTTAACCTTGCATGTTCCATTTGTTGCTTTTGTTGCAAAATGAAACTGCCCCCAGGTCCCGTATCTGCAGTCTGATAGTTATGTTTTGACCCCCTTTTCAAAGGCAGTAAAATTCCGCAGATTCAGCTTCATTTTTGCCATACCTGGCACTTTTCCAAGACCTGATGTGTTTTGCTCCCCCTCTACAGAACTCAAAATTTCCTCGAAGAGTTTAATTCTTAGTATTTTCCTAAGCTCTTGCAAGTTTTATTTCCTATATTGCGGCCTGACCTCCTAGCTTCGGCTCTCTCTCTCTCTCTCTGTCTCTCTCTCTCTCTCTCTCTCTTTTTGCACACTTATCAAGCAAAGACACCTACATCACTTGCTTGCATGACCATCCAACTACGTTAACAAGGCTCCTTCTATCGTCCAGAAGTCGTATATCATTTTGCATTACGTCGTCAGAAAATTCTAAAATCTTATATTATTCGGTCCATTCTTTATGGAGAAAATGAGTGTACAGGTGATAGCAGTGAACAAGAATGATTAAACTATGAAATAAAATAAAAAAGATTATCTAATAATCGATCATTGCAACATGGAGTCGTTGAAAGGTGTTAACCCATTCAACTCCGATGACAAGATGTCTTGTCATTTGGTCAAATAAAACAAAAAATCATAAAACACCAAAATGTTTGATCAAACACCAGAAAAATATGACGTCAGTCCTCGTTTCGCTGCGAGCGAAGCGAGGATTGACGTCATATTTTTCTGGTGTTTGATCAAACATTTTGGTGTTTTATGATTTTTTGTTTTATTTGACCAAATGACAAGACATCTTGTCATCGGAGTTGAATGGGTTAAGGAAAAACCAGAGACCGTAGAAACTCAAAATTTTATCAAAAGAATAACATTGTTGCAAAAATAACAATAGATACAAGACAAAATTGGTTATGCAGATTAAGATTAGGGGAAACAAGAATACCTGTATTGGAATTCCTTATCAATAAATGGTAGATATTAGAAAAGAGGCCTCTTGACTTCTTTTTTCTAATATCTACAATTTATTGATAATCCATTCCAGTACAGGTATTCCTATTTCACGCCACCATATATTTCTCTTTTTTCATTTCTTGTGTGTGGCTCAGGATAAGTAGGTTTTACGCAGATCAGATGTGAGAAAGCTTTAGCAAAGTGTAAGGATGTTTTTTAGTCTTTTATGGATTTGGTAAAGGGTGGACAGGAAGATAGTGTGGGATGTTTTGCAAATATATGAGATCGGGGGGAAACTGTTAAGGTCAGTCAAGAGATCTTACGAGATTAGTAGAGCCTCTGTTTAAATTAGAAATGAAGAGAGCAAGTGTTCCAAGGTAAATGTGGGCTGCGTCAAGTATGTGTCATGTCGCCATGGCTGTTCAATGTGTACATGGATGGGGTGGCGAGGGTAATGGGCGGGGTATTGGGGATGGTTAAAGAAAATGGAACAATGTGGGAGGTGAGCCAGTTGTTGTTTGCGGGCGACACTGCGTTTGTGGCAGAGTCAGAGAGGGGTTTAAGGAAGTTAGTGAGGGAGTTTGGGAGAAAGCTGCAGGTAAACGTGGGTAAAAGTAATGTGATAACATGTACAAAGGGAGAGGATGGCAGCAATATGGAGGTTAGTCTTAGAGTAGAGAGGCTGGAGGAAGTAGATAGCTTTAGGTAGTTGGAGTCGCATGTGGCTGGAAATGGAGGAGTGGAGGTAAAGGTAAATTGCAGATTGAGAGAAGCAAGTAACTTGGGGGATTGAAAAGTGTAATGAGAAATAGTCATTTCGGAATGGATGCAATGAGCAGATTATATGAAGGGGTGATTGTGCCGACAGAACTGTATGGGGCAGAGACATGAATTTTAAGAGAGGCAGAGAGGGAGAGTTTAAACGAGTTTGAGATGAAATATCCGAGAAGTATGGTTGGGGTTATAAGGATGGAGAGAATGAGAAGCGAGAAGGTAAGGAGGGGAGAGGGGTGGAAAGGGAGATGGGAGATAGGGTTGATGAAAGGGTATTTGGATGGTTTGGACACATGAAAAGAATGAGTGAAGAAATATTAGTAAAAGAGGTGTGGAAGGCAGAGGTGGATAGAGTGAACATGAAGGGGCGACCGAGGATGAGATGGATGGATGGGGTGAAAGGGGTGTTGAGCAGGAGAGGGATGTCTGTTGAGCAGGGAAGGGAGAAAGTGAAAGATAGGAGTGGAGAATGGGATTGCTGTGGATGTGCTGTGTCTTACTGCATTGCTTCTGACCCAGGGCAGTGGGCGGGATATAGGGATGACCCATTATCAATGAGGAGCTAAGATGAGAGGGAAGAAAGGGGGGTCGATTGGAGTAGAATGACTTTGGCTACCTCCCTTTTAAGGGGGAAAAAGCCCTTGGTAGATAGATATATAAGAGGAAATGAAATGTAAGCCATACAGAAAGAACAATTCGGAAAGGTAAAAATATTAAACAAGTTGAACGCTGAGTAGCCTTAAACCTCCTTTGATATGCGACTATATTTACCTAGTTCCTGTCAGGTAAATATATATATATATATTTTTTTTTCATGGGAGAAGGGGGATATTCGATTCCGTGTGACTTAGATCATATACTCACACCAGCTGAGTCTGGTGGGGATATTAGGATATATAGGAGTCTTGCATATGGCTTTGTGTTAGTGTGTGTGTGGTTGGCTATGTAAGATTGATATCAGCTTGCCCTTTTAATTTTGAGGCTGCAGTGGATATTGTGGATGGGGGAGATTTATTTCTGTAATTTGCTGGACGGAAATTTGTTGTTGACGTTCTTCGGTAGAAACTTTACTTTTGTGGTGTGGTTTTCTCTTGGAGTGCTAGGTAGGGTATTTTCTTAGAGTGGAAGGATTGTAGATTTTGTAGTGGATAAGAGGGAATAAAGGGGTTTGTAGGTTGGGGGTTGTGGTGGACTAAAGGTTAGGTTTTGTACAGAAGGTCCTTGTACTCTTTTCTTAGGGTGGAAGAATTGACTGATGGGGTGGAAGAAGGACAGTGATAAGTGGGTTTGTAGGTTGGGGGTTGTGGTGGACTGAAGGTTAGGTTTT
>NC_134797.1:29878968-29893968 GCF_046742065.1 Oratosquilla oratoria
GGAGGAAAGGGAGGAAGGGGAGGAAAGGGAGGAGGAGGAAGAAGAGGAGGAGGAGGAGGAAGAAGAGAAAGAGGAGGAGGAAGAAGAGAAAGAGGAGGAGGAAGAAGAGAAAGAGGAGGAGGAAGAAGAGAAAGAGGAGGAGGAAGAAGAGAAAGAGGAGGAGGAAGATGAGGAGGAATAAGAGGGTGAGGAGGAAGAAGAGGATGAGGACGAGGAAGAGGAAGAGGAAGAGGGTGAGGAAGAGTGTGAGGAAGAGGACGAGAAGTAGGACAAGGACGTAGAGGAGAACAAGGAAAAACACAAGGACAAGGAAGAAGACAAGGACATGGAAGAAGACGACGACAAGGAAGAAGACGAGGATAAGGAAGAAGACGAGAACAAGGAAGAAGACAAGGACAAGGAGGAAGACAAGGACAAGGAGGAAGACAAGGACAAGGAAGACAAGGACAAGGAGGAAGACAAGGACAAGGAGGAAGACAAAGACAAGGAAGAAGACAAGGACAAGGAAGAAGACGAAAAGAAAGAGGACGAGGAGGAGGAGGAAGAGGAAGACGAGGAGGACGAGGATAAGGACAAGGATGTGAAGGAGGAGGAGGAGGAGGAGGAGGAGGAGGAGAACGAGGATGAGGAGAAGGTGCGGGAAGAGGAGGAGAAAGACGGGAGGAGGAGGAGGAGGAGGAGGAGGAGGAGGAGAACGAGAAGGAAGAGGAGGGGCTCGAGGATGAGGAGGAGGAGGAGAAGGACGAGGAGGAGGAGGGGAAGGACGAGGAGGAGGAGGAGAAGGTCGAGGAGGAGGAGGAGGGGAAAGTCGAGGAGGAGAAGGACGAGGAGGAGGAGGGGAAGGACGAGGAGGAGGAGGAGGAGGAGGAGGAGGAGGAGGACGAGGAGGAGGAGGAGGACGAGGAGGAGGAGGACGAGGAGGAGGAGGGGAAGGACGAGGAGGACGAGGAGGAGGAGGAGGAGGACGAGGAGGAGGAGGAGGAGGAGGAGGAGGAGGAGATTGAAGTAGAAGAAGGACGACGACGACGACCACGAGAACAATTGGGCTCTACTGACCCGAGAGAAACCCCTTTAACTCGAAACTATAGTCACTTAAACTCGTGCCCTTCCTTTTGTCCCGTTCTGTTTTTAGTGACCAACAAATATTATCTCGACACTTTGCCAATAACCTCAAATCTTATTCTGGCTGACCACAGCCAATTCTATTCCTCTGACGGAAATCCCCGATAATAAACCACAGAAGAGCCATCTTGACCATGGGTTCTCAATATGTTCTTTTATGTACGCCCAAACTTATGTACCGCTGTTCTCTAGATTCTTGAAGACCACTTCAACATTGACCAAAATCACACACTCACCCCCTTTTTCGACTCCTTGGTTGAAAGTTCGAATCCTGCACTTCTCTCCGAACCCCAACAGTCCTTAAAGCATATAGGGCAAAGACAACGGCTTCGGCCGCAGCAACGCTTCTCTTGAAGTAGTCTCTTTAGCTATGACTCCTCAGAAACCCATGGAGCATATGTCGAGCCCCACCCACAGATCTAAATGCGTTCTGGAAGATACATAAAAAAATGACCTCCATTCCATGTCGAGATTCCTAACTGGAACGAAATCTCCAGAGCAAAACCAGAAACCACGGAAATTTATTCTGGGCGAAGGTCACGGCATTCCAGGGATAATTTTATAATTTCTGAAAGACACTGGGCATTCCATCGCTGCGAGCTTGCATACTTGATTAATGAAAGTGACGCGGCATTTAATCATCTTGGAATGTATTCCAGATGGCAGGAATGCGTCCTTTCTGGCTGGTGAACGCAAAGACAATCACTCTCACAACCTTTTATGCCATCCTTAAAGGATCTTGTATTTAATTAATAGTCTATCGACTGTCGAGCGGTCAAGTTTGACAAGGTCATTTATCTAATCCCATTAATGTGTTGATGACCTTTACAGTATATTGTTGTAGGTTGTGCGCTGGTGGCGTAATCGGTAGTACGCTGGTCTCGTATTAGCTTAGATGTGGGTTCAAATCACCCACTATTCTTAGATTCCCAGCAGTGACTATGACCTGTACCAACAATTCAGGCTTCATGACGTAGGAGACGAATCCGCATTGAAGTCTCTCATATCAACATAATCAACCCTGATGCTTTCTTGACGCCAACACAGAACGATTCTATACAGCCTAGGCAAGACCTTACCAACAATTCAGCGTTTCTAGCCTTGAGAATATGGCTCAGCCATCGTGAATTGTTTACGGGAGCTCATGAAGCCAGACGGAAAGGTCTGGGTCAGTTCTTTGGGTGTGGGAACATAGGAGAGCGTGGTATTCCTCAGCTGTAGGAATGCTTGAGCGTCACATTTGATGGTGTGCATGGAATGTAGTGGTTATATTTTTAAGAAGAAGGATCGTCTCTTGCAAGCGTTAGAGAGAGAAAGAGAGAAAAAGAGAGAATGTGTTGGTGTAGATAATTTTAACATTATAAAGTACTTCACAAGGTTAGAGAGAGAAAGAGAGACAATGTGCGTTGGTGTAGATTCTCTTAAAATTATAAAGTACTTCATAAGGTTGAAGCGAGTAAAAGTTTGTACTAGTTATAAAGGCTTAGCCCTAACATGTTTCACATGCTTGTCTGTATTTATTTTCTTATATAAAAACTATGTATAATAATACCGATGATTTAAGGGGAAGGGGAAAAGTAGAAACTTGTGATGAGGAGTTAAAGGATAAGCACACAGCATATGTACTACTTTGCATAAATGTATGGTAAATTATATCTAGAAACACTTTTGCGTATGTGTGCACTTGAATTTGCGTAAACGTGTACATCTGTGTATGTACAGGTACATAATTCTTTGCATGGCTATAAATACGCCTCTCGTTGTGGATGCGTGTATGGGTAAGAACGTGCATATATTTAAATGCGTATGCGTTATCTATTGTGATACCTGCCAGAAAAAAATATATACAGTAGTGACGTAAAATTTCCCAGAGTATGGTACGAAAAACAAGGCTCACTCAATGGAAGCCGGAGAGCGAAAAGTTTCCGCGCAAGAGAAGAACGGAACACAGAGTTCTCATTAGCAGATGAGGGTCTGCAAACAACTATACAAGTTAAATTACAGGTATGTACGAAATATATACAAAATGGCAGCCTAGCAAATAAATAGATAATAAAAATAACGAAACAACTATAGATAAATAAACAAACAAATACTAGTATATGTGTAAACAAATAAAACTTTAGATAGACGAATATGCGAACAATTAAACAAGTAACAAATAACAGATTCACAAGAACAGCGCTTTGTCTCCCTCTAGTTGTGCCAAACGCCAAAAATCTACGTTCGTGTTTACATTTTCTTCCCCCTTTTATTACCTTCCTTTCTTCTCTCCCCCCCATTTCCTTCTTCTCCTTCCCCTTCCCTTCCTTTCCTTTCCTTCCTCTCTTTCCCTCCTTCCCATTCCCTTCTTCTCCTTCACTTTCCCTTCCTTTCCTCTTCCTTCTTTCCCATTCTCTTCTTTTCCTTCCCTTTCCCTTAATTTTCTTCCCCTTCCTTTCCTTCCCTTCCTCTTCCCTTTCTTCCTTCCTATTCCCTTCTCCTTCCTCTTCCCTTCTTTTTTCCCTTTCCTTCCTTTCCCCTTTACTTTGTCTTCTCTTCCCTCGTTTTCACTTCCCCTTCCTTTCTCCTTCTTACTTTCCTGTCCGTCACCTCTTCCCTTCTTCCTTTCCTGTTCCTTCCCTTCCTCTCTCTGTTTCCTTCCTTTTCCTTTTCCCTCTTTCCTAACCCTTTCCTCCCCTCTTCTTTCTCTACTTCCATTTCCCTTTCCTTCTCCCCTTCCCTTCTCTTTCTCTATTTTTCTTCCCCTTTCTCCTTTCCCTTCCCCTTTCCTAGTTTCTATTTCCTTTCTCTCCCTCCCCTTACCTACCTGCCCCCTTTTCTCAACCTCCTCCACTTCGTCATCTTCCCCTCCCTACCTTCTTACTAATCTCTTCAGCTTCTTCCTCTCTTCCTCCTGTTTGTTACAGCAATCGTCTATATCTTATTTCATATTCTCCCCACCCTTCCTAACTGTAACAGGCCTTTATCTGAAGAAGCTTACAGCAAGAGGCAGTGCGGTGATTACACCTATCACATGTGTCTACTCTTACATGTGCCTACTTTTCCGATCAGACTAATCGAACTTGGAATCGCGCGGTACGAGACGAGTGTAAAACTCATCTCGCCAAGACGGCACTTCATATATCTGTACAACGGAGACCTTTGGGTCTGTGAACACTTGAGCCTTCTCCTTAATATTAGCTCTTCATCCTCCATCTACTCATGTTATATTCGTCATTTCTCTATGTCATTCTACAACACATTCACCCAAAAGACTGACTTTGTAAATGCTGTTCTAGTGAGACGTAGATCTGATACAACACATTACAAAATGATTGATTGGTTCATTTACGAATGCAAAAGAGCAGAAATAAGGATGATTGAAAGAGATATAAGAGCGACAACGAACACATCCACAGAGAAAAAAGCAATGAAGAGAGAAATTAATAAAGAAGAAAAACTAAAGGTCGGGTGCTAAAAATACTGTAAAAGGGATTGGAAAAATAAATAAATCTATTATAACAAAGTAGTAGCTTCTGTCTGTCTGTTTGTTCACGAACTCCAAGGGTTTTGTAGACCCCCATAACCATATATATTCTGATACCCTATCACTCCAGGTACTTGGATAACTATATTTAATTAATATATATATATATATATATATATATATATATATATATATATTGGCTAGGGTTAATTGTTAAAAGGGCATGGTGGGGTAACACGCCAGTACTGTAGTTTCCCTTTAATACGATTGGCATTTTGTGACAAAAATTACTATGATTAAACAAACCATTGTATGTGTTCATATTATCTATATTTGTGAAATTAATGTTGCCACAAACTATGACAGCCCTTGTAAGGAGAAAGCATGTAAATGTAAAATGATTGTATAATCTTACCAAATGTTTAAATATTGGTTATATTTGAGTTTTTCGCGGGCGGTAACATACTCGGGTTCATGTAAGAAAACGAAAAAACGTAGAGACTGAACATTTTCACATCAGGCTTAATGACCCCCTTATGGGTTGAATGTCTAAAAAAAAAAGAAGAAAAAAAAACATGAGTTCATTACGAACAAAACGAAAAAACGTAGACTAAACAACTTCACACCATGCTTAGTGACCCCCTTATGGGTCAATAGCCTTAAAATAAGTAAATAAAAACTAATAATGTTATTTTGAATTGATACACTAAAAATTACTGTTTTCACATTTTTCATGCGTTGCATTTTCCATTGAGTTATATTGATACCTGTAACTTTTCTCCACAAATTCTATCAAAATTAGAATAATCAGCATTTGCCAAAGCAACGCGCGGGTAATTTGGCTAGTAAATATATAAAGTCAGCAACAGAAAACCTGCCAGGAGCTATTTTTGTGCCACTTAATACTGAATTACTCGTGTTTTACACGCACAAACACACACACACACACACTCACTCACATACATTCACACACACACACATTCGATAGCGCAGTGGTAAGAGTTCCCAGCAGCCACTACGGCGGTCCGCGTTCGAATCCCGCCCAAGGCTGAAATAAGTTCAATAGCGATGCACTGCAAGTCGTTACTCCAACTATTGTGGGCGGGAAGTTGTGTGTGTGTGTGTGTGTGTGTGTGTGTGTGTGTGTGTGTGTGTGTGTGTGTGTGTGTGTGTGTGTGTGTGTGTGTGTGTGTGTGCGTGCGCGCGTGCATGGTCACAGCATTACCCACAGACCGGTCATATACGAGCTCTGAGCTCTCTTCCGGGAGGGAAATAGCTGTCTATCACGAGCCCGACACGTGATCCAAGACTATGGTGAATCACACACACGCACGATACACGCACAATACATACAAATACATATATATATACATCCATGACGGATGGCTGCCTCCACCAGTGCGATTTATTCGACGGCGATCCATTGTTTTGTTTAAACAAAGTCAACAAAGGAGCGGAAGCATTTGCGCGACTTCCAATACATTCCTCCTCGTGATTTCATAAACACGAACATCACGACAACACACAATTGCAATCTAGAATTACCACACACAATTACCCTCTACAAATGCGCTTCAGTTGCTAGGTTTGATTAGTTCAAAGTGGCGTTGGCCTTTGCGTGATAATTCTAAACGTAAATGTATTTAGGCCTTTGAAATTATCATAGAAACTTTAGTACTGTTTCAGCCTTTGAGTATTTACTGCATATACTTTGTCACACCTCTGCAGGCAAGAGTCATACAACATTCTTTTAATATTGGAGCACAATCTATCCATCTATCCATCTCTCTCTCTCTGTCTCTCTCTCTCTCTCTCTCTCTCTCTCTCTCTCTCTCTCTCTCTCTCTCTCTCTCTCTCTCTCTCTCTCTCTCTCTCTCTCTCTCTCCTCTATATCATTTACGTCTCGATCTCTTCGGCGCGATATTCTGTTTGGCCCACACCACTAAAACAGAGGTTTGATTAATATTTTGTGTTTTGGGTTGTTTTCCTGGCGTTCTACGATTTTGTTCAGCTGACCGGGAAGAATGAGATTCTTAGGATGCGAAAAAAGGAAACTGTGAACGATGAGAAGTTAGAGAAGGTTGGGGGTTTACAGGGAAACACACTTACACCTGTGAATATACATAAGGTCATGATTATGTAAGAATACACACATACACACACACACACATATATATATATAGATATATATATATACATATGCTGCAGATAGATATACACACACACACACACACATACACACACACGCACACAAAGTACACACGCACACAGTACACACACAAACACAGAGTATACACCCCCCACACGTATACACACATACACATTCACACACACACACACACACACACACACACACACACACACACACACACTCACACACTAGTACATATTATCCCTGCCAATTATCCATTATTCCGCAATACAAAGGGATACTGATGATTCGTAACTGTTGTGGCTGAAAGTTAAACTTTTTCTGTCTGTTGGCACTTCGTTTGTCGTTAGGTCATGGCATCATACTCGGAGGTCCATTTTGCTTACAAATTGACGATGCCATGTCCTCCTCTCCAGCCCAGCCCCAAACTGTGAAAGTGGGCGCGGTCTATTAGTGTGTGTGTGTGTGTGTGTGTGTGTGTGTGTGTGTGTGTGTGTGTGTGTGTGTGTGTGTGTGTGTGTGTGTGTGTGTGTGTGTGTGTGTGTGTGTTTGTGTGTGTTTGTGTGTGTGTGTAATAATAGTGATAATAATAATAATAATGATGATAATAATAATAATGATAATAATAATGATGATAATAATAATAATGATAATAATAATAATAATAATAATAATATTAATAATAATCAATAATAATAATTAATAATAATAATTAATGATAATTAATAATAGTTAATAATAATTAATAATAATAAGTTTTATTGAAGTAGCGGTGATACACTGACAATAATACAGTGCAGTAATTATATGAGTAATACGCCTAGTCTATGTTTTACAGTGATACGCTGACAATATTACAATACAGTAATTATGTGAGTGAAATGCATAGTCTAAGTTTTATAATGAGTTTATTGTGCAAACAATGGATGGAATAGCACTGTTCTTGTATCGGTCAGTCCTCGGTGCTCTGATGGGTTGGATCTTGTTGGAATGTCGGGTGGCGTGGCGGGTGGGTGTGGCGTCAGGTGGGAGGAAGTGACAGTGACGTAGGTGGAACGTGTGTGTGTGTGTTTGTGTGTGTATGTGTGTGTGTGTGTGTGTGTATGTATATGTATGTATATATATATATATATATATATATATATATATATATATATATATATATATGTGGGGGGGGGACAGGGTGAGGATGGAAGTTCTCTCAGCTTAAAGAAATCATCTGCAGTGGTGTGGAAAGCAACTAAGTGTTATAATAATACCTTCTGGGAAACGTGAAGCTGTTTCGGAACGCTTTACAGAGGATAGATAATTTCAAACAATTTTTATGTCTTGATCGTCTGTACAAAAATTGAATATAGATTGCTCTTTATACTCAAATCTTTGTAAAAGATAACGTTACAATAGAAATGATTCAAAATGCATATGAAATATAAAATAGAAATCGTAGAAAGCAAGAACAACAAATTTGATTTCTTAGAATTGTAATGTGGCAACATCTGAGATTAACAAACCAGTCATTTATCAACACCGATCAATAAACTGCTCGAAGTTGGATAAATGGAAGAAAATTACAAAATAGACAATAAGTAAGTTTCTGAGATGAAAGAAACGATAAAAAGATAGAAAATGAATAATGAATATAAATAGAAAAAATAAACAATGATATAAATAACTGAATATATATATATATATATATACATATATATATACATATGTATATATATACACACATTTATATATATATACATATATACATATATATATGTATACATATATATATATATATATATATATATATATATATATATATATATAAATAGTTATTTGAATAAAACAAATAAACAAGACAAAACAAATAGATAAGATAAACAAAAAATGATGCATAGGTAAATTAATCGATAAAGAAATTAATAAACGATTGAGATGGTCACTCTGACTACTACTAAATAATTCGAGATAAAACTATCCAGTCACATCATCCCATTGAATCTAGTCTCTTTAGGGACTTGATCATTTTCTGATTTAATTCCATCTACTTCGTTGCTTATAAGATCCACATAGTCGCAGGTAAGCGCCTTCGGGCGTAATCTCCTTGCACCAATAAATGCAAAACTTATCTTCGTTCTCTCTCTCTCTTCTCTTTCTCTAAAGGAATAGTCTCATTTTGCTCTCTTACTTGTTAATTTACTACCACATCAGTCGTTTAACTTTGTTGGTCTTATTCTTATTCTTCATCTCTCCTTCCTCCTCACCCACTCTTTCTCTCTCTCCCTCATCCCCCCTCTCTCTCTCCCTCACATCCTCTTTCTCTCTCATCCCCCTCTCCCTCTCCCTCAACCCCTCTCACCTCTCCCTCAACCACTCTCTCCCTTCTCCCTCACCCACTCTCTCCTTCTCCCTCACCACCTTTCTCTCCCTTACTCCCCCCTCTCTCTCTCCTCTCTCTTTCTCCCCTCTCTCTCTCTTTCCCCCCTCTCTCTTTCCCCCTCTCTCTTTCCCCCTTTCTCTCCTTCCTACTCCTCTCTCTCTCTCTCTCTCTCTCTCTCTCTCTCTCTCTCTCTCTCTCTCTCTCTCTCTCTCTCTCTCTCTCTCTCTCCATTTAATTTCTACTGTTGATCATTTCAGTTAACCTCCTTAAATGTCTCTCCTTGATCATATTGTTCCTGGAGATAGAAATACTGGTCATCACCTCCGAAGTACTAAATATCTATAGACTATGTTTTTTCGTCCGGTTTCAGGCAAATTTATTCACCTGAAGAATCATCTCTGAAGCAAACTGCTGAAACAAATCTCCATTAATCTCCACAAAACGGTGTCGTACTTTACTATATATTTTTTGCGATCTATGCCCATCCTCTCCTTTACTCTCTTCCTCTTCCCTTCCTCTTCTTTGCTTTGTTCTCTTTTTGTTTATCCATATTACCACCGAAAAACTTAAACATGAAGATTTACCCTAAACTTTTTTTTTCCGTAATGCTTTATCTATTTTCTCCCACATTTTGATGTGTATTCGATTAATCCTCAGTTCCTTTCCTTTCCTTCTTTCCCCTCGAGACGTCTTTTGTTTGGTCTTAGTCCGCTCTCTTTCCCTCTCCCCTCACTCCTCCTCCCTCGTTCTCGTCCCCTCACCCGCCTCACTGCCTTTCTCGCGTCATTTTCACTCTTCGCGCTCACTTCTCCTTTAGAACCGCTTCCGCCTCTTTCATCAACACATTGGTAACAGACCTCTCGAGTTCCTTTCCTCCTTTCCCCTTCCCTTCTTAGTCTTCCTCCCCTTCCTCCTCCTTCCCTTCCTCCTCCTCCTCCTTTTCTCCTCTTCTCCTCCTTTCTCCTTCCGCCTCTTTCATCAACACATTGGTAACAGACCTCTCGAGTTCCTTTCCTCCTTTCCCGTTCCCTTCTTACTCCTCCTCCCCTTCCTTCCTTATCCTCCCCTTCCTTCCTTCTCCTCCCTCTCCCCCCTCCTCCTCTCCTCCTTTCTCCTCCTCCCTCTCCCCTTGTCCCACCTCCTTCTCTTCCCCTTATTCAACCTCCTCCTCCTCCCCTCCTTATTCCTCCTCCTTCTCGCGTCCCCCTTTTACTACTCCTTCACCTCTCCATTCTCTTCCTCCTTCTCCCTTTGTTCCTACCCCTCCTCCTCCTCCTCCTCCTTTTCCTCCCCTTCTTACATCTCCTCCTCCTCATCATCTTCCCCTTCTTCCTCCTCTCTTCTTTCTCTTCCTCCTCCTCCTTTCTTCTTCCTCTTCATCCTCCTCCCGTTTTTATTCCTTCTCCTGCTCCTCCTCGTCGTCCTTTATTCCTCCTCCTCCTCTTCTTCTTTCTCCTGCTCCCTCTCCCCTTCCTCCTCCCCTTCATCCTTCTCTTCCCCTTCTACCTCCTCTCCTCCTCCTCTTTCTCCTCTTTCTCCTCCTCCTCCTCTCCTTTTTTCTCCTGCTTCCTCTCCCTTTCCTCCTCCTTCTCTTCCCCTTATTCCTCCTCCCCTTCATCCTTCTCTTCCTTTTATACCTCCTCTCCTCCTCCTCTTTCTCCTCCTCTTCTTCTTCCTCCTCCTCGTACTTTTCTTTTTCCCGAAGGTGAAACCATTGCCATGCAACCAGGTTGGCTTCCATCGGCCTACAAAGATGAGTTCTCCCCAAGCAAGGCTTAAAGCAGCACGAGACCATAAGGCCTACACTAGGCAGTCCACTACCACATATCAGCCCCATCTACGAAACTAACATCTTAAAATAACCGATATTTTCAGCGCTAACTTCATGGTTACTAAGTCTATGCCATTCGTTATACACACCATCTTATCGTATGGCCTACACTAGGCAGTCCACTACCACACATCAGCCCCATCTACGAAACTAACATCTTAAAATAACCGATATTTTCAGCGCTAACTACGTGGTTATTAAGTCTATGCCATTCGTTATGCACACAAGTTCTTGCCCGTTTCCTTATTAAATCTAAATTTGTTCTCCTGTGTCCTATATCTTTGTAAATTGCTTGCATTTTCCCCTCCTGAAGATCTCTTCATCATAATAAAATCGTCCGTTTCTGTTCCCAAGAAGAGAAGTATTGCCTTAAGAATATATTTTTCTCAGTATTTGTTCATTGTCATTCTCTTTCATACCAATTAACTCCTTACTCTGAAGTTGCGAATTTGGTGATTAAAAGGATCTTGATCTGTCTGAAGTAGTCGAATAATTCTATCCAGATTGAAGAAAGCACCAGTGGAAATTAGAAGAAAAGAAATCAAACCAGATCAACTTACTTCTTGGAAAGACAAACTTGGTGTCTTGAATATCTTATCAAACATTTAAAGACTCAGTCCAATACAGATTAGAGAGATAACAAGGCTAATTAAAATTTCATCCTTTTCTTCCAACTTCGAAGAATAAATGCAAGTTCTGCTTTAATTTCGGAATAAATATTCTGACGCCTGAAGGCAGCGACGCGCAGGTCATAAGAACGATCGTTCCCTCACATTCATGCAACATATTTCTTGACGAGATAAACACCATATGAGTACGGAGCCTTTATTTGTGCGACGTTTCGCTTATTACAGCTTGAAATAGCTGTAATAAGCGAAACGTCGTACAAATAAAGGCTCCGTCCTCATATGGAGTTTATCTAGTCAATCTTGTCGGCAGACTGCCACTTTTAAGCAACATATTTCTCTGTTGCATTTAAGCAATCAGACGACGGAAATATCACTTTCGTTTGATATCATTTCTTTTTTACAAAGACATAAAAGGAAGGTCATCTGACACTATAATATACTTCACGATCATGTTTTAACATTAATCACTGTCACTAACCAATGCTCATAGTTATTGACGTGTGTGTGTGTGTGTGTGTGTGTGTGTGTGTGTGTGTGTGTGTGTGAGAGAGAGAGAGAGAGAGAGAGAGAGAGAGAGAGAGAGAGAGAGAGAGAGAGAGACAGACAGAGAGACAGACAGAGACAGTGAGTGAGTGAGAGAGCAGAGAGAGAGAGAGGAGAGAAGGAGAGGAGAGAGAGAGGGAGAGGAGAGAGAGGGAGAGAGAGAGAGAGAGAGAGAGAGAGAGAGAGAGAGAGAGAGAGAGAGAGAGAATATGCTTGTGCATTCTCCCTCCCTTCCACTTCCATTCTTCCTCCATCCATCTTCCTCTTTTCTACTCCATTCCTCTTTTCCTCTACTTCCATCTCTATTCCTTGTTCTCCATTTTTCCTACTCCACTTCCACAGTCTCGGAAGAGATAAACACGCATTAAAAGAACGTGATAACAATTGTGAACAAGTTACATACTTAAGAGTGAAAAATATCGACCTGAGTACTCAAGTGCGTCAGACTCCAAAGGAAGAAATATCAGGGAGAGATGCCTTTCCAGCTGAGGGAAAATGTTTTATGAATCAGGAATCGATGACTGAAGACTCAGCGGGACAAAGTTTCGAATCCTTTCGAAAGGGATCAAGCCTATAGACGCCTGGATTTCGAAGACACTAAAAGGGGATTCGGGCCTGTATCGGCTGCAGAGCCTTGATTATGCTTTTGTTCCGAAGACAAAGGATGAGCGATATCGAATGATTAATGGCTTTTCTTTTTTAAATCATGATTTTCGTGATAATACTCAAATCTACAAACTTGTTGGGGCTGTGAGCCCTATTGATGTACGTTTGCTTGTCTTCAGCCTATCTTATTCAAATGAGCTTCCTTCTTCCATTCACTGTTGACATGCGAGAACACCAATAATTTAAACGTTATAGACGGTTAATCCATGTAAACGGTTTTTAACGGTCATTAGAAATTACCGGGACGAAGAAATACATCGGTCAGTGAATTATTTCTTAATCGTAGACAAGTTCAAACAAAAACGCGATGCTGGGAACTCTTCCCTTTCCTGACTGCCTCAACACAAAAATCGTTATTTCATTCACGACTAAGATTTTCTTATCGTAAGCTTCTGACAAGCAGACGTATAAAAGGATGCCTTAGAAGGTAATGAGGAGCCTACACCAGGAAGCACGTAGCTGCGGCCGAAGCCGTCACCTTTGGCCTATGTGCTTGGGCTCTTGGGGCAGGTCAGTCACTGCTGGGAACTGTATAGAAGTGCGGGATTCGAACCCACAACTAAGCAAATGCGAGACCAGTTTGCTTCCAGCTCACAAGAATAATTGGTTTTTTTTTTTTGTTTTTTTTTTTTTTTTTTTTTTGAGTAAATCTCTTCCTGCTTGTCACTCCAAAGCCTCGTTTACACGGGGCAAGTCGAGACGCAAGTCAAGTGTGAATGTTACTTGAACTGGATAAGAAAGCGAGCAAGTACATATTCACACAGGCCACTTGTCTCTGACTTGGCCTGTGTGAACATGTACTTGCTCGCTTTCCTATCCAGTTCAAGTAACGTTCACACTTGACTTGCCTCTCAGCTTGCCCCGTGCTTTCAACTCATTGGAAATCACCTATGAAGAGGTTATCAGACTGGGCTTGCACGGGTTTCACCAGCGCCGACCACTGAGTGTTCGCTCGAGCATAAATGACTTCGGTTACAATATTTAACTTTTCAAATCTCCATATATCAAATTGTCTCCCCGTCATGATGCACTAAGAGATCATAAACCTATATTATTGTAAAAATATCATGAGAGAAGTCCAGATTTCTGTACAGGAAGTCATATTTTGATGATTCAAATGGAGGTAGGAGGTAGAATGTGAGAGGAAAATTCGCCCGGTGTGATAACACTCGGCCACGCGCCGCTCGGCGATCCCCAACTCAAAACGTCTAAAGTTTGCTGGTTCGAGGTGATGACGACGCCTCTGGAGCTTTGCCTCTGGCTGACTCGAGGCGATTTTCATTCGGCAAAAACAAGAGCATCGTGCTGACCGAGCTGAAGTGGTAAATCAGACTTTGGGGTGGAGGGAAGAGAAGGAAGAAGGGGAGGGGGAAAGGGGAAGGGAAAGGGGAAGGGGGAAGGGGAGGAGGAAGGGGAGGGGGAAGGGGAGGAGGAAGGGGAGGAGGAAGGGGGAAGGGGAGGAGGAAGGGGAAGGGGAGGAGGAAGGGGAAGGGGAGGAGGAAGGGAAGGAAGAAGGGGAGGAGGAAGGGGGAAGGGGAGGGGGGAAGGGGAGGGAGGAAGGGGAGGGGGAGGGAAGAAGTGGAGGTGGAGAAAGGAAAGGGAGGTGAGGGAGGGGGGTGAAAGCGGAGGGGATGAGAAAGAGAGGGGGAGAGAGGAGGAAGGAACAGTAGGATGGAGGATGGAAGGGAGGGAGCAAGGGAGGGGTGGAAGCGAGTGAGTGAGGGAGGGAGCGAGGGAAAGGGTGGAAGGGAGGGAGTAAGGGAAAGGAGGAGAATGGGAGGGAGTGAGGGGCACACACACACACATACACACACACACACACACACACACACACACACACACACACACACACACACACACACACACACACACACACACACACAGAGAGAGATAGAGAGAGAGATAGAGATAGAGAGAGAGAGAGAGAGAGAGAGAGAGAGAGAGAGAGAGAGAGAGAGAGAGAGAGAAGGAAGAGAGAGAAAGAGAGAAGGAAGAGAGAGAGAGAGAGAGAGAGAGAGAGAGATTGAGAGAGAGAGAGAGAGAGAGAGATAAAGAGAGAAGGAAGAGAGAGAAAGAGAGAAAGAAGGAAGAGAGAGAGAGAGAGAGAGAGAGAGAGGAGGAAGAGGAGGAGGAAGAGGAGGAGGAAGAAGGGGAGAAAGAAGGGGAGAAAGAAGAGGAGGATGAAGAGAAAGAAGAGGAGGATGAAGAGAAAGAAGAGGA
>NC_134797.1:29906468-29908968 GCF_046742065.1 Oratosquilla oratoria
TGATAGGTAAAGAATACGCTCAGGAAATGAATAGAAAAATAAAAAATGTATAGGAAAATATGGAAGACAGAAATTCCGAGCTATCTGAGTCCGAAAATATTCTAAGATGAAATGCTGAATAGATATTAAGAAAAAGAAATAAGGCAACAAAAGAGGAATAAATATATAAAAAACGTGTAAAAACGTATATGAAAATGTATATAAGAACATGTATAGAATAACCTTAGAGATGGAGATTCAAAATGAAAGTTTTATTGGAAAATATTTCACGAAGAAATGGCGGCTAGATTTGGAAAAAAAACGAGGCGACGAAAGGGAGATATATATAAAAAAGAAAGAGAGAAAGAAAGAAAGAAAAAATGCAGACAAGGAAAGATAAGAGGTGGATTGAGAAAGTCAAAACTGGAGCAGAAGAAAGAAAAATAAGGACAAGAAGAAGATCGACAAGGAAGTATGAAGGTAAGAAAGAAAGGAAAACTGGAGGAAGACGCTGGCAGTAACAGCACAAATGATGATGATGGTGATGATGATGATGATGATGATGATGATGATGATGATGATGATGATGATGCTGATGATGATGATGATGATGATGATGATGATGATGATGATGATGATGATGATGATGATGATGATGATGATGATGATGATGATGATGATGATGATGATGATGATGATGATGAAGAAGAAGACTTTGCAATTATCTCTTGTTGGGCGCTGTTACGAATACAAACATGAGACATAACGCCACAAACGCCAATACGAGACAAAACGCCACCCGTGATGATGATGCTGATGATGATGATGATGATGAAGAAGAAGACTTTGCAATTATCTCTTGTTGGGGGCTGTTACAAATACAAACATGAGACATAACACCACAAACGCCAATACGAGACAAAACGCCACCCGTGCCATAAGCATGCCACATTCCGCCACAACACGAACCCGGAGGCTCTCCAGCGCACGTGACATTTCGTCACTGCCCGAAATACCAGGTGACCTCCCCCAAAGTGATTAGCAAGTAAAGAAACTCTAGTATAAAACTTAGAACTTTTACTAGACTCATCGGATTAATTCTTATCCTGATAAGAAAGAACATCCCTATAGCTACTGAAGAAGGGTCTTGAACCCGAAATCGCGATCTAGCTAATATGACTACATACAGCCAAGTCATAAATTTCCTTTCTAAGGAACACAAATCCATAATAAGGTATATGGAAAATACCTTTAAGAAAATAATTAATGCACAACTAGCCATCACTTTTAATGATACATGCATTAGAGAAAAACTCCTGCCCAAATACACTTACAATATGTGTATATATGTATATGTGTGTGTATGTGTGTGTGTGTGTGTGTTTGTGTGTGTGTGTGTGTGTGTGTTTGTGTGTGTGTGTGTGTGTGTGCGTGTGTGTGTTTCTGTGTGTATGTACATGTGTGTTTGCGTGTGTGTGTGTGTGTGTGTGTGTGTGTGTGTGTGTGTGTGTGTGTGTGTGTGTGTGTGTGTGTGTGTGTGTGTGTGTGTGTGTGTGTGTGTGTGTGTGTGTGTGTGTGTGTGTGTGTGTGTGTGTGTGTGCATAAAGGAGGTCGAATTATAAAGGTTGAGATCACGAATTAAGAATAATCAGGGATGATAAGAACCATAAAACTAGAAGATGGAAGAAAATGAGATGGTTTGAATACTGAAGGTGCTGAAAAATGGATCTCGAAGCAAGATGCGAATGCTATAAAAAGAAGATAAAAGAGAGAGAGAGCATGAGAGAGAGAGAGAGAGAGAGAGAGAGAGAGAGAGAGAGAGAGAGAGAGAGAGAGAGAGAGAGAGAGAGAGAGAGAGAGAGAGAGAGAGAGAGAGAGAGAGAGAGAGAGAGAGAGAGAGAGAGACACGCGGGGAGGAGAAGGCAAAGTGTCCCCCCTCTAACAAAGTTTATTTGTTTGTTTGTTTGAGGGAAGGGACAGGGGTGGAAATGATTTGGTCTGCGTGACAAAAATTTATGCATGGACACAGAGGTAAAAAGAATAATCCTGTGAATGCAGTAATTGGACTGATCATCCAGCCTTATTGAATTTGTCCACAATAATCAATACGGTGACCAGATTAATTAAGCCAATGGGGGAGAATACGGTGGGAGACACTTCGCTGCAAACGGACCCGTCACCTGATCCATATATATTCAGATCGTCCCGGTGAGTGACAGTATGACAAAGGAACCAACTTTTATATATTTTTTTTCTTATTTTCCCTTACGTACCTGGTGGTATTATTATTTTACTAAGAGTGCCGTCAGACTATTTTATTAAATTCATGTCATCCAGTGGACAATACAGACTTTAAACAAATCCGCCAATTATCACATAATCTAAGTTACAAATCAAGAACTGTATACCAGAGGTAGGCCAGTATCTCTAAAGTTCTTAGATGAAGATCTATAGTTAAAGCATCAGATTCCTAGTTATCAGAGTCTAGTTATTACAATCTAACCTTGAAATGTTAAATACA
>NC_134797.1:29918968-29956468 GCF_046742065.1 Oratosquilla oratoria
TGTTTTTTTTTATTTTTTTTTTATTTTTTATTTTTGCGTCTTAATGACTTTGTAAGAATTAGTCCAATAAAAATATTATACATGAATGGGCATCCCTTTCGGTTGTCATTAGAATCTGATATTTCATTTTTCTCTTCTCTATCTACGAGTCCTCAATTTTCCATGTGTGTTCATTCATGTGTATATACGCTTATATATTTATGCGTGTGTGCAGAAAATGCAAATTTACATTTTCGGGTTTTTCCATGCACTTCGGGTGCTTAAATTTCTCGTGTGAAAGAACTAAGGAAGGAAAATGAGAACAAAATGAGGGTGGAATGGGGTGGGAAAATGTACTTGAGCATAAGCAGAAATAGAAGAAAAAAAATGAAGTTCAGAGAAAAAATTCGGGACTAAGACGTGGAAGGAGTGAAAATGAAAAATAAATAGAGAGAAAAAGAGGAGGGGGATAAGGCGAAGGTATCTGAGAAAAGATAAAGAGAGAAGAGAGAGGAGGAAAGAGAGGGAAAGAGAGGAGGGTTTAAGGATCCGACAAAACTTGAAAAAGGAAATAATAAGGATTAAGATGAAGCCTGTAAAGAATAGAAAAAAATATATATTAAAAAAATAAATAAAAAAAATAAATAAAAAATAAAAAGAGTAGGAAATGGGGGAAAAGAGTGGAGAGGGGAGGGAGATAAGAATCAGTGATTTGATTTGTTTTACTCATTTTTATTCCAATAGTTTTAGCAATGAGCTAATTAGAGACAAGAAGATACAGTAAAAACTAGGGATCAATCAGAAAAAATACACAAAAATTAAATGAGGGTTAGCAGAGGTGGGAGAAGGAGGATAAGGAGGAGAGAGAGGAGGAAAAGGAAGAGGAAGAGGAAGAGAACTGCGCTTCCTACTTGAGAATGATCTCGCAAGAATCAGGAGGAGGAGGAGGAGGAAGATGAACAGTCGAGAATGGAAGGGAAAGGAGGACAAAGAGGAGTAGGTGGAGAAGAAGAAGAAGGAGGAGGAGGAAGAGAAATATAAGAAGGAAAATGAGGACGAGGAGTAGGAGGAATAGGAAGAATTGAAGGAGGAGGAGGTGAAGAAGGAGGATGAATAGGAGGAGTAGGAGGAGAAAGAGGTGGAGACAAAAGAGATGATGGAGAAGGAGGAGGAATAAGAAGAGAAGAAGAAGAAGAATGAGAAGATGTAGCGGAAGAGGAGGAGGAGGAGAGGTAGGAGATAGGATAAGAAAAGGAAATAAGAAGAGGAGGAGGAGGAGGAGGAGATGATGAAGGATGAGGACAATAACAAACAGGAAGAATAGGAAGAGGAGGAGAAGGGAGAGAGTTAGGAGTAGGAGATCGTGAATATGAAGAAGATGAGGTGAACAGGAGGAGGTGGGAAAGAGTAGGAGGAGGTGGAGGAGAACTCTGAGGCTGAAGTGGAGTCACGGTTGTGTAATCACACTATCATCAAGGCAAGAGAGAGAGAGAAAGAAAGAGAGAGAGAGAGAGAGAGAGAGAGAGAGAGAGAGAGAGAGAGAGAGAGAGAGAGAGAGAGAGAGAGAGAGAGAGAGAGAGAGAGAGAGAGAGAGAGAGAGAGAATGTACAAAGATTTCGCCCCGCTACGAAATTCTTTGACAACGAAAAGAGGGAACAGCATCATTTCCGTTTCTTTTTTCTTCTTTCTGTTTTTTTTTTCATTGGCGCTTGTGTATGTGTGTGTATGAGAGAGAGAGAGAGAGAGAGAGAGAGAGAGAGAGAGAGAGAGAGAGAGAGAGAGAGAGAGAGAGAGAGAGAGAGAGAGAGAGAGAGAGAGAGAGAGAGAGAGAGAGAGAAAGTGTGCGCGCCGAAAACGTAAGAGTGTTTGCGATTGTGTATGTTTGTGAGTTCGACCAAAACTACAAATATCTTCTTTCGCTTTTAGCGCTGCAGCTCACGTGCATTGTCTCAGACGTCAGCGTTTTGGAAGAAAGTGTCGAGCTTCTTGTGGTCTGAGCTTCACCTTTAGCTTCTGCCGGAGAATTCTTCGCCTAAGAAGGCAGAAACGCAGCTCCGAAAGGCTGAAGTCCCTTAAAGATGAAAAGAAAACTCGAAATAATTGTAAATGATGATGAAGAACGCTTGGATGCGTTCGTCGCATTCAGAAGTTGCGTGATTTGTATAACTGCAGTCCTTCAGTCTCTTGACAGATTTTATAATTTTTTGGTGTGAGGTTGTTGTCATTGTTGTTGTCGTTGTTGTAGTCAAAACGCTGTTGCTGTTGTTATCATTCTTGTCGTCGTCGCTGTGGTCGTTTTTTTTCTGTGCGGTAGTTTTTGTTGTTGTCCTTTTCTTTGCAACTATCGTTGTCGTTGTTGTTGTTGTCAGTGTTGTTGTAAAGGCGGAACACGGGGTGAAAGGATTCGAAACCAGTTTCGTTCAACAAACTGCCATTGTTTCCACGATTTTTTCTTAACTGATTCGAAGTCATTTCATTCAAAATAGAAATGCCTCTAAGAGGCAGACAAGGGGATGAATAAAACAGCCTGGTGGAACACAGGACAGGAGGAAAAGTAGCACCACAATATTCTTCAGGAACAGCAAAGGCGGACTTGTTCTCTACCTCGTCTCGTTCAGAGTTGCGTCTGGTCTAAACCTTGGTGGGTATACATATATTCATACGTATTGAATGCCCGGATACTTATACATGCATACATACCTGCGGCACAAAGAAGTAACCGTTCAAATATAAGCGTGAGCGACTGTGTGTGTGTGTGTGTGTGTGTGTGTGTGTGTGTGTGTGTGTGTGTGTGTGTGTGTGTGTGTGTGTGTGTGTGTGTGTGTGTGTGTGTGTGTGTGTGTGTGCATGTGTGTGTATTTACCTAGTTGTATTTTACGAGAAGGGAAACTATGCTCATGGTGTCCCGCCTTTGTATCTCGCAGTGTCTAGTTTGCTCTTAAATTCGTGAATGGTTTCTCCACACACTATTGTTTCGTCCAGTTTGTTCCAAGTGTCCACCACTCTGTGTGGAAAACTGTTCTTCTTCAGATATCTTCTATAACTATCTTTTTTGAGTTTCTTCCCATGTCCTCTTGTGTTTCTCTTGTCCTAATTTAATAAGTCCTCTCTATCGAGTACTTCTGTGCTCTTCATGATTTTATAGATAGTCAGTAGGTCGCCTCTCTCTCTTCTTTGCTCCAAAGTCGGTAACTCCAATTTAGCCAGTCTCTCTTCATATGACAAGTTTGAAAGTGCTGGAACCATTTTTGTGGTTGCTCTCTGGATTCTTTCAAATTTCTTTGTATTCTTTTTTGGTACTGGGTGACCACAATGTCACCGCATGTTCCAGTCCAGGCCTTATCAGTGTGACTAATATTTTTTAATAATTTCTTCGACCAAATATCTAAAGGCCATTTTTATTGATCTTAGCAAGTTATAGGATTGTCCGACAATTTTGTTTATTTGTTTATTAAGGGACAAGCTGATTTTTGGCGCCAAAGGTCTTCACATAAAAGATCAGTTCATTCCAGAGAGATTACTAACGACACGACTCCTTATGACTTCCCATCTAGAATATTCTTTCCTAAATAAAATGACCCTTTCTTTTTTAGACATTGATTGCTCGCACGGAAGAAACTAATTTTTTTTACATTTCTAATTACTTTAATTACTTTACAACTAAGTATAACAGGCATCAGAACAAAGCACCAAGAACGACTTTAAGAAGCATTTAAAATGAAAAGCTAAAGATAAAAACTTTATTTAGCTTAATACAGAAATAGATCCTTCATAAGAAAGCCATGTCCCGATACCTTCGGACTCAACTTTTTACTGTGCAAGGGGAAGGTACATACCTCCAAAGTATCTTGATGATATCGCCTAACGATAGACAGAAAATAGGCCAGGAATGTCCTGTAGCCGATTAGAGGAGGTGAGGTTCTTAATGCCTCCTAATTTGGTATGAGTTTCCAGACACCTTTAATGGTCTTTGACTTGAGGACTCCAGCCCAGTTAGCCAATTAGTTTCCTGGCTGGCCAAGGCCCACACCGAGTCTTCTACACCCTCCTCCTCTTCCACCTCATCCTCATCCTCATCTTCATCCTCCTTCTCCTCCTCCTCCTCCCTCTCCTCCTCTTCCTCATCCTTCGCCTTCTCCTATGCCTTTTCCTCGTCTTCCTCTCTCTCTCCTTCTTAATCTTCCGTTTTCTATTTTTTCTCCTTGCCTTTACCGTTATCATGATCCTCTCCTTTCGCCTCATCTTCTTCTTTGTCCTTTTCCTCCTCCTTTTCCTTCTCACTCGCATCTTTCTCCTATTTCTATTTCCTTATCTTTCTGATTCTCTTTCTTGTCTTGTTATTTCTACTTATCCTATTCCTTCTCCTCTTCCTTGTCCTTCTCGTATTTCTTATCTTTCTCGCTCTTCCTTATCCTCTTCGTCCTTTTTCTCCTCCTCAACTGTCCTCCTCACCTTCCTTCTCCTCCTCATTTTCCTCCTCCAATTCCACCTCCTTTTCCTCATCCTCCTGTTCCACACCATCCTCCTTTTCCATCTCCTTCACATGACAAGAGAAAGTGGCTAAAGAGAAGAGAGGGAAGGAGAGAGAGAGAGAGAGAGAGAGAGAGAGAGGGTGAGAAGAAGAGGAAGGGAAGAGAAGGACAACGAAGAAGAGGAAGCGATCGGGATGCGTCTTTAAGACCAAAAGGAAATTTCGTTTTTAATTTCGAAACTTTCCTGTGTTTCGAAACCCTTCAATGCAGTTATTCTGGTTAATGCCTTCGGAAGGTTTTATTAACCCATTCAACTCATGTCAGCCGCTTGTGGTGTAGATACGAAAAACCGGATTTGGTAGGCCTCGCGCCGGCCCGTACATCCGAATATCATCTGATGCGGCTTGACCGCGCGAGGACTGACGTCATATTTTTCTGGTGTTTGATAAAACATTTTGGTGTTTTATGATTTTTTGTTTTATTTGACCAAATGACAAGAATCTTGTCATCGGAGTTTAAAGGGTTAAACTGAGGGAGGGGGGGGCAGACGCTGGATATAGTGACTTCATTTATCAAGGATTTGTCACATTTGACCATTTTTCCTCCGATTGTTGGAGAAGCTTTAGGGAAGGAATCTGCTATGCTGGAGGAAGATGATAAATTACCTCCAGCATATCAAATGATATTCTATGTATTTTTGTCAAGGAAACAAAATAGCTTACCAAAATGATTTCACGGCCGAAAAAGTACTGGAGGTGATCTGTACCGCCGGTTAATCGAAAATTGGAGGAAAAATGACTCAGTGTGATACCCCCTTTAGCAGAAGACCTAGAGAGGCCGGAACCGTATTGAAGTAGACAGGCCGGAACCGTATTGAGGAGGTTAACGGATTCCACCAACGAGTCGAGTACCTTCTCGTCCTGTTGGGCTAAGATGTGGTCATACACATACAATACGTTAATCATCGTGTACTTACGATATCATTAGTGGTTGTATGCATATAGTATAATGTCGTTTGTGATCGTGTATTTGTGATAATATTAGTGATCATATATCACGATATAGTAAGTGATCACACACTTACGATGTTGTTAGTGATCGAATACTTACGATATCGTTAGTGGTTGCGTTCTTACAATATCGTTAGTGATCGCATACATACGATATCGCTAGTGATTATATACTGTGTGTATATATATATATATATATATATATACATATATATATATATATAAATATATATATATATATATATATATATATACATATATATATATATATAAATATATATATATATCGTTACTGATCACATACTTACGATATCGATGGTGATCTCATATATATGATGTTGTTAATGATTGTATATCTACGATAATTTTAGTGATCGTGTATATACGATATCGCAAGTGATCGCATGCTTACAATATCATGAGCGACCGCTATTTAATTACTTAATTTGTGTATTTACGATACGAAATCGTTAGTGGTCGTATATTTACGATATTGTTAGCTAAGAACTCTCCTGAAGTAGAGGTTTCACTCCAAACTGAATAAAATCACCCAAGGTTGCAATGGTGGCATATAGTATTCCTTGTGTGTTGTACACACGTATTTGTAATATTGTTTATCTATTATTGTATATTTAATGTATCATTGTGAGAACCAAGTGTTTATATTAAGCGTGTATGTTTTTCCCGCCAAGTCTGAGCTTGGTGGCGTGGCTTGGCGTCAGAGTCAGTCTTGATTCTGCTTACGAAGCGACCGCACGCTTGTTTCTGTAGTGCTTTATAAATCACATACTTAAAATATATTTTTTTTCATAAGCCACCTAATACAGGGTTTGTCCGAGTGAAGTTCGTATACGAGCCTGAAACGTCCGAAATGTGCTCTGAAACCGCAGTTAACAGACTTTATTTACCCTATAGAGCCTCTCTTGTCTGAATAAAATGATGTGCAGCATAAAATGTAGATTTTTTTTACCCCTCTTGGCCAGGAGGGCTCCTTGAACTGAACTAAGTCGCCAGTCGCCAAGAGGGAAAAGGAGATAAATGTCCCAAATGTCCTGTAACGTAACTTGGTGACACTTCTGATTTCAATTATGACTTCCGTCAGACTCTTCTATTCATCTTCGTGGGTCCATCTCGAAAACGAAAGAGACTTAATGTGCAATGCAAGTTGAAGACATTGAAAATAAACAAATAAATATACAATCTGGTTTGAGGTAGTTCGTGAAGAAGACCTCGGGCTCTTCCTTCAACTGAAGAGAGTCTTGGGTAATCCGGAAGAAGGTCTCCTCCTAGTTCCTGCCACTTCGGTGATAGTAGAGATCGAGACAACCGTCTGTGAAGCAAATAGGTCTTCCGTGGATCCTGTTTGCTTGTCATGAATGTCAATGAAGAAGCACTTGGCCGTAAGGCTCAGCCATGTGTATGTATGTTGCCATGCACAGACGTAAGGGACACACACACACGCACACACACACACACAGACATAAAAGAGAGGAAGAAGAAAATGTACAATCAGAAAACATTTGTGATATTGAAGCCAAGTTTGACCCATGGAAGAACATAGCAACTCACGATCATAGCTTTTATACTATGTATTACAATTGGATAAATTTACAGACACACACCGACACACACACACACACACACACACATACACACACGCATACACGCATACACACACACACACACATACAAACACACACACGTGCAAACACATGCACACACACACACACACGCACATACACACACATATGGACATACACACACACACACACTCATACACACACACACACACACACACACACACACAGATATACACACACACACACTACCTAACAATGACTTTCTTTTATTGTGCGGCAATCCTTTCGCAGTCACAGTTAAACATATTTACTCCTTTGTTGCTCTCAGTGACTTTGAAGGCCATTTTGGTTATTTATTCAGCTGAGGGAATCCCTTCCCAAGACAGAAGGCCAATTAGGCGTTTTAATTTTTGGTTTTAATTTAACCATGCGGTTTGGTGGTTATTCTTCATTTTTTGAACCACCCGCTTTCTCTTATGTCAGCGTGGGTCGCCCTTTCCTTTGGGTCTGGCGTCAAAATATGAGCGATAAGTGCCACCACTGAGGTGTCGCTGCTTGAAGGAGCGCTGGGGTCGGCGATCTTTTTCAGGTGCTGTTGTTGCACCCACTGGTGGTAGGCGCCGTCTCGTCGCCTTGCCCTTCGCCAGGGAGTACGGCCCGTTATTAGTTCCACCAGGATTATTCCGCAGGACCAGAGGTCCGCGGGGGCTCCCCTGTACCTGCCAGAGAATACTTCGGGGGCCTTATAGTTGCGGGTGCCGAAAGCACCACGCAGAATGACCTCCTCTCCTCCGGAAAGGAACTCTGCTGAAAGTCCGAAGTCGCCGATTTTCAAGACGCGATCTTCGGTCAGCAGGAGGTTGTTGGGCTTCAGATCGCGATGTGCAATGCCCTGGGCGTGAAGGTATCCGACGCCACTGATGAGCTGCACGAAGTAGAAATGGGCTTGTTCCTCGCCCATGCCACTGTGACCGATCTCATCGGAAAGGTCGCCTCCGGCCGCGAACTCCAGGTAAATGTGCATTTCCGCCCCTTCTTGTTCGGCGGAAAGCAGCCTGACGACGTTGGCGTGACTGAGGCGCCTGTGGATCAAGAGCTCTTGCTCGTCCTGTTCCGTCGTCACTTCTACCGATTTCCTGGCGGCAAGTTCTCCCGTTGCCGCGTTCTTTACAAGAGTCACGATGCCAAAGCTACCTTCGCCAAGGTACTCAACCTCGGTCCAGAGGTTTCCAGGATCCTCATTCGAGGGGATGTCCTCCTGGACTTTGGGCTTCTTGCAGACTCTCTCTTCGTCCTCGGAGTGTCTCCTTTTTCCTGCAGCTCTCGACGAAACTCGAGGTGTCTTACTTGTTCTGTGTGATGTCATTGTGCTTGTGCTGAAGGTTGAAATTCCCAATTCTAAAGACTCTTCCTGAAATCCAAGCATGGTCAAGACA
Source organism: Oratosquilla oratoria (assembly GCF_046742065.1). Taxonomy (NCBI): domain Eukaryota; kingdom Metazoa; phylum Arthropoda; class Malacostraca; order Stomatopoda; family Squillidae; genus Oratosquilla; species Oratosquilla oratoria. The sequence continues at coordinate 29,927,446 of NC_134797.1, forward strand.
CAACAAACGCATATCACAGATATCGTGACATTTGCTTCCCTCAGTAGATTTTAAGAAAAAACTTGATACTGAGAGATACAAAGATGGGTCACCACTCACCACGAGCATAGCTCCCTTCTCGTATAATACAACTAGGTAAATACACACACACACACACACACACACACACACACACACACACACACACACACACACACACACACACACACACACACACACACACACACACACACAATGCACACACGCACGCACACACACACGCACAGACACAAACACACACACACACACACACATGCACACACGCACGCACACACACACACAAACACGCACACACACACATACACACACACGCACATACACACACACACACACACACACATTCATATACACACACACACACACACACGCACACGCATACACACACACACGCACACACGCACACACATATAAACACACAAATATACACATACCCAAACCCAAATATAGACATACAGACATGCACACATTTACGCACACAAATACACACACAATTATACACATATCCAAATATAGACATACAGGCATACACGCATTTAAGCACACACACACACACACACACACACACACACACACACACACACACACACACACACACACACACACACACACACTCATACACACACACACTCACACACGTACACACAAATACATCAACGTACACAAATAGACATACCTACTTATACACAATTATACATACATACGAGTATATGAGCTTCATCCATTGTCCACGAGATGCTGTCAATCAGGAGTCCAGCACATGATCCAGGACCAATTGACTCACAAACATGCACACATAGATAAATACATAAGTACACAAAGGCACATATGCACAAATGTCCACATGAACAAAAACACATTTACGCAATAATCTACATACACAGAAACGCAGAAACACGCCAGCATACACACACATACACACACACACACATACACGCACACACACACGTACACACGCACACACATGCACACGCACGCACACACACACGCCCACGCATGCACGTACACACACACACATACACGTACACACGCGCGCCCGCACACACACACACACACACACACACACACACACACACACACATATACCCCCACACACGTATACACGCACACACACACATGCACACACACGCACACACGTACACACACATACACACACACCCACATACACACACGCACACACATACAAATACACACACACGCGCACACACACACACACACACACACACACATACGCACATATACGCACATGTACGCATTGAGTATCTTACCCTCAAACTCACAGCAGCTACCACACGCTCACGCTAACACACACAAACATACATAACTGTAATTAGGCTATAGATCTGCGTAAGGCTTTATTGCTGACTCCTAAGTGGAGAAAAAACCCGGATGCATCCGGGAGTCGGATCTCGCCCGGTTATTGCCTCTCTCGGTGTCTGTTCCCGTCCAACCGGTAACGCAGGAATTTCCTCATCGGTCTGCGGAACGTAGCTGTGTTCCTTTGGTGTTGTAAAAGGTGACTGAATGTGGCGGAGCGATGAGACCAGGGATCTCCTATTGTTAATGGTAATGTTGTTGTTGTTCTTCTTCTTCTTGATCTTCTTTTTCTTCCTCCTCCTCCTCTTCTTCTTCTTCTTCTTCCTATTCTTCTTCTTCTTCTTCCTTTTGTTGTTGTCATTGTAGTTTTTGTTGTTGTTGCTATTGCTGTTGTAATAGTTGTTGTTGTTGTTGTCGTTGTTGATGATGATGATGATGTTGTTGTTGTTATTATTGTTGTTGCTGTTGTTGTTGTTGCGGTTGCTGTTGTTGCTGATGCAGTTGTTGTTGTTCTTGAGGAAAAAATCCACTTTAATTCGACTACCCTCTCCACTATATAAATGGAATTGAGGCATTTGTATATAAACTACTCCATGGATTCCATTCACCTGCTGACCAAGCTCGAAACTTGTAGATTTTATTCATTTTATCTTATAATTTCTTTATTCTATTCTGTTTTACATATTCTTTTAATCCGGTGCCGTATTCTACATTTTTTTTTTTTTGGCCATCGTGTGAAGAATACCCTCGCCCCTCTTCTGAAATAAAAACTTTGATGTCTACGATTAAATAAAATCGTAGAACCCAAAAGGTTCAGACCCGCTGAAGAAAAGAGAAGAAGACTCCAATTAGCTTTCGTAAAGTTGAAGGCTTCAAGTAACTTAAGTCTTCTAAGTATTAAGAGATTAAATTATTATCGTTTGTGACTACACAAGACATGATATGTAAATAGACGCTCAGCGCGAACAAAGATGAAGAAAAAATAAAGAGACGAAAATTAACGAGTACACGTGGCGGGAATCATCACCTTTTCCCTTCATGCTACGACAGTCAGTACAAGTGGCAGACACCTAGAACCATTGGGAATCATGCCCCGGACCAGGCCATAATGTCACACTAACAAAACATTTCATATTTCTGTTATATATATATATATATATTATATATATATATATATATATATATATATATATATTATATATATATATTATATATATATATATACATTATATATACATACATATATATGCATATACATATATATATATATACATATATATATATATGTATATATATATACATATATATATATATGTATATATATATGAATATGTGTGTGTGTGTGTGTGTGTGTGTGTGTGTGTGTGTGTGTGTGTGTGTGTGTGTGTGTGTGTGTGTGTGTGTGTTATTTCAGAGTCTTTGCTGATTTATTGTTTTGAGGTCAAAGCTCCAGCTTCGGCAATCTTTGTTTTCTCTCTATGCTGGCTGGCTGCTCAGCATGTTTATGCTGCAAAACTGACGTGGAAGGAGTGGCTGGAGGGGAAATGGGAGTGAGAGGAGTGGGAAGGGAAAGAGGAGAGGAAAGAGAAGGTGAGTTGGGTGGAAGTGGATGTGGGAACGGAAGGAGTAATGGGAGAGGAAGGTGGAGTGAGAGTGGATGGATGAGTGGGACTGGGAGAGAGAATAGAAGATGAAGTGGAAGGAGAAGGAGGAAAGGAGAGGGAAGTGGAGGCGGACGGGTAAGTGGGAGGGAAGTGGAGTGGGTGGAGAAGTGGGAGGAGGAATGGAAGTGGAGATGGAAGGAGAAATGGGAAAGGGGAGAGGATTGAGAGTGGAAGGGAGTAGGAAGGGGAAGGGGGGGGCGGAAGAGTAAGGGGAAGGAAGGGAAGAGGAAGACGGGATAATAGAAAGAGGGGAAGAAGGAAGAGGTGAAAAGAAGAAGTAGGAAGGAGGTGGATGAAAAGGATGATGAAGAGAAGATTCAAATTAATTACAGCAATGGTCTGAAAAGTGGCCGGCGAAATTTAACACAAGTAAATGCAAGGTAATGCATATAGGTAAAAATAACATTAAGTACGATTAAAAGTTATTTGGAAATTCGTTAACAAAAGTGGATTGTGATACGTGAAAAGGATCTCGGCGTAATTATCAGTAACGATCTCAAATCATCCAAACAGTGTATTTCAGCCTCTGAGAAAGCAAATAAGATTCTAGAACTGATTGCGCGATCTTTTCCTTTTAAAAGTCCTTCTCTCATAAACAAGTTATATATATCGTTAGTTCGTCCACATTTGGAATATGCTGTTTCCGTATGGTCACCGAATCTCATTAAAGACATTGACAGGTTGGAAAAAATACAATGGCGAGCCACAAAACTGATTCCAAATATCAAAAATAAATCATACGAAAATCGACTAAAACATATGAATCTGTTTTCCTTAAAAAAGCGTAGATTCAGATGTGACTTCATACAGGCCTTTAAGATTCTAAAGGGAATGGACAACATCAAAAGTGACAAAATCTTCCCATTGAATGAGAATCAGACAGTAAAAAATGGTCTCAAACTGTCCGGAAATAGATTTAATTTGGAAGTGGGTAGAAACAACTTCGCCAACCGTGTAGTTAATGAATGGAATAAACTTTCTGCAGAGGCAGTGCAATGTAGTTCAGTTCGAAGCTTTAAGAATCATTTAGATAAACACCTAAGCAAGATGCTGTAATGACTATCATTTATTTTATATTATTTGTTTATTTGTTTTGTTATCATTTGTCTGTTTATTATTATTTGCTTGATTCTCATTTATCATTAGTTATATGTCAATTTATTATTATTTACTATTTACCTCTTTGTTTATTATCAAACTATACCTATGCATTTATGTATTCTATTTGTTATTCACATTATTATCGTTTTTATTTATTCATTTATTTATCTATCATTATGATTTTTTTCGCATCCGACCTAGATATGGACCAAAAGGTCTCCTGTCGGTATGCTCCGCCTTTGTAATCCTTTGTAAAAATCATGAGGAAGAGGAAGACGAGGAGGAGAAGAAGGAGGAGGAGAAGGAAGACGAGGAAGACGAGGAGGAGGAGGATAGATATGAGGAAGGAAGAGAAGGAACAGGAGGAATAAGGGAAGGAAGAGGATCAGCAGGGGAAGATGTAGGAAGGAGACGAGAAGAAGGAAGAAAGGAAGAGGACAAGGAGGAGGAAACAAGGAGGAGTAGGACGACAATGAGGAGGGATAGAAATAAAAAGGCGGAGGTGAGAAGGAAGTGGGAAGAGGGGGAGGAAGGGAGAGAAGAAGAAGAAGAAGAGGAGGAGGAGGAAAAGGGTAGAATGGGTAGGAGGTAAATCGAGAAGGAGAAAGAGGAGGAAGTGAAGGAGGACAAGGAGGAGAGAAATGAAAGAGAAGGTGATGGACGAGCAGGAGGAGGTGGTAGAGAAGGAAGAGGTAGAAGAGAAAGTGGAGAAGGAATAGGAAGAAGAAGAGGAGTGAGAAGAAAAGGAAGAGGAGGAGTAGGTGAAGGAGGAAGATGAGGAAGAAAAGAAAAATGAGGAGGAGGAGTACGAGGGGAGAACGAGAAGGTTAAGGAGGAGGAGTCGGCTTCGAAAAGTCTTTTCCATTAAATTTTCTAATAATATAAAACATTTTCAGACGTCACACGTATAATGTATACTGAAAAAAGTATGGAATCTTGCGTTCGAAATTTCAACATTTCTACTGCCACAGACGAAGCAGAAGCTGATTTTATGTAGTTATCACTCCTTCCCGTCTCTTCCCTATCCTTCTTCGTTCTCTTTTTCCTTCCTACCATCCATTACCCTCCTCCCAACCAACCCCCCACCCCCGCCCACCCACGCACGCCTTCGATGCGCGTCTCTTCCAAGCTGCCTGAGTTGGTGGGCTCTATATATCACACCCACTGTCCAATTACAAGCCCACACCCTGTTCAGCCTATCTTGGCGGAGAATTTCTTCTCTAATTCTGCTCAAGGGCAAGTTTATCATCCTCGGAGGCTTCTTCACTGTGACGTCATTCTTTAAGAAATTTTGTTTTGTCCCACATCCCGTTCAGCCCAAAAGTGGCGGAGATTCTCTTTTCTAATTCTGCCCAAACTCAGGTTTGTTATTCTCGTGGGCTTCTTCAATCTTCGGCTCGTTTTCTCGTCCCGCAATTTGCCCTGACTTTCTTAACACTGTGACGTCATTCTTTAAGAAATTTTGTTTTGGTTAGTGCCCGACGATTTTCTCCAGATGTCGTTTTTTTATGGGCTCTATTCTGGATAATTTAATAGGATCTTATTCGACTAGCGAGGGAAGGGAGGAACTTCTCCTTACTGAAGTAGTTCAGTCTGGCCGAAGTAGAGACAGGGACCTAAATGAACCTGACAACATTACCTCAGGTTCTCTCTCTTGCCCAGCGGAGCCATGTTACCCTCGCCGATTGCTTTTTACCATAACTTCTGGACGTTGTTCCCAGAACTACCGGATGTCATAAACTCACGTTTTTTACTGCTTCTACCATCGTTACTCTTTATTCTGGCTGCCTCCAGCCGATTTTTTCCAACCAAAGGGAATCTTCCTGAGGAAGGAAAGGGTCAAACGGATCTCAACGAAATCTATCAACTGTTTTCGATGCTCTTGTCAACTATCTACATGATGCCAGTCAATTTTATTCAACTTTTGGTGAATAAAATCGTCTTGTTCCAGACATGACCAAGTCTGGGGATTAAGGATTAGGGACTAGGTATTGAGATTGTGGATTGAGGATTGGGAGCTGGGGATTAGGGATTGTGTGTTGGGGGTTGGGGAAGAGGTGATTAGCTGCACGGTATAAGGAGAGGTGTTTTTTTATCTAGACAATGAGGGAAAAACGCGGAGATGCTTAAACTAGATAAAGGGAAGACATGGAAGAGGAAGAGGAGGGAAAGCGAAGGAAAGGGAAGGAAAAGGCAAGAGCGGGAGGGACAGAAGGAAGGGGAAGAAAGGAAGGAGAGGGAGAAATGGGGAGTAAAGAGAGAGAAAGAAGACTGAGAAAGAAGAGGAAACACAAAAGGAAAGGAGAGAGAGTGGAGAGGGTCTGAGAGAAAGGAAGGAGGAAGAGAAGGGTGAAGGAAGAGAAGGAGAAGGAAGATAAAGGAAGGGGAGAGAGGAAGACACAGGAGGAAAGGAGAAAGAGTGGAAAGAGATTGAGAGAAAGGAAGGAAGAAGAGAAGGGTGAAGAAAGAGAAGGAGAAGGAGAAGAAAGGTAAAGGAAGGGAAGAGAAGATGAATAGGGAAAGAAGAGGAAGAGAGGGGAAAAAGTAGAGAAGGCGAGAAAGTGCAGAAGGAGGAAGAAGTAAAAAAATGAGGAAGAGAAGGAGGAGTAGGGGGGAAATGGGTGATAAAGAGTAATAGCAGAAGAATAAGTGTGAGGAGGAAGAAAATAATGAAGAAAGATAGAGGAAAGGGAAGAACTTGGAGTTGTTAGAGATGGAAGGAAAAGAGAGGGAGAAGAATGAAGAAGATCAAGAAGAAGAGTATAACACGAGGAGATAAAGAGAGAAGGGGATAAAGAGAAAAGAAAAGAGCGAGGAAGAGAAGGAAAAGGAAGAAAGATAGGAAGAGCAAGAGAAGGAGAAGGAAGAGAAATAAGAAAAGAAGGAGAAGGACGACAACATAGAAGAGGAGAAGATTAAGAGAAAAGAAGAAGAGAAGAAGGATGGGAGTAGACAGAAAAATAGGAAGAGGAAGAAGAGGAGGAAAATGAGGTGAAGAAAGAGGAGGAATAGGAGGAGAAAGATAAGGAGGAACGGAAGGGAGAAAATCTTCTTTTGTCGTTCTATCTCTTCTTCTCTTCCTTCCTCCTCTTCCTCCTTTTCCTTCTCCCCTCCGTCTCAGTTCCGAGGCGTTGGAAGAGACTATAAGTGGAACCCGTGGACGTCGGCCCCGTGCCGGTATAAACCATTATGCAAAATAAGGGCTCAAATATACTTTTAATGGTGACTCATTCATGGCCGCCCTTCCTTACTGTATATCGCGGTGGGCCTATGAATATTATATGGAGAACAAAAAATGAGGAGCCTCGTGGAGGTATATGTTTTGTATACGTATACAGTACACACACACACACGTACGCACACACACACACACACACACACACACACACGCACGCACACATACACGCACGCACGCACACACACACACACACACACACATACACACACAACTAGGTAAATACAACTCACAAGCATAGCTCCCCTTCCCGTAAAATACAACTAGGTAAATACATACATACATACATATATATATATATATATATATATATATATAAACTGTACATATATATATATATATATATATATATATATATACAGTACATATGTATATATACATATATATATATATATCTATATCTATATATATATATATATAGATGTTGAGACATTCTGACAGGTTGACGTAAGCGGAGTAGGAAACACAGTGGTCTTAGTCTTGAGTTTATTCCTGACTAGTTTCGCAGGTGTGCTTTTTCAAAGCACACCTTTGGAAAAGCACACCTGCGAAACTAGTCAGGAATAAACTCAATATTAAGACGGCTGTGTTTCCGACTCCGCTTACATCATATATATATATATATATATATATATATATATATATATATATATATATATATAAAGTATTTGGGAGTCATAATGGGTGAAGAAAACATACAATAAATTGAAACTATTATCAAATTCAACAAATTTAACCCAAACCTTGGTGCACTATACCCACTTATTAACTTATTAACGACAAAATTATAATGTGTAAGTACAAAATCATAATGTATAATACAATACCCCGACCAATTCTAATATATGGATCACAACCAACACCACCTCCACCACCACCTCCACCATCACCACCACCACCACTACCACCACCACCACACGCAGTTCCTGATTCCGGAGATTTCAAATCGGGGGAGGGGGAGGGGGGGGAGGCACCCGACATCCTATTTAGCCCCATCGGTCTGGGAGCCTTGGTTAAGCTGCATTAAAATCATCCCAATTTATTCAAAACAAATCCCATAAAATAACGCATTAGCTTGACGGAATTCATTCAGAAAGCCTTAAATCTTCAAGACCCAAATCAAACCCTTAACTGAATAAAATCATTTAGCGTCAGCCAGAAGGAAATGTTTGAAGTCACAACATTGAGAAACTTGCAACTCTTCGGAGATCTTGGATTCAATACTTCATCGAGAATATGGACGTGTGAGAGGTGGAGATACTGTTTTGTGAGACCCAGACAACGCTACATCTTCATACATAAGGATCCAAAGCTAAGCTTGGGATTTCCTCCCATATGTCCCAGCATATGTTTGGATTCTGGAGTGGTTCCTATTATCAGTGAGCATTTTTTTTTTAATGAATATGTTTGTGTGTGTGTGTGTGTGTGTGTGTGTGTGTGTGTGTGTGTGTGTGTGTGTGTGTGTGTGTGTGTGTGTGTGTGTGTGTGTGTGTGTGTGTGTGTGTGTGTGTGTATGTCTTGCACTTTTATATTCTTTTTACTCCTTTATGTCCTCTCCTCACCTTCCTCTTCCTCCTCTTCATTCTCTTAATCCTTCTCTTTTTCCTTCTCCTCCAGCTTATCTTCCTAATTCATTTTTCTTCCTCCTCCTCCTCCTCTTCTTCCTCCTCGTCCTCCTCCCCTCCTCCTAAGCCTTGTCCTCTTTTTTCTTTCTATTCTTCCTCCACCTCCACGTCTATCTCTATTTCCACCTTCACCCTTAACTCCAACTCAACCTCCAGCTCCACTTTTACAAAGGATTACAAAGGCGGAGCATGCCGACAGGAGACCTTTTGGTCCATATCTAGGTCGGATGCGAAAAAAATCATAATAATAATATATATATATATATATATATATATATATATATAATAATGTAAATAACAAATAAAATACATAAATAAATGCGCCTCAACCCCTCTATCTCCACTTCCACTTCAATCTCCACCTTCACCTTCACCTCTTCTTACTCCTCCTCCATCTCTTCTTTTCCATCACATGAGCTATTCTACTCTCGCACGGGGGAAGGTCTGTGTATAATTCGTCTGTGTGGATCTCACCTTATCCTGCTTTGCTGTGGCACCGGCTTCCTCTTGAGGTTTCTCTCTCTCTCTCTCTCTCTCTCTCTCTCTCTCTCTCTCTCTCTCTCTCTCTCTCTCTCTCTCTCTCTCCTTCTCTCGCTTTCTCTCTCTCCCTCTCTCTCTCTCTCTCTCTCTCTCTCTCTCTCTCTCTCTCTCTCTCTCTCTCTCTCTATCTCTCTCTCCAAAAAAAATCCTTCTTATTCGAAGCGAAAGAACAAGAGAAGAAATGCCGCGGTTGTGGCTTCTGAAGACTTCATAATTACGGGACCTCAACACAGATGAATAAAATAGTTTGGCGGTAAGTAGAATAAAAGGAAAAAGGGTCACACGGTACGAAAGTGGTTGAGGTGGGAGGGGAAAATGCTGCAGAGAATAATAAAATCACCTGGCGACAGCAAGGCCAAAAGAAAAAGTATAAGTCAGTCCGAGAGGTTTTAACGACAGGGATGCAAAAGTTTGATTATGAGGCTATGGAACATTAAAAAAGCATGAAGAAGAAGAAAGGAAGAATATATGAGAGCGAGCGAGAGAGAGAGAGAGAGAGAGAGAGAGAGAGAGAGAGAGAGAGAGAGAGAGAGAGAGAGAGAGAGAGAGAGAGAGAGAGAGAGAGAGAGAGAGAGAGAGAGAGAGAGAGAGAGAGAGCAATAAGAAGAAATGAAGGGAAGAAGATATAACAGACAAGAGAAGAAAGAGAGAATGAGAGAGAGAGATAGAAAAAGAGTAATGATAATAGAGTAAATGGAGGGGACAGATATTAGAACAGAGAAGATAAGAGAAGTAATGAGAATTGAACAAAAAAAAAACTGATAGGGATTATATTCAATGAAAAATGAAATAAAATAATAAAGATCTACTTAATGAAATCAATAGTACAATGACTTTCATTTCCTTTTTTTTCCATTTCTTATTATTTTCTGTTTTTTCATCATTTCCTTCTTCCTCCCCCTCTTCTTTCTTTTTCATTTTCTTTTCTTTTTCATAAACTTTACCTTTTTCTGTCTTCTCCTTCTTCTCTCTTCTTTTTCTTCTTCTTCTTCTTCTTTCTATTTCTTTACCTCTTCATTTTTGCCTCGTCCTTTCCAACTTCCTTCTCCAAAATATAATCCCAATAGACGGAAAAATGTAGGTCAGAAAATTGAATGAGCCCAGAGTCTTCGTACAAGAAAAAGTGTCCTTTGAGGAGATATCGGACAAGGGGTAAAAAAAAAAAAAAAAAAAAAAAAAAAAAAAAAAAAAAAAAAAAAAAAAAAAAAAAAAGATAAGAAAACGACATTTTAACCAAAGCAAAATACAAAAGGTTTCACTCCCTCCCCTCCCGTTTCGGGTCTCGAGGTCCTCTTTCTGTCGTCAGGTGATTTAATTCACCTCAGGAGAGGAGCGGGATTCTCTCAGTCTCATTTAAAGACTATATCGATTAATTTAACTCATTCCCTACCTCTTCCTTTTGCTCCTCCTCCTCCTCCTCCTCCTCCTCCTCCTTCTTCTCCTTCTTCTCTTCCTCTTTCCTCTTTCTTCTCCTACTCCTCTCTCTCTTCCTAGTTCATTTACTTCTACAACACCTCCTCCTCCTTCTCTTCCTCTTCCCTCTTTCTTCTCCTCCTCTTCTCTCTCTTCCTAGTTTATTTCCTCCTACACCACCTCCTCTTCCTCCTATTTCTCCTTCTCCTCCTTTCCTTCTCCTCCTCTTTCTTCTTCCCTTAGTACTCTCTACTACTATTGCCACTTGTGCCGTTAAATTTACGACGACCAATACTACCACTGCACCCAACAATACCAATCCAACTACCGCTATTACTTATATCATTAATGTCATCATTATCACCATCACTATCATCATTATTACGTCTATGACTGTCATCATCATTATAATCATAACCATTACCATCGCTGTCACACACATTATTGATACTATCACTGTCACTATCGATCACTATCACTAACATCATCATCACTATCTGTACTACTACTACCACTATCTCCGTCACCGTCACAATTACCTTCACAATCATCACCACCATTACCATCTCTACAAGCATTACTACTTCTTTCGTCATTACTATTTATACTATTATTTCTTTTCTTCCTTCTCTAGCCCCTTTTCTTCTCCTCTACTTACAAATCCACTGCTTCCACAACCACAACCACTCCAGCCACTGCCATACCACAACCACCACTACCACAACCACCACCCCTCCTGTCGTCACCACCACCACCACCAGTGACGTCTCAGCTTCCATTTCCGCCTCTACCTCATTCTCAATCTTCATCCCTTCCATAACCCACAATATACGAGCTTAAAGATGTTCGCCCTTTGACATTTCTCTCTCTCTCTCTCTCTCTCTCTCTCTCAGAACTCCTCTTTCATCTATGACCTCCCTTCCTCTCTTAAACATCCTTCATTGTTGTCGGCTGCTTTCTCTCTTACCAGCTCTTTTTTTATTATTATTATCATTATTATTATTATTATTATTATTATTATTATTATTATTATTATTATTATTATTATTATTATTATTATTATTACCATTATTATTATAATTATTATTATTACTATCATTATTATTATTATTATTATTATTATTATTATTATTATTATTACCATTATTATTATTATTATTATTATTATTATTATTATTATTATTATTATTGTTGTTATTTTTATTATTATTATTATTATCATTCTCCCTCCTTCCCCCTCTCAAACACGCGATTTCAAAGCTTTTAACCGATAACTTTCTTTGCCGAAAACCTTGACCTCGACAACCCACCTACTTCTAAGTGGACAAGCAAAGAAACTTTCGTCCTGCCTGTCACCATGCAATTCTAATCAAATGAGAAACTCAAATGCGTCCTCATCTTGACGATGCCGTCTATATATTTTGTTCTGGCTGCCACTAGATGATTTTATTCAGGAAAGGGATTTACTTATTTACTTTATTTATCTATTTGTTTATTTTATTTTATTGATTTATTGATCTATTTATTATGGTGAGGGCAGAAGTCTGTGTCAAAGAGATCGATGTAATTATTGTTTCAGGTCCTCCATGAAACTTCAAGATCCTTCGAGAGGCCTCCATCCAGTGAAAACTACAAAACTGTTCAACCTTTAAGGTCCTATCCTGGACCACCGGTCTATCCCATCGAAGACAATGCAGCCCTCGCACCTCCACACGGTGGTTTAATCCGGTTTAATCCGGTTTGGTAGGGTACGAAGTGCATGTGTATAGTGGAGAATGCGTGTCAGTGTTTGTGGCTGTGAATGGAGTAGGAAGTAGGTGCAATCAGCTCAGTCATACTGATTAGGTGTCACCTGTGAAATGTGGTACTGGTATACTGCACTTCTGATGTCCGCCGTTGCAGAGAAGGTTGGGATCTTTTTTATTTATTTATCTATTTTTCTTTACTAATACTAAAACTTTTTTTTTCCCACCCATTTCATCCCCGAAAACACTCCACACCCCTTCACCCTCCCTCCCATCTTGGCACCTCCTAGATGACGGTGGGTGGGAATGTTGAGGGTGGGAATGATGAGGGTGGGAATGTTTTTGTGCCTTGTCCTTTTTGGCTACCCCTCTGGTAAGGGGGGAAAAAAGCCTTGGTATATGTATGTATGTATGTATGTATGTATGTACTAAAACTTTTTTCTTTTTACTAATACTAACACTTTTTTTTACTAATACTAACACTTTTTCTTTTCTTTTTACAATCCTAACACTTTCCGTGGGACCTAACCACCCTAACACGGGCCTCCCGCGTTTTAGGCAGGAACACTACGCAAACCTATACTTCACTACAGTCCGTACCTAAAAGAACCATAGTTGAGGCCAAGATGGAAAATGTTTCTTCGGGCGTTTCGATTCAATTTCAGACACTGACTGTCCCCCACTTCCACGCCTGGAAGAGATTGAGATTGAATATGGGAAAAATCAATTTTTGTCCGAAAATATTGAGATGGTCTTTCGCTGGACGTGTGTTTTGACTTGGCCACGCACACACACAAAACCCATCACATAAAGAGGGGAGAAGAATAATAAGACAAAATGAGTATTTTCAGTTTGAGAGCCGAATTTCTTTCACCGTGAGTACGCTTAAGAACCTATCACAATACAAATACACATGCATGTGTTGTTGTGGGTGTAGGAATTATGAATACATGATTTGTCAGTCTATGTTGCCATCTTTAAACCAACAAAAAGGAGAATGAACAGAATAAAAATACACCGTTTAAGTGACGCAGTAGGGTTCCCTTAAGCACACTTAGAGTGAGCACTTTCGTATTTTAAGTAAATCCGTTGATTGCTTGTTTATTTGAACTGGTGTGAACACATATCTAGCGGTTGATTTGTAAGTGCTAGGGTAGCATATACAATATATGAGTAATTACAATGTAAGATATATGAATTAGTCACTATGATATTTGTAGACTTGTAAAAATGAAATTTGTTCATGATTATAACAATATATGTACATATACATATACATATCCATATACATATACATAATTACGATGATATTTGATATACATATACATATGATATACATATACATAGTTACGATGATATTTGTAGACTTGTAAAAATGAAATTTGTTCATGGTTATAACAATATATGTACATATACATATACATATCCATATACATATACATGTACATATACATATACATGAACTTATAAAACCTCTTCTTATTGACATATTGATAAACCATAAAGGATATTGTGGTCTATAAAAAGAAAGACAAAAATAGGAAGAGTCGGATGTAACACAAAGTGTTTATGTCCCTCTATCAGAATCATGTGCATACAGTGTACATATACATACATACATACATATATACATACATACATACAAACATACATACATACATACATACATACATACATACATACATACATACACACACATTCATATATACATACATACACACATACATGCATACATACATACAAACATACATACACACACATTCATACATAAATGTATGAAAAGATTAATGAATGGTAAGTACATGAGAACAGTAATAAAGAACGTGATATCAAACTGGAGAAAAGTGATAAGAGGGTTAACACAGGGCTCGGGACTAGCATCAGTGACATTCTTGACTACATTAATGACAGCAAAGATGGTATGATTAGCTACGTGAACTTATTTGCTGAAGATACCAAGATCATTAGGAGTATCAGAAACGATGTGGAAAATCTGGTTAGGGTTCTATGAATAAATTCAGAAATGGAAGATGAAATTCAACAAAAAGAAATACAAAATTCTGGAAATGGGCTGGAGCTAGAAAAAGCCATCGTGGAATTCTAGTGGAAAATGAATTAATATCGAAAGTAAAAGAAGAGAAAGATCTGAGAGTCTTCATTAAGAATGAAGTGTCTCTAGATACATATATGAGAAAAATAACGGGACAGACATACAGAATCTTGAACATTTTTAGAATCTCTGCCAAAGGATTCGAACCCTGACCTGTGTGTGCATAATCACGAAGTGAAGACGCTAGCGACTGAGCTACGTTCAATCTGTCTTAAAAATACACATGTATGCTCTTGTTCGATATAAGAGTGGCAATCCACTCTATGGAAGTGAATATGATAAAAATATAATTAAATTCTGACTCACACCTAATTGAGAGTACGTACTGGTAACGAGGTTCCTTCAAAAAAAAAAAAAAAAAAAAAAAAAAAAAAAAAAAAAAAAAAAAAAAAAGGGGGCAACGACCAGAGTGATCCCTAGTTTTGCAGAGAAGACTTATGAGGAACTGGGATTGGCTACACTGGAGGAACGAAGAGAAAAGTGCGATGTGATGGCTATCTTTGGAATGGAGGAAGAAATGGAAAAAGTTGATGGACAAGAGTCTGCTGGTACGGAATGAAAGAACATCAAAATGACAGAGCAAGAAGCTGAAGAAGACAGCTTGTCTGAAAGTTGTAAAGGAGCACAGCATCAATTAAGGGAACGGATACAAATAGGAAATAACCTATACTATAATAGAAAACATTATTGCTTGTATTACACAGATGAATATACTTAAGTTCTTTATAAAATTAAAGGGTCAAGTTTCTCATCCCTACGTACCCTCTATATCTGTCATCCACGTGTTCCTGTCTGTGAATGACAGATTCAATCTTCCCGCCGAATGAATCAACATCACTTGATTACCTGGAATAAAAGAAAAATAAAGACGTCAATGACCTTCACAGGATGTAATCTTATAACGTGCAGTTGCTCGTATACTGTGTAAATGGTTATCTGCAGGAGAACTGTGCCTTACTGCGTTGCTATTGATCTAGGAGATGCTGAGATGGGTTAAGTGGTGAAGTGGGTTTTATTTGTATGTTTTAGGTATGTGTTCTTTGACTCGTCCGTTCTCACCTTTTAAAGGGGTATTATAGGTATAAGGCCTTTGGTATGTATTATACCATAATCTCAATTAACGCTCTACCAATCTGGTTATACCTATACCTATTTACTGGTATATCTACCAGGGCAACAACTTACGTATCTTCTCATCATTAAGTATTTTCTTTTAAAATACCTCATTCACCCAGGAACTCATAATTTTTCATAGAATTTTTTTTAATCAACACATTCAGAAAAACATGTGAAATCACTAAACATACACGCTACTAACCACGTACGTATTTTTCACACTGTGATTCACCATAGCCATGGACCACGTGCATGACTCGTGATTGTCAGCTTTTACCCCCCTCCCCCGCAGAAGAGTATTCAGAGCTCACAGTCCGATCTATGGGTTAAGGCACGTACATGCGCACATATAAGGACACGCAAAACAGCAATAATAATAAAAGCCGGAATATAACCATTTGAACACACTAGCATATACACAGCCAAGTCCTTGATAGCATCAGTTCTTTTATAGAAGAACGAGTAAAAGTCGATAGGAAGAGATAAAACATGCACAGGACTTGAAGAGTCTGAAGACTGCGGCGTCTTGAGAAAGCTAGACGACAACCAGGGTTGTATTTATTTCTAAGAATCAAGAATTTACTTAATAAAGCGGCCTGTGCTCTGTCTTGAGACACTGCTTCTGACCCAGGGAAGTGGGTCAGATGCAGAGATGACCCGTCATCCAGGAGGAGCCAAGATAAAAGAGAGGGAGTAGGGTGGATGGAAATGGAATGGGTGGGAGTGAATTTCATGCCTTTGTTTTTTGGCTACCTCCCTTGTAAGGGGGAAAGAGCCTTTGGTGCATGTATGTATGTATGTATGTATGTATGTATGTATGTATGTATGTATGTATGTATGTATGTATGTATGTATGTACGTATGTATGTATGTATGTATGTACGTATGTATGTACGTATGTATGTATGTATGTATGTATGTATGTATGTATGTATGTATGTACGTATGTATGTATGTACGTATGTATGTATGTATGTATGTATGTACGTATGTATGAAAGAACTGATTTATTCAGAACTACCGTTTTCGAACGATTCTTATAAGAATCCTTGTAATCAAACGTGATAAACATTATCGCGATGAAATGGGCTAGATATAGAGATGATTGCATCATAAAGATGAAGTTACCAGCGATGGCTTAGACTCTTTAAGAAATTTTGGAACTTATTGAGAAACTTCGACTGAGGAGTTGAAAACTGATCTAATCAGACCTAACAAAGACTATGACACGCTTTTGGGGTCAGTAATGAAAATAACTAGATTTATGTGCAAGTTGTAGGTACATAAGTGAGCCCATGCAAATAATATAAGGAAATTTTGCAGAAAGACATAAATTTCGTCTTATCAGCGCAAGGTCAAAGTCAAAAGATAAAACGCCCAAATCATATTATCTTTATTCCCGGCTGATGTGAGCAGGCAAGACCGTAAAACGAATTTCAACAAAAATGTAATTCTTCAACACGAGAAAATTAATATTTCTGCTGAGCAAGTGAATTTTAGTTTACAATAATATTTCTTGGGAATATACATACTAACGCATAAAAACACACAAACTACAAATTAGTATACATAAAGAAAACAAGTGCGCGCGCACACATACACACACACACACACACACACACACACACACACACACACACACACACACACACACACACACACACACACACACACACTCGCACTCGATGGCGTAGTGGTTAGAGTTCCCGGCCGCCACTACGGCAGTCCGGGTTCGCATTCCGCCCTGGGCTGAAATAATTTCAGTATCGCTGCGCTGTGATTCGTTATTCCAACTCTTGTGGGCGGGGAGTTGGGTGTATGTGTGCGTGTAAGGTCATATATGAGCTCTGAGCTCTCTTCCGGGAGGGGAATAGCTGTCGATCACGATTCCATCAAGTGATCCAAGACAATGGTGAATCACACACATACACATACACACAACACACACATACACACACACACACACACACACACATATATATATATAGGTATGGTTGTAGCGTCTTGGTCTGCTCACCCGGCAGCCCCGAGTTCGGCTCCCGCCTAATGTTTGAAAAGTATCACAATACTATAGGCAGTCACTTTCTCCTCACAAGAAATTTGGGTGTATAAAAGTAGGTAACAGCATTTGCCATAAACCGGACAATGTACGGCCACAGACCTTTTCTCCGGGAAGGTAATAGCTGCCTAGCACAATAAAATATATAAATAGATAAATAAATGAATAAATTTATTAATAAATAGATAAACAGATAAATAGATAAACAATTATATGATTTAACAAATTAATTGATTAATTAATCAATAAATAAATAAACGAATAAATACATAGATGAATAAATGAATAAGTAAATAAATCAACAACTAGGCAGATAAATAAATAAATGAATATATAAATACATAGATAAATAGATAAAAGCTAAACGTGGTTCGCTGATCTTGTTGAAGAAAGAAACAATGAGAGATTTCAAGGGATTTATTTACGTGAACAGAAAAGCCGATTAAATCATTACACATGATAAAGATAAAGTTGATAAGTGGAGGCGGGAAGAAACAGACCAACAGGAAATCAAGTATTTATATTTGAACATCGACCAGGTACGTGATGATGTTAAGTTGTTCATAAAAGATTTTTTTTTTTTTATCAGGTATATAATATGAAAATTCTTCAAAGACTTTTTTAGATGAATAGAGTTTTTAATGATAAGGAGAATACTGAAAATGGACATCTTAAAATATATATAGATAATAAAAAATGTGATGAAGAAAAAGAATAATTCTAAGATGTATAAAGTAGAATAATTACACAAAGTTCAAAATTGATGAAAAAGATAACAAAGAATTGATAAAAAAGCAAAGGGGATTAAAGAAAATACATGAGGAAGAAAAAGTTAAACTGAGAAAGGAAACCAGAACAACAAAATACATAAGAAGAGGAAAATTCTTGTCAGACATATTTCATATACCAGAAAGGCTCTTTCCTCCTTATAAGGGGGTAGCCTAACCAGGTCAATACACCTTCCCTTCACCCATCCATCCCCCATTTGTTGTCTCCTAACATTTCCACCTTTCTCACCAGACGCCATGTAAATGTTATCATCTGTCAGTCGTCAGCCTTTTGAACAGACTTCTCCAGCCGTCTCAACCTTCATACAATCTCTCTTGACTTATATCCTAATTCCTTGCGGATAATGTGTCGATGCTGTCCCGCACCCACTGTTCAGGTCAGAGGTTCAGCAACACACATACATACATACATACACCAAGGCTTTTCCCCCCTTTCAAGGGAGGTAGCCAAAAAGGGCAAGGCATAAAATCACTCCCACCCATTTCATCCCTAAATACACTCCACACCCCTCCCACCCTCCCTCAGCAACACACAGCACCTCTAAAATAGGGCTCGAAAGCCTCAGTTCCTTCATTCCCATTCATTCTTCATATGACGGTCCATCCCACCCATCCACTCTAGAATCTACAGAAGATAAAAGAAAAAGCCCCTTTTTAGGCTGTGTCACTCTATCATCTATTCTTAACCGCTCACACCTATCTCTTGCCTACTCCCTTCCCTGTTACACAGATCTTGTGTCTATGGCCCATTTCAACCCATTCATTCATCCAACCATCCTATTTTCGGTCCTCTATGCCTGCTGTCTTTACATGCCCACATCACCCTCAGCCCCTTATTTCTCGTAGCCTCCGCCATATTCTTTTAAACACTTAACCCAAAAACACATCTGAGTTCCTCATTTCTGAATACAATCACTCCTTCGTACAGACTTCTCTTTGACTTCATCCCTAGATGCCAATTTCTCATGAACACATTTCATTCTCTCCAAGTCATTAATTTGCTTACAATAATCTATCCTCTATCTTCACCCAGCTCCTCCGTTCCCTGCTGCATGTGACCCTACGTAATTCTTTAACTCGTCCGGCCTCTCTCCTACTTTCTTCCAACTCACTGCCACTCTTTCCCTCCCCCCCTGAACTTCTCATCATCTTAATTTTGTCACATTTACCCTCAGTTGTCTCCTCTCACACATCTTCCCAAGATGTGCCACTAGTTGCTTCAGTCCCTCGTCTTAACCCAGCCAAAGGCGTAGTGTCACTCGCAAAAGACAACTGGCTAACCTCTCACTTCCTTCCACTCTCAACTCATCATCTCCATACCCTGCCCATCACCTTTGCGTTTACCTTCCATACTAAGCCATGGAAAGTAATTTAAAATCAATTGAGCAATGTATGAATGAGGAAACAAAGATTTACGGGGTAATACTCTATTAGATATAACAAAGAAAAATGCAATAATCAAATGGGCTGAAGATACAAGAAGATCAAGAGGAGATATAGAACCAAGAAAATTACATAAACAAAGCAGATACAACTGTGGGGAAACAAAAATTGAGTAGCTACAAAAGGGAAATAGTTAAATAAATCAAATAACATAAATGAACTTAAAGCCCGTTTGACAAATGGAGACAAAGAAAGGGAACTCGACGAGAGTGTCTCTTTTGCTACACATCACTATTAGGTAAATAGAATTCGGTAAGTACACACACGCACGCACGCACACACACACACAAACACACACACACACACACACACATACAAACAGGCACACACACACACACACACACACACACACACACACACACACACATAAGCACACAAACACACACACACACTTATACACACACACACAAACATACACACAAACACACACAAACACACACACACACACACACACACACACACAAACACACACACACGCACAAATACACACACACACACTCATACACATAAAACTGCAACATAAATTTTCAATCAAACGCACTCCTATCTTTCACTCTTGAGGCTTGCACATATCCTGTTTCCTATTTGCCCAATCTCAAATTCTGACGTTGAGTCTAGTTCTGAAGTCCAATAGGCTTATCCTAAAATGTCCCTGAAGGCAAAGCTTACATATTGGAAGTAATAACAAATGTCTTTTTTCTGTGTGACTTTTTTCTTAACATGAGCTACCTCGAGTGTCTTTACTGTTAGATAAATACCTAAGTAAGATGCTGTAATGATTATAATTTATCTTATACTATTTGTTTTTATTTTGTTATCTTTTGTCTGTCTGATTTTCATTTATTACTAGTTAAATGTCAATTTATTATTATTTACTATTTACCTGTTTGTTTATTATTTAGCTATACCTATACATTTATTTATGTATTTTCATTTGTTATTTACATTATCATAGTTTTTATTTATTATTTTATCATTAATATGATTTTTTTTCGCATCCGACCTAGATATGGATCAAAAGGTCTCCTGTCGGTATGCTCCGCCTTTGTAATCCTTTGTGTTTTCATCAGAGGAGTTCATGACATTTTGACTCCTTTACTACAATGAGGAACTTTATAGGTTTTTGTTGCTTTGTTATCCTGATGGGGACATTTTATTTTTGTACCAGTTTGATGTGAGCTAAATTAAAACATAAATAACATAACACAACATTTACTCTTTTAAAAAGTACAATACATAAACACAATACATACATATACAAATATAAATACAGAAAAGTTTAATAACAGTAGCATAGATCTTGATTGATGTGGAACAGATGAGAAGTAATGTTTGCATTACTTACAACACCAGCCTTGCGTACCAAATATTTTCCTAACCCCCGAATTAACCTAATATACACTTATCTAACAGAATAAATACAATATGAAAATCCCTTTTTTTCTAATACTGCAGAAACATATAAATTTACAAAACATAAACAATACAAACGTGATCAATTTTGAAAGTTCCCATTGTATTACTTTTAGTTTCTTTCAGAGCCTAAGTGTATGGTGAAGATATTCTTACACTAAAACTATAACATTTGTCTAATTAGATGTAATAGTTGCTAAGAATATCAGAAATACTTTGTGATATTATCCAGTGAAAAACAGGTTATTTTTTCATCATTGCCTGAATACCGAACACTTCCTCCACACCCGGCTGATTCGCAAATCACCAAAGCATTGAATTATTATTCATTAATTAATCATTAGTGAATATGTAAAACAGCAAATTAAAATACAAAGAATGTCATGGATTGAGTAATCACTTTTATCTACAGTGCATTGTTCTCCTAATAGGTCAGATTAAGGAGAAATAAAATGCGTGGAACATGTATAATCTTGCCTCTTGTCTTAAGATAGACATGGGTATATCAATCTTTCTCTCTCTCTCTCTCTCTCGCTCTTAACTTCATAGAAGCCGAACGGTTGTAGCGTTCGAAACTGTTAACATGAACTGTCAGTGCGCACATCACCATACAAAGTGCATCCATCATACATATATGAATATCAACTTTTTTTTCTACCACTTTCTGACACTAAGTCGGAACCACCTTTGACCCAGCTTAACCCAGCTTGACCTGGCCTTTGACCCTACATCACCTCTGGCCCAGCTTGATTTTTTTTTTTTTTTTTTTTTTTTACCGAGTGTTTCCATTTCATTCACCAAACAATTGATTGACTGGAGTTCATATGTAGCTGCGAAGTTCCTTTTGAACTAGAGGGATTAATTTAATTCCTCTTAAATTCTTTGAATTTACTGTTTTCAGTTAAACGCCTCTTGATCTTATTCAGATGAAGAAGCCTACGAGCCAGAATCACACACCAGCCTTTTCCAATTACAGAGTAATCGTTTTTCAAAGCATAATACTGATCACTTTAAACATTTACTGTCCCTCCTTACCACTGTCTTCCATATATTTCTCCTTCACAAGACTCCGACAGCATTGTTCCCAAGGCTAGAAGCGTTGGTTATCAGCAACGAAATACAAAGCCAATGTTCCCAGGAATTAGAGACTGAAAACATACCCATTATTTCACTGGGTATTTTAAACGAGCAAAGCACAATTTATCAAACCATGCAATGGAAAATGCAAGCAACGAAATACAGTTTACAACTGGCAGTGCGAGAAAGAAATGGGTTCTTGTAGTAAATAGCTTAGATGGTCTAAGTTATTCCTTAAACCCCGGGGGCTTTATTACATGCCAAGGCCCCTCAGCCAACTTTGCGCCCAGCAAGACGAATGCAAACGTTGTTTTGTATTATATCCACATTTTTGGCTACGTATTTCAGAGCCGCAAAAAAGGGCATACTGAACACACACAAACACACACACACACACACACATACACACACACACACACACACACACACACACACACACACACACACACACACACACACACACACACATTATATCTTATTCTATTTGCCGACATGCTTCTTTATTCAGTTTTGCGATAACTCTTCGTAAAAAAACGGTTCAACACATCGATGAACCATTTTCCTTCTCACTGTGTTTACAATCAATAAGACAACAACATTAACTGTGTCATTCAAAGACATATTGAAGGACAATACTTGGCAAGATATAAGACATTATACTTCCTCAAACAGAGTATGGCTTTAAACACACCATTTCGTCAGATTATTGCGCAAGACGGTATATAAGATACGACATATATAGTACGGCGTAGAAATTATTAATTTGTATGATACGCCATAATGAGATGGAAACTCTTTGACGTGGGACATAGAAGGGCGTAGTGTACAATAAAAAAGGGGTAAAAGTGCCAAAAAGGGCATACTGAACACAAACACAAACATACACGCACGCACACACACACACACACACACACACACACATATATATATATATATATATATATATATATATATAATATATATATATATATATATATATATATATATATTACCAATTTGGTAATAAATTGGTAAGAAATATGTCACCACTCAGTCCTTCCTCGTCCTACGGATCTTGAAAGACTAAAGAATGTAGACAAAAGTAGTTTCGCTTAATAGTATAAGATAAGTACCTAGTCTCAGGCTTTTCATGCAATTCTAATCAAATTAAGGAAACGTCTTCATTCACTGCCACTAAAGACACTACCAAAACTATCACCACCACTACTACCACCAACACCACCACTACCATCAATCACCACCACTCACATCTCCATAACCGCCATCACCACCACCATCATCATAATATCACTTAGTCGGCCATGATTGATTTATGGTACAAATAAAGAAGTGAGAAAGTATAAGTAAGTGGTGGGGATGGGTCTGAGGGCGGGTGGGGGGGTGGAGGGGAACCCCATGGAATAATGCGGAGAGTGAAAGAGAGAGATCATGGGACTATGGGAGAGATTGAAAGAGAGAGATGTGCCACGGTTAAAAGATAAGAATGGGTAGGAGAGACAAAAAGAGAAACAGAGAGAGAGAGAGAGAGAGAGACATAGAGAGAGAGAGAGAGAGAGAGAGAGAGAGAGAGAGAGAGAGAGAGAGAGAGAGAGAGAGAGAGAGAGAGAGAGAGAGAGAGAGAGAGAGAGAGAGAGAGAGAGAGAGAGAGAGAGAGAGGAGAGAGAGAGAGAGAGAGAGAGAGAGAGAGAGAGAGAGAGAGAGAGAGAGAGAGAGAGAGAGAGAGAGAGAGAGAGAGAGAGAGAGAGAGAGAGAGAGAGAGAGAGCGGGGAATGGGATCCTCTCTTTTGGAAGAAATCAACGGTAGTGAGGGATCACGAAGAGGTGGGAGTGGATCAAGGACGTTCTGGTGAAGAGGATGGAGGAGGAGGAGGAGGAGGAGAAAATGGAAGAGAAGAAAGAGGAGGAGGAATAGGAAGAAGGTAGAGAAGAAGTAGGGGGAAAAGGAAGAGGAGGAAGAGAAGGGGGAGGAGAAGGAGGAAGAGGAGGAGGAAGAGAAGGGGAAGGAGAAGGGGAAGGAGAAGGAGGAAGAGGAGGAGGAAGAGAAGAGGGAGGAGAAAGAGATGGAGAAAAATTAGTAAAATATGGGAGACACGAGTAGTTGGGGGTGGAGGACAAGGAACAGGAGGAGGAGAAGGAGGAGGAGGAGTAAGAGGTGGAGAAGGAGAACAAAAGAGTGAAGGTGAAGGAGGAAGAGAAGAAGTAGGAGAAAGAGGAGAAGGAGGACGAGAGTGAGAAGTAAAGGGGCATAAGAATAAGGAGAAGAATAAGGAGAAGGAGGAGAAGGAGGAGGAGGAGAAGGAGAAGGAGGAGAAGAGGAAGGAGGAGGAGAAGAAGGAGGAGTAAAAATAGGAAAGGAAGGAGGTGAAGGGGAAGGAGCAAGAGAAGTAGGAGGAGGAGGAGGAGATAGAATAAGGAAGGAGAAGGAGGAGAAGAAGGAGGAGATAGAATAAGGAAGGAGAAGGAGAAGAAGAAGGAGGAGATAGAATAAGGAAGGAGAAGGAGGAGATAGAATAAGGAAGGAGAAGGAGGAGAAGAAAGAGGAGGTAGAATGAGGAAGGAGAAGGAGGAGAAGAAGGAAGAGATAGAATGAGGAAAGAGAAGGAGGAGAAGAAGGAATGGTAGAGAAGAAAGTGAACCAGAAGGAGAAAAAGGAGATGAGAAGAGGAAGGAGGAGAAGAAGGAGAGTGAGAAGAGAAAGAGAAGGAAGAGGACGAAAAGGAGGAGAAGAAACAGAAGACAAAAGAAGGGA
Organism: Oratosquilla oratoria; assembly: GCF_046742065.1. NCBI lineage: Eukaryota > Metazoa > Arthropoda > Malacostraca > Stomatopoda > Squillidae > Oratosquilla > Oratosquilla oratoria. Next base: position 29,952,877 of record NC_134797.1, read on the forward strand.
AGGGAGTAAGAGAAATATAAAGAAAAGGAGAAGGAAGAGAAGAGGGAGAAGGAGAAGGAGGAGGAGGAGGAGGAGAAGAAGGATAAAGAACAGGTTGAGGAGCAGGAGGAGGAGTAATAGGAGGAGGAGGAGGTGGAAGCGGAGGAGGAGGAGGAGGAGGAGATGGAGGAGGATAAAGAGCAGAAAGAGGAGCAGGAGGAGGAGTAATAGGAGTAGGAGGAGATGGAAGCGGAGGCGGACGAGGAGGAGGAGGAGGTAGAGTTGGAAGGAGTAAGGGCCATTGGGTAAGGCTTGGAAGAAGGACAGGACTTTGTCTCGGAAAGAAGGCAATATCCCTGGAGTAGGAGGGGACACTGTTGCTGTGGGGGAGGGAGGTGGGGGGAGGGGGAGGGGGTAGAGGATAAGGGGGGGAAGGAAGGGGGTTGGTCGGTCAAGAAGCTCCTTGAAGCTAAGGATATCTATCAAGCTGGAGAGTGTCTTGCGTTTTGACCTCTTGGCGAGATCGTTATGGCAAAAGGTTTGAAGTTATGGAACAGGTTCGAGGTGGCACCTTGTCCATTCGCCTTCCCATGAGCTCTAACTCTGAACTGAATAAAACAGCATGGGTTCTAAATGGTACACAATTTTGCTGTGGTGCTGTGCATTTGGAAAAAAAAAAAGTAGAATGGACGGGATTGTCGAGGGCACACGGAACCCTCGATAAGAAAGTGTCTTGATGTCAGCCAAGGACATCTATCAACGATGATAACAAGAAAATGTAATATTTCTATTTTCTTCATGGAGCAGGGGATACTGGCAGTAAGACCATGCGTCGCAAGAGATGGGGGTAGACGTATAGAGATAGAGATACATGGATAGATAGAAATATATATATATATATATATATATATATATATATATACATATATATATATACATATATATATATATATATACATATATATATATACATATATATATATATATACATATATACATATATATATATATATATATATATATATATGTACAACACCGAATGGGTCCCAGTGATTAGCGATACATTTTAACGACCACAATGCACTTTAATTCTAAGCCATCAACATTGCAGAAATTGAAATGCGGTTCTGCCGAGGACTCGAACTCAGCGATCACACGACAAGTGCCGTAGTAACTAACCTATATATATATATACATATAAATATATATTATATATATATATATATATATATATATATATATATACATATATATATATATATATATATATATATATATATATATAGAAACAGAGAGAGAGCGAGAGAGAGAGAGAGAGAGTGGGGAGAGAAGAGAATATCTCTTATTTCCAAGGGAGCAAAAGGGCAGGCGTTACAAGGTTAGAAAGTTACAGAGAGCAGAGATCATTCATTGGCTGTGGGCCATGGAGAACGAGGCTCCCATTGGCCCAAGCTCCGTGAGGAGCAAATTGTCGATTGAGAAAAATCGAGACTTGGTTGAATCGGAGGAGATCGGGGACATCAAACAAAGAAAGTGTCGAGGTATTGATGAGGGAGGCCATTCGGAGGCTGAGGCAATTACTTCGGGAGAGGGAAAGGGGAACCACTTCGGAGGAAGGAAGGTTCTTGGTCGACGGAAAAGAACCCGTGAGGAGAGTGGCGGGAGGGTGGATTGGCCAAGGAGACACTAAAAGTGAAAAATAACCGAATTTGTCAACCCTTTGTCTGCTGTATCGCTCCCTGAGATGAATAGTATCGTCTGACGACATTCGATAGTGAAATAGTTCAGCGTTAGATATAATGAAATGTAGATAGTATGTCATTTTGTATAAGATGGAAGTTGATGCGGATTTGTTCACATTGCCACGGTGTCGTTCCTTAAACCAAACGAAATCATCTGGAGCCAATCAGGATAGAATGTGCAAAGAATTTCATCACAACAAAAGGATTACTTGAACCAGTCTTAACGCTGACAACCAGAGACAACCTCTATTTTTTTTTCATTTTTGCTGTTTCGAGACATTGTGAAAAATGACGAACCACATTGAAAGTATCGTTCAGTCGATTCCAAATAAAATCATCTGGAGCCAATCAGGATAGAATGTGCAAAGAATTTCATCACAACAAAAGGATTACTTGAACCAGTCTTAATGCTGACATGTAACCAGAGACAACCTCCATTTTTTCATTTTTGCTGTTTCGAGACATTGTGAAAAATGACGAACCACATTGAAAGTATCGTTCAGTCGATTCTTTAATGGGAAGGATTCATTCACGCCAGGGCAAGTGACAGTCACCGTACATATACATGGTCGAACCTTAGTTTTCACAGTTATGAATCGTGAACGAAATCTAACGATATAAGTCGCTAACAAAACACGAGGATTTAAGTAACATTCATTAAAAATTATATATTAATCGTTATTTTTCGTATCTAATACGCAAACTTGTTGAAATATCAGAATGGTTTTGGTTTTTCGTTCTCAAAATACTGCTCGTCTTTAGATTATAATAGTTTAATAAAAATGTGAGAGAGATTATTGTTCTTAATCAACGATTTACGGCCATACTAATGTGCGTTTCATCATACTCTTTATCTATTGATTTATTCATCAATTTACATATATATTCACTTATTCCATTAATTTATTTTCCTCTATCCAGCCACCTCGCTGTTTGGTAAAGCTTCCTGTGATCATATTTTTCCAAAATAATCCATTGAAATTAATTTGCTGATAGGTAACGCAGTCCTCACAACTTACGGTAAATGTGGTTTTCATAATCCCTATATTATTGAAACGTGTTATTTTAAATCCGACGGATTTTCCCCCTCCAGTTTTATCGTACAATCATGTTTATGGATAGACACTATGTTTGCATGCGTGTGTGTGTGTGTGTTCACTTGGTCTTTGGATCACGTGTTGGACTCGTGATCGACAGCTATTTCCCTCCTGGAAGAGAGCTCAGAGCTCGTAGGTCCGATCTATGGGTAATGCTATGACCTTGCACACACACACACACCCAACTCCCCGCCCACGAGAGTTGGAGTAACACCCCTCAGCGCTGCGATACTGATATTATTTCAGTCGAACCCGGACCTCCGTAGTGGCAGGCCAGAGCTCTAACCACAGTGTGTGTGTGTGTGTGTGTGTGTGTGTGTGTGTGTGTGTGTGTGTGTGTGTGTGTGTGTGTGTGTGTGTGTGTGTGTGTGTGTGTGTTTGTGTGTGTGTGTGTGTGTGTGTGTGTGTGTGTGTGTGTGTGTGTGTGTGTGTGTGTGTGACCGAGAGAGTACGTATGAATGCTTACCTATTTCTCCGTATAAATACATTTATTTTTAACGCAATAATGAAAGAGAGCTTGTACATAAAAGACTCATCAGTCTTCCACCATCATCCAATATTTCAACTCAACCTCCTTGGCGGGTTTCCGCCGCTAAAGTAGCCTTGTTAGCGGCATAAACCATGTAACAGCCAAAATTTGAGAAATGAAGCGAATTTGCACTGCACGTTCACCTTCCCAAAGGAAATATTGCTCCCCGTATGAAATACTGACAACACACGCTCTATACAGCTTATATCTTATGGTCTTCATTAACAACACCCCCACGGACCAGA
>NC_134797.1:29961468-29963968 GCF_046742065.1 Oratosquilla oratoria
TACATATACATATAATGTACATACACATATACATATACATATACTGTACATATACATATACAAATACGTATACATATACATATATACCAAATATATGGATAGATTGAAAGAGAGAGAGAGACAGAGTTTAACGAATGTTTGCACAGCATTGAAAGAGATCATTCGCGACAGAGCCCGAATTCTTGAGAGAACCAACTAACTTTTGGCTCTAGAATTAAACGTGCTTGGACTTTCATACAACTACACTCGTTAGCCGGCAATAAAAGACAATTTTTACTCTTCACCTTGGTTTTGGCGCTATTCTATCAATAAGAACTATTGAGAACAAGGTGATATTAAGCCTTTTTTATGGAGACGAAAGGAGATATATGGTTGTTCTCATGAACGTGGGTCTGTTCACTTTAAGTGGCGACCTGTCTTATGCCGCATTTCCATTTAGTAGTACACTTTCATCATAGCTACCGCCAGGCAATTTTATTCCTCCCAAGTAGAATCCCTTCAAAGCGAAAGAGACCTATATCGATAATATCATGCCATAAAGAAAATATATGTATAACAAAGATGTCTCTTCATGTCTCTTCATGGTTTTGGATCCCTAAATACTGGCCCGCTTTTTACCAATCAGTTCATAAGTCTTGTCCTTTTGGATATACCCTGTCTGCTGCCAAACAATTTAATTCAAGTCTTGGTCAATCTTTCACCCTTGAAAGAGCATAACTTCATTAGTACCGGGTGTCACTTTTGTTTTCAATCTGGTCATCGCAAGGCGATTTGATCCAATGACGTTTTTTCAGTAGTCAAGGGCTCGATTCGCCCCATTCTTTAACGGTTGGCCTTTCTCTTTTTAGTCTGGTGACTTGATTCTTTTCCGAGACACTCATTCAGTGGCTGTCCTGCCCTGCCTCTAATAAGCAATAACCGGATGCTTGATGTCGAAGATATTCATTCGAGTTACCATAGTTTTATTTTATTTTTTCATCAAGGGGAATGTCTTACAACTCAAAGAATTATAATATGTCCTCTAAGTCTATTTGCACAGTAACAATTTTAAGTAAGTACTGAGGAGATTGGAGTTCGTTGGGGCAGAAGCTATTTCGACCAATCAGGAGGAAAGGATTGTCGAAGGGGGCGTGGCCAGAGTGACATAAACGGACCGCAGTTCTGTTTCTGTTATCCAAAGTAGCCGTACCCAAACCTTGAGGAAAAGCGTACACACGTACACACACACACACACACACACACACACACACACACACACACACACACACACACACACACACACACACACACACACACACACACACGCACACACTCACTCGGTGGCGTGGTTGGTAGAGTCCCAGACTGTCAGTATGGGTACCGGCGGTACCTGGTTCGAATCCTGCCCAGGGCTGAAATTATTTCAGTATCACTGCGCTTCGAGTCGTTACTTCAACTCTCGTGGGCGGGGAGTTGGGTGTGTGTGTGTGTGTAAGGTCATAGCATTACCCATAGATCGGTCATACGAGCTCTGAGCTCTCTTCCGGGAGGGAAATAGCTGTAGATCACGAGTTCAACACGTGATCCAAAGACCAAGGTGAATCACACACACACACACACACACACACACACACACACACACACACACACACACACACACACACGCCTGCATACACACAAGCACACACAGGTTAAGATATGATATATACTCTTAAGGAGATAAGGAAACTGATTATAAGTGAAAGATATTACTCCAGCCATAGACATGTTTTGAGAAAATGTTAGTGTAATAATGATGATTGTGATGATGGACTATAGTGGTGACATTTGTGTTGGATTTAGTGTAGGTGATGGTGACAGTGGGGATGGTGATCACTGTGGTGATGGAGAAATTGTTGGAGAGAAAATGGAAACGAAGGCAAGTGTGAGAGAAGATCTCACTACCGAAATGAGAAGATGACGTCACTGGTGGAGAAGAACAAATTACCGGTTTTGCGATTGGTGGAAATGTTCCAGGCAGAGGACCGTTACAATCTGTTCATTTTAACAAGGCGGAACTTTATTACAACTTGAAAAATATGTAATTTACTACAGCAGTGGAAAACATGTCGAAACGCGAATAGGAGTTTGAATGAATAACCATGATAAGGCGACTAAAAGACCACGGGTTCCACGGGATTCGAAAAAGTACGAATCAACTCGTTGGCAACATTGGTATAGAAAACTAAAACTCCACCATTATAGATGGTGGTGATGATGATGATGATGATGATGATGATGATGATGATGATGATGATGATGATGATGATGATGACGATGTTGACGATGATGATGATAGTAATGATGATGATGATGATGATGCCGATGTGGACGATGACGACGATGTTGGCGATGATGATGATGATGATGATGATGATGATGATGATGCTAATAATGATGACGATGACGACAATGTCGATGATGATGATGATGATGATGATGATGATGATGATGATGATGGCGATGACGACGATGTTGTTGA
>NC_134797.1:29973968-30016468 GCF_046742065.1 Oratosquilla oratoria
TGGTTGTACACAAGCGTACAAACAAACGCGCGCGTACACACACACACACACACACACACACACACACATACACAAGCAAACAAACACATACACACGCCATGCACAATGGAGAGAGTAACAGAGAGAAAAGTGAGTGAGTGAGTGAATGTGTGAGTGAGTGAGTGAATGAGTGAGTGAGGGGCGGAGGGAGGGAGGGATAAAAAGGAATCAACCAAAGAAATGATCACGAAGTCATAACCGTGACAACGAAGTAGGAAGATCTTATTTACCGCACGAGCGACAATTGTTTCAAAAGATTTGTCTTTTCCCTAGCAACGTCTATGGAAATCCTCTCAGTACGCGTATGTAATACCGCTCCAAACATCCCCATTAGTATTTGAGGAATAATTTGTTGTAATATGTATTTTCAGTAGCAGTTACGTCAGTGTTGGATAAATAATATTATATGAAAAAGACAAGCCAATGCAACGATTTCAATATATACATATACTGTATATATTCATATATACATACATACATATATATATATATATATATATATATATATATATATATATATATATATATATGTATGTACATCACAACTAACACCACAGTCGGACGAAAGAAAGAGTTGAGTAAGCGAAAATATATATTTCGATTGCTAACTGCAGTCCTCTACTGAAGAGGATTGCAGTTAGCAATCGAAATATATAGTTTCGCTTACGCAACTCTTTCTTTCGTCCGGGTGTGGTGTTAGTTGTGATCTACAAATGAGTTACTATATTTCTCACCAGATATATATATATATATATATATATATACATACATATATATATTTACATATATATATATATATATATATATATATATATATATATATATATATATATAAAAATATTTAAAATTTGTTTGAGACAAATGAGAGAGTGATAGGAGGGGAAGGGTAAACGAAGGTGGGCTAAGAATACATTTATTGTCCTAACGTTTCGGTCTCTATGACCTTCTTTGGAGGACTCGCTACAATACATTTTGATCACGAAATTTATACCTGAAGTGGGAGGAACTCGAAGCTTGACGAGTTCCTCCCACTACATGAATAAATTTTGTGATCAAGATGTACTGTACCGAGTCCTCCCAATAAGGCCAAAGAGACCGAAACGTTATGGCATTAAATGTATTCTTAGCCCATCTTCGTTTACCTTTCCCCACCTATCACTCTTACATATAAGTATATATATATATATATATATATATATATACATATATATATATATATATATATATATATGTATATGTATATATATACGTGTATATATATATATATATATATATGTATATACACATATATATATATACATGTATATATGTATATACACACACACACGCACACACACACACACACACATATATATATATATATATATTTATATATATATTGATTTCAAAGCATCACGATTTATGTTATATTATGTACATGAATGTATTTTTCCTCTCTACTCATTCATATAGCTTTATGACATACTCAGTGTTAGGAGTAGTCCTTACGACCGGTCCTTACCTCGTCACTCCCGTCCTCACCTTTTCTCTGCCCACATTTGATTTCCGAGCTGTCTCATCTACCCTCCCTCAAGGGAATCGCCCGTGGGGCCAGAAGATGACTAATCAGTGCTAGGGTCTGCCACGTGAACACAAAACCTCGTTGAGGAAAAACACGTGCAATGCTATTATCGGCCAGCCACCACTAAACCTGGATCTCGGCCATCCACGTGACGTAACACTGAACCTATTGAAGAACGCATACACTCTGTCTTCGTGAGTCACCGGCGTCAAACGCTTTGCCGCAGACTTCTCCACAAAGCACACGTGATTTCATGCCAATTAAGAGCATGGGTCATGACCTGCCCGTGTATATAAGAGCTGAATGGACGCCAAAGATTCAGATCACCTTAGAGCAGTATACGTGAGGCTAGCTCGCTGCTCCTTGCTTTTCGACACTCAACAAAGTGATTACCCTGTTGTTTTGACTTCCTCTTTTGTTTTCTTCATCATTATATAATGGTCTTACACATACCATTCACATGTCTCTGGTCTTAATAAATAAATAAATAAAATAAAATAAATTTATTCCATTCCACTACATTTTGTTTTATGTTATTCTAGTATTTTGTACATCACTCTCCTGGTGACTTTTCCATCTTCAACGTTTTTGTTACCCTTCACCTTTCCCTCTTCCTGGATCGCTTACTACTATTTTTTCCTTTCCACCATTTGTTTTAATAAATCTTCCACTCTTAAAGAACAAATGATTCATGTTTCCTGATTTTACTTTCAACCCCGTCCCATCCTAATCTTCTTGAATTCAACCCAAATTTTATTTTTCCTCTTTTAAAGGTTTCAGCGAGCTCTCCTTTCCACACATTAATTGCCTCCGTTTTCTTTATATTTTTTCTATTTCTGTCTAAATATTATTTCATATTTACTGAAAGTTAATTTATTTGAGTAAGGATGTAAAGGAAAAAACTCTGATTTTTTCTTTTTTTGTATAAGTCTATTTTTAATATACATTTTAGCGCAATAATTTTAAATGAAGTTTAACCTTGGTTGTTTAGTGTATATTATGGGCAAGGGAATAACTTCAAAGTTAACAAAGACCATATGTAAGAGGAAGCTCACGCAAGATCCAGCCCAGAATTAACAGAACCTTTTGGCAACTGACCCAGGGTGGGCTGCGAAGTATGTCGAACTCAGCAAGATAACGACTTCCTCATTGGTTGTCGACAGACAGCTTCTGCTCAAGTCAGGTACACTAATTTTTACTTCTGATGCAATTCTCATGCATTTTTTCTTCCAACCACTCCATTCTCCTTAGAACTTGTAATGGTGACATTTCTCGTCTTTTTATGTATATATTTCCAGTTTTGTTTACTTATTAATATATATATTTACTATTGTATATTTTTGTGAGCATTTTTGTAATCGCAATGCGATTCGTGCCTGTTTCCCGCCAACGCAAGGTTGGCGTGGGTTTAGTCTTCTTCCTGTCTTCGAAGTGTACGCACGTCTGTCAGTGCTTTGATAAAAATACTTTAAACAAATAATTATCTTTTTTTATTCAGCCACCCCATACAAACTTCGGGGACATGCTATGGCTCAATGACTTCGCGAGGTTTAAACAGCCCCCTCGGAAGGTCATTCGCGTGGGTTCGAATTTGATCACTTCGCGGAGGTTAGAAAGAGTCTCCAATCACCGAGACCAAAATAATTTCGCAAGACACCATCCGAGCCATAACCAAGAGAGTTTCTGACGTAAAATCGAATCAGGACATTCTTAGAAATAGAATATGATGTGAGTTCTTGACCTCGTTTCATTTCAACCTTCCTCTGAGATCAACCGCTTTTCTTTGACTTTCTTCACGATGTTTAAAACATGTCTTTTAACTTTCTGATGAGCCCAAGGGTATAGCAGCGTGTGTCTGGGTATCTGTAAAAGAGACGAGGCGCTTTTTCTCGTGTTCATTTTAGTTCACAAAGACTGACACTTTGTCAAGTGGACACTTCGTAGGTCTTATAAGATTAAGACTGCTCTGAAGCCTTAAGGTCCTACAAAAATTAAACAGTTCATCGCCTGCCCTCTTTTCCAATTCTAAAATAATCCTACTGGAAAGACTGAAATGAGGACAAGGTATTATACAAGGATAACAAGAAAACGAAACTGCATTAATAGGTGTGCAGAATTCAGCCTCATCTGTTTAGGCATGAGGAATAAAGTGCGCCAGAATAATCACTGATTAATCTTCACTCAAGGCAACGCATCCCATTAGGTCCACGTACAAACACATTCCAACTTGTTGCCAAGTGTTGCTTCTGACGACAGTGTTTGGGCGGGAATGAAATATCAGAAAATAAGGTTATATCATTAGTCGAGAGGTTTTCCACACTTCCACTTTGGCATGGTTCCCTGGAAAGAGGCTTTCATGTTTGTACATATGTGTGTATATATATATATATATATATATATATATATATATATATATATACATATATATATATATATATATGGGGGTGTATTGCAGTATTTCACAAATGACACGTGAATATAATTTGCAGAAAAAAAAACACTGGTAAATAAGAAACGTAGTCCAAACGTTTTCTTCTATTTAAGACATCATCAAGGGAATACAATAGAGGAGATACAGACAGTATATTCAACTTTTCTAGCTAACGTCTTGAGTTTACGGTATTAGGGACTACTATCAAAATTCCTTCCGCGTATTGGCACTAACATGTACCCCTGAGCATGATCTTAGCGTAGTAATTTTTCTTTCTAGTTCTTCCATATAGAAAGAAGCTGCTACTGGGCTGAGAGGAGAGACCATGGGAAGCCCACCGTGATGGAAAATTTCCATACCTTTGAAAACGATCGATCTAAAGATTATACATAAAGAAATCAATTTAATGGGTTCCTTCTTAGCTAGTAGCAGTTCGACATTGTGAATGTACACCTCTTTTTGATAGTAATTATCCCTTCTTCTGTGGATACATTAGTGAACAAAATTTGAATATCGAAACTGCCTAATTTCTTGTTAGTAAGGTCTCCTTCCCTCGGTCTACTTAACAGGCCAGAGAAATTCTTTAAAAGGTACACTGCTGATATTGCCTAGAGTCTTTACATGGAGATTTGCCAAAACATTTGATAATCTGTATGCAGCTAATTCTATTCCCGAAGTTGTTGCTTCAATGGGTATGCTTGATTTGTGTGTTTTGGGCAAACTTCTCTGATGTTGGGATCGTAATTTCTTATGATAAGCCTAAAAGTCTCCTACATCTATCCTCTTCAGAATGCCCTTCACCTTCTTATTGATTTTTTTTTTTTTTGTTCTCTGAAAATCCATTATATTTCTTTTCATAATCTTTTATAAGTATTTGTATATTCAACGAATTTTAAAAATTCCTATCGTACTCTGTTTCATCTATGACACACACACACACACACACACACACACACACACACACACACACACACACATATATATATATATATATATATATATATATATATATATATATATATATATATGGATTCTGTACTCCTATCCCCTGTCCATCAGTCTGAAATGTCTGAATTGGTTTACTTCTGGTTTGAGTCTCGATCCTTCAGCTCAGGCCGACTGGACCGCTCTCGTGCAAATCACAGGAAATGGCCTCCCTGGTGTACACGCCCAGTCAACACACACACACACACACACACACACACACACACACACGCACACACATTTGTATCCATATGTACAAACGACCACGACTCTCCCGTGCATAGTCAGTGAAACGAACAACGAGAACGGGGTTCCTGGTGCGGCAGAACACAATTTCAGGGCCCAATTACGGTAACAAATCCTGTTCACATGCTCTCCAGCCCTTAAAAAACAGAAAGTGTTCACTGTGTTATTTCAATGGACGATGTGGAAAGTCCATCGCTGAGCTCTCGTAAAGTTTATTTCATATGAAATATTATTGGAGCTGAAATATTCATACACAACACAGCGCAGACTTTTTAAACGACTAACGAGGACAATGAACTCATCAGCATGTCGAACATAGGTTCTTAATCTATTTTCTCATGGATTCCATCTTTATGTATTGCTGTTCCGTAGGTTTTTTTTCCAAAATACTGAAAAATCGCTAAACATCCACTAATCATCATTAGTTTTTGTTTTGTGAAATTCTGTGACTCCCCAACCGGACATGGGCGCCAATTTGAGAACCAAATTTGGAGAGGAATACAGCTTTGAATTTTGCGTTCTTTTCTACATTCATTCCTGGCACAGGCTGGTGTGATCCTTACTGTGTGCACAATGAAAAAAAAAAAATAAAACCACTCTTCAAAAACTATAATACCCCGAGAACTTAGGATACCATTTATAATATACACCGGAATTCAAGTTGATGATGTTTAGCCATGACGCATGTCTAATAAGAAACAAATGTTTCCTGTATATTTGTATATCATAGTAAGCTAACGGAAGCTAAAGGGAGCTACTGTTCAATGTATAAGTAATAATCATTTTTGCCTCGAATTTCACTGGAAACCTACAGCTCTCTAACACTTGGGAATGGTCTTTGGAGACTTCCACAGATCTATACAAGAAACATAGGACTGTTTGTATTAGATTAATATGAGACTTTTTCTGCGTCATACGCTTGTAATTGTAAGAGAAAAAGAACAGTTACTGGTGTTCAGCTCTCTCATGATTAACGGAAAATGGAATACAGTCCAGCTTGTTGTAGAGAGATATTGAGCCAAGTCCGAGGACTAAGTGCCAGACCTCGGGGTTGCACCTTCAACTCGGTCATGGTACCCTCGTTTCGTAACGTCTGATGATGTCCAGAAGAAAATATATAAAGCGCGTCAACGTAATGAAAGAGCTAATTGACATAACTGATTGATAAAAGTACATTAAGAAAAACACATCGTAATTTGAGTCCATAATATATACGTATAACAACAAAGCAAAATTATAACGTGAAAGTCCCGAGGCAACAGCTGGTTTTGTCTTTTATATTTCTTTGTTATTTATTCATACTCCACAGTATTCTTTTGACCTTTTTTATCACAAAAATTATTTTTTTTATCTCAGCCAATCGCCAACCAGGTAGACACTGTATGCATACGCCATTTTCTTCGTATTCCCATTTTCTGTGGTTCTGAATCTGTTAACTAAATATTTCCCCTGTTTCTGTTTCCACCTTAGAGCTGTCAACCATTTCCTTTTATTCTTAAACCCTTTATCAAGAAATTCCCTATTGCTATCAAAATTTGCAAATGTCCATCTGTCCAATTCTCCAAAATTTGATGTTTTTCGACCACTTTCTCCCATGCCAGCCGCCTTGTTCTCATCGAATTCAAATTTCTTTCAAACATCCGTGGCCACGGCCTCCCAAGTCAAAAGTATCTATTATTTCTGCGTTTCCCTTCCTGGTTTCTTCTTTATCTTTTTTTTTTTTTTTCGTTCTGTGATTTCTCTGTCTCCGTTTTCTGTTGGCTCCGATATTTCGCCTTAATCTAGTCAAAATCAACAATGAACGCACGTGCTCTTCTCCGGAGTATTGGATGTTTTCTTTCTTCTCACAGGTCAATCATTACTGAGGTCCGATTGAGCATATAGAATTCCATTTGCCTTCCCCTTTCCTTGAAATTTATTTCCAATGTTGAAAGTTGGAGGAAGATTCTTCATGGCCTTTGCTTGGGAAACCCAAAGTATCCCCTCCGCACACCAAAAAAATTATATAAATAAATAAAAAGATAAATAAATATTACAATGTTATTTTCATTTCTAAAGTAATCATATCCAAAGAATTGCAATAAAAAACATTCCGGGAGAAAAGATTATTAGATATGTTTTTTTTTATTTTTTTTTTATTTTTTTATTTAATTATTTTTTTACATTAAGAGAGTGTCCCAATTGTGGTTCATGGATTTTTATCAAAATCTATTTTCGTAAATACACACACACACACACACCGGTTAATAATGCCGTCGATTTTGAAATCAATGTAAGCAGCTTTTTCTTTTCGCATATTTCTTACGCCCAGAGTATAAAACGTTCAATGATATATTCCTCGTCCATTGTGAAATAGGTGATGCATTCTCTATTGTTTCAGTAAGCCGTTCAATATCTATTGAGTATCAAATATTCGTTATTCCATTCATTGTTATAATGCTCTTTTGGTGTTTTTGATCGGCCTATGAACTAAAGCAATGTTTGATATAAAGTGGGTTAAATCTTGCGTAGTAAGCTCCGATTTGCGGATGTTTAAACTCACAGACACACAGACGGACACATAGGCATACACACACACACGCACACACTCTCTTTCTCTCTCTCTCTCTCTCTCTCTCACACACACACACACACACACACACACACACACACACACACACACACACACACACAGACTCACTCATACACACACATACACACACACACACACAGACACACACACGCGCGCGCGCACGACTCGTGGCTCAGTGGTAGAGTTTCCGGCCGCCACTACGGCGGTCAGGGTTCGAATCCAGCCCAGGGCTGAAATAATTTCAGTATCACTGCGCTACGAGTCGTTACTCTAAATTTCGTGGGAGGGGAGTTGGGTGTGTGTGTGTGCGTGTAAGGTCACAGCAGTAACCATACATTGATCATATACGAGCTCTGACCTCTCTTCCGGGAGGGAAGTAGCTGTCGATCACACACACACACATACACACACACATACACACACACACACACACACACACACACACACACACACACACACACACGTAGACACCTAATTCTCATCGTCTCTTCAAGTGTTTTGAGCCAGAGCAGGGCACAGCTGAACAAGCATCGACGGTCCTTCTCCTGTCCCCGTTCCCCCCTTGAGCTACTTGCCCAAGCTCACTTCGCTTTCCCTTTCTCCCTTCCCTCCTTCCCTTTCCTTTTCTCCCTTCCCTCCTTCCCTTTCTTTTTCTCCCATCCCTCCTTCCCTTTCCTTCTTCCCTTTCCTTTTCTCCCTTTCCCTTTCTCCCTTCCCTCCTTCCCTTTCCCTTTCTCCCTTTCCTTCTTCCCTTTCCTTTTCTCCCTTCCCTCCTTCCCTTTCCTTTTCTCCCTTCCCTCCTTCCCTTTCCTTTTCTCCCTTCCCTCCTTCCCTTTCCCTTTCTCCCTTTCCTTCTTCCCTTTCCTTTTCTCCCTTCCCTCCTTCCCTTTCCTTTTCTCCCTTCCCTCCTTCCCTTTCCTTTTCTCCCTTACATAAGAATATAAGAACATAAGAAATAAAGGAGACTGCAAAAGACCATAAGGCCTACACTAGGCAGCTCCGTATCCATCACCCACCTGTCATCCCCATCCATAAAGTTGTCTAATCGTTTTATAAAACAACTGATAGTGTCAGCGCTTACTACGTGGTTACTAAGTTTATTCCATTCATCGACCACCCTATTTGTAAACCAATTCTTGCCTATTTCCTTCTTAAATCTAAATTTGTCCAGTTTATACCCATTACTGCGAGTCCTGCCCTGTTGTTTTATTATGATGACCTTGTTTGCATCACCCTTGTTATAGCCTTTGATCCACTTGAACACTTCTATTAGATCACCCCGCACTCTGCGTCTTTCCAGAGAGTGTAAGTTTAGGTGCCTAAGCCTCTCTTCGTAAGGCAAATTTCCGAGTCCTTGTATCATTTTGGTCATTCTTCTCTGTACTGATTCTAGTGAATTTATGTCCATTTTGTAGGACGGAGACCAAAACTGTACCGCATAGTCAAGGATGGGTCCTAACTATCGCTAGATAGAGTTTAATAATTACCTCTGCACTTCTATTTGTTACCGTCCTAGCAATGAAGCATAATGCTCTGTTTGCTTTATTTCTGGCGCTAATGCACTGCTTCCTGGTTTTAAGGTCCGGACTCACCAGAACTCCCAAGTCCCTCTCGCACTCAGATTTTTCTAAAAACGTGTCATCTAAGTTGTATCTATTTTCGGGGTTGTGTAGCCCTACGTTTAACACGCTACACTTAGAGATATTGAAGTTCATTTGCCATTTCACCGACCATGTAAACAGTTTATTAAGATCATCCTGCAGAATCTGGGCGTCTTCTCCTGACCTAATTAGGCGTCCTATTTTAGTGTCGTCCGCAAACTTACTAACATCAATTTTTACCCCATCGTCTATGTCGTTTATATACATAATGAACAATAAGGGACCCAAAAACCGAGCCCTGGGGGACCCCGCTAGTAACATTGCCCCACCTAGATTTTATTCCATTTATGGTGACCCGCTGTTTTCTGTTACTAATCCAAGCTCTAATCCATTCTAACACTTTTCCTCCAATGCCATGGGCTTTGATTTTATTTAGTAGTCTCTGGTGTGGCACTTTGTCGAACGCTTTGCTAAAGTCAAGGTAAATAACATCGTAATTTTCATTGTTGTCTGACGCCTTATATACCTTAGTGTAAAAGGATAGAAGATTAGTCACGCATGACTTACCTTTGGAGAAACCATGCTGTGAATCACGAATTAAATTATGCCCTTCAATGTGTTCTCTGAGTCTATTTACTATTATTGATTCAAGCATTTTTCCTATAACCGATGTCAAACTGATTGGCCTGTAGTTGCATATGGTCGATCTATCTCCCTTCTTAAAAACAGGAACAACGTTTGCCTGCCTCCAAGCAGTTGGAACAGAACCAGTGTCTACCGATTTATTGAATATTTCAGTTAACTGGTCGCAGATTTCAAATTTACACTCTTTAAGCATTCTTGGAAAAATTTCGTCCGGACCCGGAGTTTTTGTAGCTTTAAGTCTGTCAATCTGCTTGATAACTTCTTCTTTACTAATACTGATATTAGTTAGGCTATTTTCTTCATCCCCTCTGAAAATCGGATCGCAGTCAGGTACTTTATCTAACCTCTCATTAGTAAACACCGATAGAAAATAATTGTTAAACTCCTCACTCATTTTTCCCTCCGATTCTATCATGACATTTTCATCGTTTTTAATTGGTCCTATTCTTTCTTTATTTTTTTGTTCTATAGAGGTGAAAAAAAACTTTGGGTTGGATCTTGATTGAGTGGCAACCTTAATTTCATAATTACGTTTCGCTGTGCGTGTATTCCTTTTAACCAGCTTCACCATTTCGTTATATCTTGATATAAAGTGTGATTCCCCCCTTTTTTTTTTTATTACGTAAAGTCCTCTTCTCCTTCCGATCTCCTGATTCAATCTGTCCGTCATCCATTTGGGAGTATTACTATTCCTTCGTACTAACTTCAAGGGGATAAATGTATTTTGTGCATTAATAATTAGATCTGCCAGATTGCTATACATCTCATCCAAAGTACTGACCTGATTTTTGGGCCGTCGCCCCGAATCGACCTGACCCCAAGGCACGCGCATCAATCTCTTTGACCCAGACCTGATCTAAGGTATGCGTATTTCTCTCTTTGACCCTCCTTCCCTTTCCTAACACTTCATTCCCATCATTTTCCCGATTCTCAAAAGAGTTTTTATAGTACCTCCGACGTGTACCCCCATTGTCATGAAATATCTGTTCACGAATTATCTTAAAAAAAGAAAAGAAGAAGAAGAAAAAGTAAAAATCCATTCCCCATTACGAACTTGTTCTGTCATCAGACAAGCTCGAACACAAGGACGAAGCAGAAAACAGAAACTTAAAAGCATTATGATGTTTGAAAATGAACTTTGATTGAGAGAATGAAATATAAATAATTTCAAAGGAGTTAAGATAATAATAAAATGATAATAACAATTAAATAAAGGAAGAGATAAACAGATTATCGATTAGCTGTCCAGAGAATCGAACGCTAACGATCGAGCAGTTGGAGTGGACCAACGCGGCAAAAAAAAAAAAAAAAAAAATATAATAATATATATATATATATATATAATAATATAATAATAATAATAATAATAATAATAATAATAATAATAATAATAACAATGATAATAATAAAATAATAAATAAATAAATAGATAAATAGATAAATATATAAATAAAATAAATAAATAAAAATACATAGATAAACAAATAGATGAATAAGAACACACACACGTAAGAAAGATATACTAGTATAAAGAGGCTATTGTAGGGTTTTCCAAAGGACTCAGTAACATTTACTAAGTGTAAAATACGTGAAAGAGAAACATATCAAAAACGAAAAATCACACAAGAAAAATGACAAGCATCATTACTTTATGTAAGCAAGTCGACATTCAATATGTAAACATATAATAAAATTAGTCAACTTGTTGTACTGTGGTTTTAACAGAACACGAGAAGAATACAAGAATATGGTTTCAAAAGGCATCAGAACGTCGTGCTTACAAAAAAAGTGGTAAAGATGAAACTAATAACAAGATATTCATATGTAAGTACGTCCCATCAAATCAAGCAGTGATTTGCATGAAATATAAAGGAATGCACGACGGTGATATGAGATTACCCATAAGGAATAAAACACCGGTAATTCATACTCTTTAACAACAAACAATCATTTATGCTATATGTATGAGACCCTAATTAGTAAGCCCATTTACCTCTGAAATAAGATTATCTTATGTATTGATTCTCTATAAACGATGGCATCAATGAAGCATCTTAGTCCCCATAGCTACGACTTTTATGGTTTAATTAATCACCTAAGTAATAACATATACATTGAAATGAATAACAATATGAATAAAGGTGCATAAAGTGAACCACTTAGTAATATTAGTTCTTGATATACGTGAAGCAGAAAAGTGAAGAAAAATGATCGCGTAAAATTCCCGAGGCAACAGCTGGCGGTTGCCCGAGAGATTTTCATCAAAACGTATCATTATATGCCTGCTGGACTTAGAACCTAATTTTCTGCCAAATGTTATACAAGATATAATGTCGACCATGTATCACAATACATTAAGGACGCCTGAATTATTCATGAATTATGATACATAGGTGCAAGAGGGTAATTTATATGGCCACACATGATTAGACTGATGAGATGTAGGGCCTTGCTCTTAAACAAACACTTAAATTTCCTCCGGCAGATGACCCGGATCTTCAACATTGCATCGGGTCTTGATCGTGAGAAAGTGCTTCTCAAACTCACATATGCATTTCAAGTTCTTTTATCACCTACTAACCTTATGCATCTAAATTTTATTTACCTTATCTTTTTTATGATAACTAAATGCAATGTAATACGAGTGTAACAGTTTGAGAGAAACAAAAAAAGCCTTCACCGTGATTAGTCGAACAGATATGAAATACACACACATTCCCTCCACGTCATACCTCACTGGAGACAAGAGACGCAAACAGAAAGCGTTGCTAGGACCTGCTGATAGGACCTCTCCTTTCTCGCTTCGCCTAGGATGTGAGGACGTGACACCATACATACATACAAATATAACACAATCTAAATCTTCTCCGACTTGGTACCACCAACTCGCTCCTCGTCGCTCCTCTCCTACCGGCCCGACTCCCGGCCACGACTCCCGGCCCCGACTCCCGGCCACGACTCCCGGCCACGACTCCCGGCCACGACTCCCGGCCACGACTCCCGGCCACGACTCCCGGCCACGACTCCCGGCCCCGACTCCCAGCCACGACTCCCGGCCACATAATTCTTGTTTCCCTCCGAGACGCTCTGTGCTTTTGTGGGCGTGTGTCCACGATGCCTCCCTCCTCTCCGGCAATGTAATTAGGTTTCGGACGTTCCCGTAACCGGTGCAACTCGCATCAACAAAGTTTTGTTCTCATATGATTTTTTGTTTTGTTTTTTTTACCTTACTATCCCTTACCAACTTCTCTTTCATTTCCATCTCTTTCCTCTCTCTCTCTCTTTTTCTCTCTTTTCTTTACTTCTCTCTCCCTTCTTTCTTTGTTCTCCTCCACTCTTACCCCTCCTCCGTCCATCTTTATTCTTTTTGATTATTTTCGCCAGCTTCTTCTATTCCTTACTATCCACTCTTTACGGCATTCCTCCTTTGTCTTATCTATATTTCCTCTCCCTTCCACTCTTCCCTTCTTTTCTTCAAACCTCCTTCTTCTCTTCTCTTCTACCTCCTCTTTTCTTCTCCTTCCTATTTTCTTCCATCTTCTCCCGCCGCCCTGTATCGGGTACTGAGTGCAGAGTTTTATAAAGTCAACACTTTTTGGGAATTTAATGACAACCCTTGGGACCAGAGTCACGTAGCATTCTTGATTGGAGACTAATATCCACTAAAAAATGATGATTATTTTCAACTGATAAAATCCCTCCGTTCTACTACGTTATTCATATCTCTCATTAACCACCTCTATGATTCCATCTCTTTGGTGTGATATAACTCTCTCTCTCTCTCTCTCTCTCTCTGTGTGTGTGTGTGTGTGTGTGTGTGTGTGTGTGTGTGTGTGTGTGTGTGTGTGTGTGTGTGTGTGTGTGTGTGTGTGTGTGTGTGTGTCCTCTATGCTGTGCTTTCTTTCTTCACTCCTCCTTTGTTCCCTAATTTCCTTACCGTCCCTCACCCTTCCTTTCTTCTCCTCTTCCCTGTCCTCCTACCTCCTCTATTCATCAGCATTTTTCTCTCCTCCTTTCTTGCCAGCTTTCCTCTCCACTGCCTCCTCTTCTTTTTTGTCACCCTACCATCCCCTTTTCTACCCTCTCCACCTCTCCTTCTTTATCTTCTGGTGTATGGTTCTCACCTTCCTGTTCTTCGTCCCTCCCTGGCTTTTCTCGGTTTAAGTTGAGGGCTGTCTCTCAGCTGAATAAAATTGCCTGACACTAACTAAACCTGAACATAACTGGAACTGCCTAGTATAGGCCTTACGGTCTCCTGCAGTCTCCTCTATTCTTATGTTCTTATGAGATGTAGGACTAAATTCAAGGGGCACTTGCAATATTTTCATTTTTTCGTACGGGGGGGGGGAGGGGGGGAATGCTCCTCCGAATCAAAATCGTCTGGAACGAAGACAAAATCCCTCCCGTGTATCGAAAAAGTGAAAGAGTTGAAATGAAGAATCTTTCTCCATTGACCTGACTCCAATCCTTAGCTGAATAAAAGTTCCTGGTCCTTGTCAGAGCATAACACCGGTTTCATGGAAGATGATCCAGGACAGGAGACCTCGTTACGAAGTTGTTGTACTTTCTAGTCTTTCAGCGGCCATGAAGATTGTTTATGGGGAAGGACAAGAAAGGACACGGCACCAGACAGCGACAACGAGAGGTTTCCGTAAGTGGGGTCACTGTCATCTAGTAAGCTGAAGATGTCTGCCTTCTGGAGACAAAACCTTCAATATTTCCTGAGTCAACTGCATGAGGATGCAGCCCTGTTGGCTGACACTCGGTCACCGGACCGGGAACAGTATATCAAGGGACGGCCATGTTTATAGACAGAATATAAAGGGATTGTGATAACGGTATCTATGTTTGGTTGAAGCATTTTCTGACAAGGCTGTGTCGGTGGTGGTGGTGGAGATGGTGGTGATGGTGGTGGTGGTGGTGGTGGTGGTGGTGGTGGTGGTGGTGGTGGTGGTGGTGGAGGACCTGTGGAGACGGGATAGGGAAGGGAGAGGTACAGCCAAGTACACACCCACGCTCTATCCAACCCTAACTTAACATGGACATCTTTGGTACTCAGAGAATGACCACTAGCTACTGGTAAAAGAGCGAAAACAATTGGGCTGACCCCCTTCAATACCATGGCATATCATTTACTTTCTAAATGCCAAGACTTTTTTTCTTTATTTATTGTTCTGACCACAGATCTGAACGGAGTAAAGACCGGTCAAGTCCCCCCACCCCGGTCTGTCTACTGTTTGGTTGAATAAGATTTCCTGGCTCACGTCATTAAGTAATATAATTGCATCATCTCTTAGTTCTTTCCCTATGGCGACTCAACTGTTAGATCTTTGTTTAAGCGAGGGACGTACTTCGGCTCAACTGGGGTTTTGATCTGCCATCATGTAACCGTGGATCAATCATGCAATCAGTTGAAAAGAATATCTTAGTTGTCCACAGTAAAAATCTATACATTGAATTACTGTTGCAAAAGGAATTAAGCACTTCACCATGAACTACAGAAAACTTTTAAGTTTGAAGAAGTCCCTTCAACTTAAATATCGCATCCTAATTCAATATACAATGTCTAAAGAAATTTCCTTGTCTAATGACACGCTGTTTACTTAGACGAATTCCAACCTCCACCTCAGTATAGTGATAAGGAAACAAACCTCCCGTTATTGAAAAACCGATGAACGCTGCATACGTTAAACACCGAAACGACGCGACGGTGCACTGCGGAGTTCGTTGAGGCATGATCACACGAGCAGGGTCTACATCTATTGGGTACTTTACTCGTTTTTATTTGGAAACTGATAATCAAAAGCTTTCAATAATCTGCCTCGAGTTCTTTGTGGTACACAACCAAACCTTTTCATTTTCAAGGACAACTCCCGGCAAAACAAAAAATTTGTCATTAGATTCCAAAGTCTCTTTTTATTTTGTTCTTCCTAGGTATCAAAAGCTTAACTACACTATGTGGTTGTGACAATACAATATCACAGTGATACAGTCCGTTATTCCTAACGTCAGACGATTTTATTAAACGATGAGGCAAACTCGTGACAGAATTAAGATTTCGACTGATGAAGACCTATTTCTCTTTGTGTGAGATCCTTAGATATCTCTTCCGTATATGATTGTATTTTACTTTTTAATTATATTTTTATTATTATTTCTATTTTTAATTATATTTCAGATCTATGAGACTCCTCCTTGATAGCAGAGGAAGCGTTGTCGTCTATTCACTGTAACCCCTTCCATACCGAGTGGAACTTTTTCTTTATTCTAATTACCGTCAAGTGATTTTAATCATCACCGTTCCACACTTTCGGTTCGAAAGGTGTTAACAAACTCGCCTATTGTTCATCAGAACAAAATGAACAAAGAACAGAACCGAATAATTTCATCTGAAATGTAAAACGAGAGCGAACTCATTTCCTGACTAACATTACCACAAATCAACAGCGCTTCATAGGAATGCACCATGTGGGGGCCATTTCACAAACGTAAATTTCAAGGGTAATTCTCCGATATATTGTCTCCGCACTGAGCGACGTCATCTCTTATGTATGCAAATATATCAAGAGAAAATTCCTCTCTCAGCCTCCGCACACATTCTTCAGCTGAATAAAGTTGTTGAACGTCAACTAGAATAGAACGCGTTTGTGGTCTCATAGATCACTTTAACGTCTTCACTTCGGGAGCCAGAGCGTTAAAGCCGCGTTACAATGGGCCCTGTCTTGTCGCAATGTTGCGATTTTGAGTAGCTACAAAAAGGCTTTGTCTAAAGTATTCTGGATTTCACTAAAAACATTTCAAAACTGTGTCGAATATTTGTGTTAAGTTCTCTTATTTCATTATTCACTTTATCAATGCATGACGTAATGGGAATATGACACTTCGATATTTGAAAACGAATTCACGACGGTTGACTAGTTCATCCAGTGTGACGCGACCATCTGCGATTGTGTTTCACATTTTCTTTAATAGAATTTTTCTTTTCTTTTCGGTGGTTCTTAGTGGTTCTCAGCCTGTGGTCCCTTATGAACCACAGACCAAAAACTAGTATTAGTAATGTATGCATTATTATTATTATTATTATCCTATTCAGTCTTTAAATGGTCTCTTCAGGAAGCTACGCAACAGCAATCCATAAGTATGGCATACATGCTCCAAAGGCATTACACGGTACTAACAAATGTGAAAGGAACCGAGAACTTGTGAAATATTCCCTCCGTCCCAATATATTATTTCTTTTCTTTTTCAGAAGACTTCGACCAACACCGTGAGACTGTGATCAGAATCAAGGTTTTCACGCTCGAGTTTCCAGACAAAGAAAGACAATTTGGACGAGAGGAACGCAGATCGACTGAGAACACAGAAACGTGTCCTTAGTTTGTGGCAACGAATGGAAAAGATGTTCGGTTACATAAAAAGAACAATCAATCAATCAATCAATCTGTCAATCGTTATCTAAACAAATAATCTAATGATCACATAAGTATAAGAATAACTAAATCGATAAATAAATAAATAAATAAATAAATGAATCAATAAATATATAATAAAGATGAATAAAGGAATGACTAGATAAACAAATAAATCAATTAATTAATCAATAAACAAATATATAAGAAGATAAATTGATAAGTAAAACAAAGCGCTAAAAACAATGATTTGATAAACAAAATATAATAAAATAAAAATAAATGGTTAAACGAGACCTCAATACTCCCGCTATCGAGAAGATTCCATGACCAAACCGACTTGAAGAATCATCATTAAAAAAATAATAACAATAAAAATAGAAATAAAATAAAATACCAAAAAACATCATCGAATTAAGCTTCACGGGAATATGGTGAACAAGTACAAACCTAAAGACACAAACCGAAGCTTACAAAGGCAGCGGGGGAGAAGCTCGGAAAGAAAATCACAAAAAAAGAAGAGAAGAGCAAAAGAGAGAAGTGGGAAGAGAGAAAGCAAAAGCGAATCAGCAGGTGACCTCTTGGGACATGGCGGAGCACAGGGAAGAAATTATTTCGTAGAACTGAGGTCTCTCTCTCTTTCTCTCTCTCTCTCTTTCTCTCTCTCTCTCTATCTACCTATCTCTCTCTTCTCTCGCTCTCTCTCTCTTTCTCTCTGTCTGTCTCTTTCTCTCTCTCTCTCATGCGCACACACACACACACACACACACACACACACACACACACACACACACACACACACACACACACACACAAACACACACACACACACACATATACACATGCACAAGCACACACACACAAACACACAAAAAACGGACAAACAATCAAATGAATGTGTTCAAAGGAAAAGAAAGGTAAAAAATGTTGAAGTAATTAAAAGAAAAAAGTGAAGATTATGAACCACAAACAAAGATTTAATCAGATGAAGGGGAAAGACGTTTTCGGGAAAATGTTCAGACATTAAATGGACACAAAGAACGAGAGGAAAAAAGTATACATGTATACATCTATCAGATTCTTACATTGCCATGCTACTAAAGGGCGATCGTAAGAGAGAGAGAGAGAGAGAGAGAGAGAGAGAGAGAGAGAGAGAGAGAGAGAGAGAGAGAGAGAGAGAGAGAGAGAGAGAGAGAGAGAGAGAGAGAGTGAGAGAGGATGTGAGAAATATAGATGGATGGACAGATAAATAAATAGATAGACAGATAGATATATTGATAGATATATAGATGGATAGATAGATAGAGTGACACAGACAGCCAGAGAGAAAGAGAGAGCGAGAAATTGGGAGTAGGAGTGAGTGAGAGAGGATGTGATAAACATAGATGGATAGATAGATATAGATAGATAGATAGATAGATAGACAGAAGGAAAGAGAGAGAGAGAGAGAGAGAGAGAGAGAGAGAGAGAGAGAGAGAGAGAGAGAGAGAGAGAGAGAGAGAGAGATAGAGAGAGAGACAAGGAGGAAAACAAAAAGAAAATGAAAGAAGATTCAAGAAAGCGTGAAGAAAACAAGAAACGTGGAGAGACGGCCGCGACTGTCATGTGAGAGGTCGAGTCAGTCCTAATGAAACAAATGTAAAACAGCGTCGAGGCGATGCAACGGAGAATGAAACTCGGAATGGAACAGGCCAAGAGAACGCGCGCCCGCGCACACACACACACACACACACACACACACACACACACACACACACACACACACCCACACACGCTCGCGAGCGCGCGCACAGAAGAAAAATAAAAGGGTCAGAAAGAGAGGTCGGACATTAGAAGGAAAGAGAGAGAGAGAGAGAGAGAGAGAGAGAGAGAGAGAGAGAGAGAGAGAGAGAGAGAGAGAGAGAGAGTGACAGATCAAAGAAGAGATGCGGTCAAAGAAAGACAAGCAAGACAAAAAAAAAAAAAAAAAAAAGGCAAGAGGAAAGAAGGGCCAGGCAGGTGAATCTTGAGGAAAAAAAAAAAAAAAAAAAAAAAAAAAAAAAAAAAAAAAAAACCAGCAAGAGGAAAGAAGGGCCAGGCAGGTGAATCTAGAGGACCAAGACTCTGGCCAAGACGCTAACCACGACCCGAAGGAAGGGCAGAAGATCCTTCTCTCCCTCCCTCCCTCCCTCGCTCCCTCCCCTCCCCACCCTCGTTCCCCTTCTTAGTTCCATCTCTCCCTATCCTCTCTTCATCCCCTTCCTCCCTCCCTCGTTCCCCTTCTTCTTTCTATCTCTCCCTGTCCTTCCTTCCTTCCTTCCTTCCTTCCTTACTCTCTCCCTCCCTCTCTCCTTGTTATCGCTACACGTAGCTCGGCGTCGTCCGAGACACCAACAATACATTGAGAGGCACCACGAGCCAAGTGGAAAAAAAAGAGGAAGAAGAGGAAGAAGGAGAAGAAAAAGAAGAAGAAGAGGAAGAAGAAGAAGGAGAGGAAGAAGAAGAAGAAGAAGAAGAAGAAGAAGAAGAAGAAGAAGAAGGAAAAGAAGGAGAAGGAAGAGAAGGAGAAGGAAGAGAAGGAGAAGGAAGAGAAGGAGAAGAAGGAGATAAAAATAAGAAGAAAAAGAAGAAAAAGAAGAAGAAAAAGAAGAAAAAGAAGAAGAAAAGAAGAAAAAGAAGAAAAAGAAGAAGAAGAAGAAAAAGAAGAAGAATCAAAAGGCTAAAAACAAGCATGAAGACTTGGGAGCGGCCAAACGGAAAAAGAGGAGAAAGAGGAGAAAAAGAGGAAGAATAGACAGAAGAGAAAAAGAAGTACGAGAAGGAAGTAGAGGAAGAGAGAAGGAGTAAAAGAAAAAGGAGGAATAGGAAAGGAGAAGAAAATAAGGGAAGAAGAGGAGGAGGAGGAGGAGGAGGAGGAGAGGGGTGAGAAGAAGATGAGGAAGTGTAGGAAGTACAGGAGGAGGGGGAGGAGGAGGGGGAGGAGGAGGGGAGGAGGAGGAGGAGGAGGAGGTGGAGAGGGGTGAGAAGAAGATGAGGAAGTGTAGGAAGTAGAGGAGGAGGAGGAGGAGAGGGGTGAGAAGAAGATGAGGAAGTGTAGGAAGTAGAGGAGGAGGAGGAGGAGGAGGAGGAGGAGGAGAGAGTTGAGAAGAAGATGAGAAAGTGTAGGAAGCAGAGGAGGAGAGGAGGGAAAGGAGGATGAAGAAGAGGTAGAGGAAGAGAAGTAGCTGGAAAAAGAGGTGGAAGGGGAGCTATGGCAGTAGATGGAGGAGAAGGAGAAGAAAGAGGAAGCGAGGAAGAGTGGAGGAGGGAAAGGAGGAGGAAGAGGAAGAAGAGGTAGAGGAAGAGAGGTAGAAGAAAAAGGAGGTAGAAGGGGAGCTACAGCAGTAGAAGAAGAAGTAGAAGATGGAGGAGAAGGAGGAGATGGAGGAGGAGGAGGAGTGGGAAAAGTATAAGGAGGCAAAGTAGAAAGATTAGGAGAAGGAGGACGTGAATGAACGAGAGGAAGGAGAGGAAAAAAGAGGAGACATAGCAGGAGGCAAATAGAAGGAGGAAAAAAGAGGAGGATAGGAAGAAGAAGAAAGGAAGAGGAAAACGACAAAGATGAAAAAGAGGAGGATTAACAAGAGAAGGAGAAGGAGGAGGAGGAGGAGGAAGAGTAGTACAGGAAGGAAGGAGAAAATTAGGAAGATGAGGAATATGAGGAGAGGAAGGAGGAGGAGTGAAAGAGGAAAAGAAGTGGGAGAAGAGGGGGTGAGAGAGGAAGAAGGAAGAAGTGGAAGAGTAGGGAGAAGAAGAGGAAGAAGAGAAGGAGGAGAGGAGAAAAAATTATGAGATGGTGGATGAGAAAAAGGAGGAGGAGGAGGGGGAGGAGAGGAAAGAAGAGAATGAGAAGGAGGAGGAGGAGGAAGAAGAGGAGAGGAAAGAAGAAAATGAGTAAAGGAGGAGGAGGAAGTGGAGAGGAAAGAAGAAAATGAGAAGGAGGAGTAGGAGGATGGGGAGGAGAGGAAAGAAGAAAACGAGGAGGAGGAGGAGGAGGAGGATGGGGAGGAGAGGAAAGAAGAAAATGAGAAAGAGGAGGAGGAGGATGGGGAGAGGAAAGAAGAAAATGAGAAAAGGAGGAGGCGGATGGGGAGGAGAGGAAAGAAGAAAATGAGAAGGAGGAGGAGAAGGAAGAGGAAAGGAAAGAAGAAAATGAGAAAAAGGAGGAGGAGGATGGGGAGGAGAGGAAAGAAGAAAATGAGGAGGAGGAGGAGGAGGAGGAGGAGGAGGAGGAGGAGGAGGAGGAAGAGGAGAGGAAAGAAGAAAATGAGGAGGAGGAGGAAGAGGAGAGGAAAGAAGAAAATGAGAAAAAGGAGGAGGAGGATGGGGAGGAGAGGAAAGAAGAAAATTTGGAGGAGGAGGAGGAAGAGGAGAGGAAAGAAGAAAATGAGAAGGAAGAGGAGGAGGAAGAGGAGAGGAAAGAAGAAAATGAGAAAAAGGAGGAGGAGGATGGGGAGGAGAGGAAAGAAGAAAATAAGGAGGAGGAGGAGGAAGAGGAGAGGAAAGAAGAAAATGAGAAAAAGGAGGAGAGGAAAGAAGAAAATAAGGAGGAGGAGGAGGAGAGGAAAGAAGAAAATAAGGAGGAGGAGGAGGAGAGGAAAGAAGAAAATAAGGAGGAGAAGGAGGAGAGGAAAGAAGAAAATGAGAAGGAGGAGGAGGAGGAGGAGGAGGTGGAGGAGGAGGAGGAATGGGAGTAAAATGCAGAGGAGCGGACAAACGAAACAAAAACAAAGGAGGGATTCTTTGAGTTCGAAAACACGGGCATTGGTGCAACGCTTCTGAAATAGCCTGATAACGGACGGTGGCTTTTATTTTGATCCACATTTTGTATGCATTTCTCCTTTTTTTTTTTTTTTTTTTGAAAGGGGAGCGAGGAAGCAAACATCTAATTGAAATGTTGGAAAGACTTTACTTCAACAAAGCTATCGAACGCCTGAGTCAAAAATGGTGACGCCAAATTTTCAACTCAATATTAGCACTTCGGTTTCCAAGCAAGGGTGACTGCTCTATGTAGTTAACACTTTAATGACACCTCTACGGTCCGGAGTCACGCATTATAATTTCATGGTTGGAGAGTAATTACCACAAAAAAGATAATGCTGATGATTTTCATCTTCTCCTAACCCTCCATTTCCACGCCCTCGTCAGTTCCTCTTTAATATCTATAAATCCACTTCTTCGGGAAAAGGTTCAACCATCTTCAATATATATATATATATATATATATATATATATATATATATATATATATATATATATATATGTGTGTGTGTGTGTGTGTGTATATACATATCATAACACATTTTGGTAAGTTTAATTGTTCAAATCAAAATATTTCACGAGAAATTTAAATTTCTATTTTGTTGGCAAAGTTGTTCCGAATTAACAGTTTCCACGTCCGTTTTAACTTCGCCTACGCCGCAGCCACAAATGCGGACAAACAAAACGAGGAAGGACCAAAACGTCTCGGGCAGAAAAGTGTTAATTAATGTGTATGTGCATTCAAAAGGCATAAAACCATTTCGTTTTTCTTCTTTGAGTGGGTTGAGGCATTATTTCTCTTCCATTTTTTTTTCTTTAATCATTTGTTGCCTGCAATGTAAGTATTTTTCTCTCTTTCTCTTTTGTAAAGTTTTTTTTTTATTTGTTCATCATTTTCCGTTAGATTTTTTTTCTTCATAACTTCACAGCTTAGTGGCTTTACTATTTTTAATGAAACTATCACGTTAGCAATAAAGTTTATAGATTTACCATTAATGGTACTGATACACGAAGACTATCGGTCCTATCACCAACTAATCTCTAATGCTTAGTTGGCGAAGGCTGATTATACGAGCAGAATAAATATATTATAAATACACACATGCGCACGCACAGACATAAACACACACACATACACACACACAATTTGCTTGTGTAGGGATTAGCGTCACGAAGTGTCATACTATAGACCCGAGATCGATCCCCACTAAGGGCTTGGAAAACATCAAAATACTATAAGTCGTTACTGTCTCCTTTGAGCAAAGAGGATGGGTGTGGAGTGCAGGAAACGTCACACCACAACCGATATATCAAACGATACGAGCTCTGAACTCTCATCCGGGAGGGTAACAACTGTCGATCACGCGTCCAGCACAATACATAACTTTCCTACTGAAGAATACAACCAAATTAATTTCATGCATAACAAAAATGTTTTGAATCGAGTGACTATAAATGTCAACAATCCGCAGTAAATCACACAATAGGATTACGATCATCACAACAAATTAAACCATTTTACACATCATTAGCCTTGAGGCTAACAATGGTTTAATGATAAACGTAAATAGTATAAAGCCATGTTTTTTTTATCGTATCCAAACGTGTTCTCTTGTTCTTAACACAGAAAGAGACAGACAAACAAGTTCATCTATAACATCGTAACAATCAGGGTGATCATTCCCGTGACGTAGTCAATTTTCATCCATTCTACACCAGCGTTTCTCAACGTGGGGTGCTGAAATCAATTACAAGGGTTGCTGGGAATTGATGCACACAAAAATCACATTGATATATGTATCATTGATTACCTAGTTGTGCATGTTTGACTTTTTCCATGCTATTTCATTTTTCCAGGGTGTTCTTATTTCTTCTACAAACAATATTGTCAATTTGCTTCAGTTCTAAGATATCAAGAAAATAAATCATCAAGCAGTAAATTTCATTTTCTTTTATCCTTCTAGTAACAAGATAGGGTTGCTGGACTGCTTAGACATGACAACAGGGGGTTCTATGGTCGGGAAAGTTTGGGAAACGCTGCTCTCGACTTTCTATGCAGAGTTGGGTTTTGGTGACACAGTCGTATTCGTCAATGAACATCTAAAGCTTGAAGAATATACGCTATTGATGTGTTGGCACAGTGTATATAAATACATTTATTAACTTGTATTGTGATGTTGTATGTTTGTCGTGTATAGTGCAATGATTGTGTTATTGTAAGATTTAGCAGATGTGGTGCGCGCCATGATTTGGCGCCAAAAATGTGAGCGTGGCGTCAGTAGGGAGTATTCAAGCAGCCTTGACGACTGCCGCACGCATTTTTTTGTGCTTGTGTTCTTTTGTGTATCTAAATATACTTGTGCCTTGACTTTCGTTGTGTCTTAATTTTGCCACCCAGAACATTATCAGTCTTTTCCTCATGGTGAAATACGGTCCATAGTTGCTTATCGCGATGACTGGTATGAAAGATTCTCAATGAAGGTTACTAATTCGACAGTCATTATAGTGTCTGTGGATTATAAACCATTTCATTTTACTTAGTTGTAATGTACGAAAAATTTTGATTGGGAAACTAAAAAAAAAAAAAAACTGTGAATGACTAACGAGAATGACATCTCAAGAATCAGAAAAAGTCAAGATGAAGGAAAAAAAGAAGAGATACAACATATATATCAAATCAAACCAAAGATTTTACAAGTAGACATAAAAACGATTTAATGACAACTACATGTACGTGGTGATATATATATAAATGACACGTTCCCTGTCACATGCGTGTATGTGCGTTCATGTGTACGTTACGTCGTTCGTCATTTCGTCATAGCATATGTTCGAGGTCGTCCTTCAAGAAGAAGAGGTCCTGAAAGAGGAAGTTGTCCTGAGGAAGCAGTGAAGAAGCCTTTGAAGGGCCTCCCTAAGTCTCAGATTCATTTTGATAGTCATACTTGGTCACGTCAACCTTATAATAATCCCTTTTTTGGAATCCTTTATTCATACCCATGCGGCAGAAATTACCCACTTGTCAAGTTTTCTTGGCGCGGTCGCTTTTAAAGCTATTAATGGATGCCTTATGTATATATATGTACAGACAATTCAAATTAAAAACAGGGACACCTTTACCCTGATACTAATTCTTAAACCTCGCCTCAATGAACCCATCAACAACCTTGTCTATTTGGATATTTTTTGGATGTACGCAAACGGTTATTAAAATGAGAGACACCCCTTTCCCTTCTTTCTTTCAGGGTTGAGAGACTATTGTATTCGTTCTCCCTCTCTCTCTCTCTCTCTCTCTCTCTCTCTCTCTCTCTCTCTCTCTCTCTCCCTCTCTCTCTCTATCTTTCTCCCTCTCTCCATATCCTAGAGAAAAAGTGCAAGAGATACACTATAACCACGTCACATATTGATTCAGAGTCTACATGACACACTGTTCCTTTTTATAAGTCAGTGTATTCAGCAGACGTCGGTGTTGCGTCCAATAACCACGTTATCTGATGCATTAAACGCAGCCAATATCTCTCCAAACTTAAATGAACCGATACAAGACCAATTGTTCTTCTGTTCGAAGTTCTCACGTGTGTGTGTGTGTGTGTGTGTGTGTGTGTGTGTGTGTGTGTGTGTGTGTGTGTGTGTGTGTGTGTGTGTGTGTGTGTATTCACTTGGTCTTTGGATCACGTGTTGGACTCGTGATCGACAGCTATTTCCCTCCTGGTGTGTGTGTGTGTGTGTGTGTGTGTGTGTGTGTGTGTGTGTGTGTGTGTGTGTGTGTGTGTGTGTGTGTGTGTGTTTGTGAGTCAACAAAAATGAATCCTCACTAGACTCAGAGAACTGCTTTCGAGGTTCCTCGAGCTGAATAAAATCGTTTAGGTGAAACCAGAATAATTTGATGGGATGAATTGGGCCACCCAGTGGAGCCCTGAATTCATGAGCAGATGGCCAAGAGTTCGAGTCCTGGGACCCGCTGCAGGCTTGCTGTGTTGGTTTATGTCAGCCCTGGACATGAGGGGATGCGACCCAACTTCTGTCTAAAGAATGAATGGATGAATGAATAAATGAATAAATAGATAAATAAGTAAATAAATAATACATAGATAGATAATAAATGAAAATAAATAAATAGATAAATGAATAAAAAAAAAAGTAAATAAATAAATAATAAAAAAGCGGCTTACTACAACTGACAGGTCTTTGCCCTACCAGGGGTCACTCACCTCGCACTGCGTGGGAGTGGGATGATGATTTTGAGAGTTTGATGGAATGAATTATCCCGTTACATCAGAGGAAGATAAATCAAGACAGCTTAATGGCAAGATTTACTCCTCGAAAGCATTTGAATGTGCAGTCTTCCTGTCCAAACACTGCATGGAATCCCCTACAATACACAAGGAAGAAGTAAGTCACGGGGAACAAAAGAAGGTCAACAACTTAGTCGTCGTTTTGTTGACCATAGCGTTGTTTCTGTTGTTTCCTGGATGCTGACCCCGAAGCAAAAACTCCAACTCGATACAAAGTTGTCCCGAGCACAGGAGGAGGCCAAGGGAGTCTTTGTTATATGCAGATGGTGGAGCCATTTTCCTTATGTTGGATTATGTTTCTTGTGTTTTTTCTTGTTACATATGTACTTTAGAATTCATCTATACACTCACAAGCACACGAATACACACACATACACATAAAAGTGAAAGCGGATTTGTACATGCATAATCACGTACAAAGACGCAAACACACATTTCATTCTTTCTTTTTGTAGTCCGCCTCTCAAATTTTTTCTACTTTCTTTCATCAGATTCTCACGCTCTCTCCTTTTCTCTTTCTTTACGTATCTATAGTATTTTATTTATCAGACTACCTTTCTCTCTCTCTTTATCTATCTCTTTCGCTGTTTATCAGCCTGCCCTTTTCATTTTCTCTGTCTCTGCCAATCTCCCTGTCTAGCTATCCAGCTATTTCTCTCACTTCGAGTATGGAAGCAAGTGAAAAGTGGAGTTCCACAGGGATTGCTACTGACACAAGAAGAGTATATGTTTATTGAGCTAATATCAGAATGGTAATTACATATCTAAAAGGTCCTGAACAAATCAGGATTCGCGTAGGACATAACATGGAACATACAGGTTAGTTGTCTGGAATCCACACCAAGGGAAGTGTATAAAGAAAACGGGGTAAACGTCATAAGGGGTAACACAAAAGGATTACCAAGTCAGCAGGGTCTACAGGAAAGACTGGAGGAGGAGGAGGAGGAGGACGAAGAGAAGGAAGAGGAAAACGAAGAGACAAAGGAGGAGCTGGAGAAAGAGAAGAAGGAAAGGAGACGGAGAAGGGGAAGGAGAAGGAGAAAACGAAGAAGAAGAAGAAGGAGTAGGAGAAGGAGAAGAAGAAAGAGAAGAAGGAGAAGAAGGGGAAGAAGAAGAAAGAGAAGTAGGAGAAGAAAAGGGAAAAAAGAAGGACGAGGAGAAGCAGGAGGAAGAGAAGACTAAGAAAGAGGAGCTAGAGGTGAAGGAGGAGGAAGAGCAAGAAGAGCATCGGAAGGCGGCGAGCATCCGGAGGAGGGAGGGACGACCATCCCTTCCGGGGGGCAACTTCCTGGACTGGATTCTACTTCGATGGGAACTCAACGGAAATAATTTGGTATCATATTTTCCTCTCGTCTTCCTCTTCCTCCCCCATCCACCTCCCCGTTCTTCCCCTCCACCTTTTCCTACTTCTTTTCCTTCTCCTCTTCCTCCTCGTCACCTTGTTTTTTGCTTGCAATTCTTTTCCTGCTCTTCGTTTTTTTTTCCTCCTTCATTTTTTCCTATCATAAGCCTTCTTGACCTCGATTGTCATCGTTGTAACTAAACACAACGCATGTAGGAAAACAAAACGTCTTTGAGTCCAACCTCCAGATGGTCAATAGAGGTAAAAAATTAATAAATAGGCAAACAAACAAATGAATAAACAAATAAGTAAATAAATAGTTGTTCATTATAAGGAGGTTAGAGACCTTAGGGTTTTTGTAGCCATCAGTGTCTTGCGACACTGCTTCTGACCCAGGGCAAAGGACAAGGTGCAGGGATGACCCGTCATCCAGGAGGTGCTAAGATAAGAGGGAGGGTGGAGGGGTGTGGAGTGTATTCAGGGATGGAATGGGTGGGAATGATTTTATGCCTTTTCCTTTTTGGCTACCTCCCTTGGAAGGGGGAAAAAGCCTTGGTATATGTATATTATTTACTAAAAAAAAAAAAAAAAGTCTCCAACCTCCTTACAATGAAAAACTTGTCAAAAAACCACCATCCCCTCAAGCAAACCAATGCAATATACAAACTTTCCTGTCCCGAAGAAGGTTGCAGACTTCTTAATAATTCATCTTACATTCGTGTTACAACGAATTCGCTCAGCAGGAGACTTACAATATATGCTCGTGAGGGCAGCATACATAAACACATGAATCAAAATCACAACAAAACCCTTACAGAGCAACACTTGGTGGATAACACGAAAATACTTAAGACACTGCAGCAATAACAGAAAACTACACATTTTTTAGAAAGTCTACATTTCACAACAGACTCCTTTCATCAATATACAGACCGACGCACTTGGTACCCTCCACCTGCATAAGAACTATATTGTTGAAAAACTTCCGAGTATCGCAGACCCAACAACTTCAAGCAACAACAGATCCACCCCACGGAGTTCCAGCAGACATCCTCCCGGCACCTCAGACACAATCCCACGGAGTACCAGCAGACATCTTCCCACCACTTCAGACATAATCCCACCAAATAGCAACAGACCCTACGCAGCTCCATTCGGTGCCGACCTCGATAGCAACTGTTCCTTCCCACGGAGCGCCGTATACGTTACCTCTCCTAGTGCCATGTATACTACAAAAATTCTACGTTACCTCTCCCAGTGGCATGTAAACTACAAAAATTTTGTACTTAAAGTTTTAGAATTCTTTTCTGTATTAGCTCCTATTCTCGCCTGTAGATGGTTGAATGCATTAACCGAAAGCTCGCATTTTGTATAGTATTTTCTTAACAATATGGTATGGATCTCGATATCCTCGTGTTTGACCTCCCTTCTGATTATAAGAATATTCGGAAGATAGAGAAAAATACAAAGAAGTTAGTTGATACTGAATTAGCGCTGGTCTTTAACCAAACTTGTTTAAAAGAGAACTTACTGCCTATATATTCTAATTAATATATATATATATATATATATATATATATATATATATATATATATATAAAGAATGAGTATTTTCCCCTCTATAAGGGAAGTAGCCACGGCACGTACCTACTCCCATCCATTCCACTCCCTTCAAAATGAATCGACTAGTGAATCAACGAACCAATCAATCAACCAAGAAACAAACAAATAAGTAATTAAATAGATAGAACTAAAAATAAAAAAGATCCCTTAGCCAACAGCTTCCCCATGACCCCTCCCCCCCAAAAAAAAAGTAAAGGAAAAAAAAAAGTGTTATTTGGTATCTTTTCTTCCATTCATAAAGTTGTCCAGGATCCCCTCCGTTTTTCTCCGGCACGTAATTCATAATTCTTTGTCATGGCTCGTCCTCGTGTTCCTTCACAATCTTATCTCGGACCCTTTGGACCTCCGCAATGGGGCCTCCGTCTGCATAAACGACCCCGGAGAAGGCGACGAGAAAAAACTGGGGCCAGGAAGGAGGGGGAGGGCAAGAAGGGGGGGAACGGACGAATGGAGAAAGTGAAGATGGGAGAAAGGAGAAAGAAAAGAGAAGGGAGAGAGGGAGGAAGAAAAGGAGGTGGGGGAGGGAAGGGAAGGGAGGGCAAGAAGGGGGAGAACAGACGAATGGAGAAAGTAAAGATGGGAGAAAGGAGAAAGAAAAGAGAAGGGAGAGAGGGAGGAAGGAAAAAGGGGAGGAGGGAAGGGAGAGAGGAGGGAGGGAGGAAGGAGGGTAGGAAGGGAGTTAGAAAATAAGGGAAAGAGGAAGGAAGGGAGGGAAGGGAGAAAGGGACGATAGGAGAAAGCGAAGAAGGAAGAAAGGAGGAAAGGAAAAAAGATGGGGGCGAGGGAAGAAAGGAGGAAGGGAGAAAAGGAAGAAAAAATGGATGCGGGACAAAATGAGGAGGGGAGAATAGGAAAAAGAGGAAAATAGATCATAGAATAGGGACAAACGGGGAAAGGAAGAAAGTAAGAAAGGAGAAAAGGAGAAAGGGAGGGAAGGAAGAAATGGAGGAAAGAAAAAAACTGAAAATGGGTAGAAGGGGATGAGGGAAATGAAGGGTGGGAGAAATTGAGGAAACAAGAAGGAAAGAAGAAGAAAGAGGGGAAAATAAAGGCAAGGAAAAGGTGATTTAAGAAATTGTTAAAAGAAAAAGAGGAAAAGGACAAGGCCTATTAGGAGTACCAGGAGAGCTACAGAACATGGCATGAGAGAGAAATAGAATTAAGACGAAGAAGAAAAGGAGGAGGAAGAGGAAGTGGAAGAGAAGTAGAGGGTGCAGTAGGAAGAGGAAGGGAGGAAAAGTAGCAGGAGAGGGACTAACAATAGGTGAGGAAGTGAAGAGGAAGAGGAAATGGTAAGAAACGTAACAACTGCAAGAGGAAGAACCAAAGAAGTAGAGATGTATATTCAGGGTGTGCCAAGTGTGCGCCGCACACCCTCAGCCAGAGAGAAATATATGGTAGCCATAAATAAATCCACCAGTAAGTAGGAAACGATATTTTTCTAATTGTTTTTAGTCCTTTTATAACATTTTACGTTATAAATGTTCTGTAGAAGTACTACACAACTAATTGTATCGTTATGTGGCATAGCGCGTACTAAGGAGTGTGAGGGGATATTGTTGAAGATATAGGTCTTTGGTGTGCGAATCGACGAACGCACAACGCTGAAATTTTTTATGACTAGAAGATATAAAGTGCCTTTGCTATTCATTTTATGAGCATAATTAATATTTGCAGGAATTATAATATAGTATTTATTATGAAACCAAATGATATTAAGTCGCTCAATCAAAAATAAAAAATATCAAGTGCAGTCTAAGTCACGTAGTCTGTTGATGAATGAAACAAAAGGAACTCCGACCTTGACTCTTCCTATAATGAAGTCATAAACAAGTTTATATAGCAAAAACAAAGAATAGGTTTTAATTGTAAGTAATTAAGTATGTCAACCATTGCACTGTGTAATTTAGGTAAGGCTAATCAAAATTAATCAATATCATTATTTTAAATTTACACACAATTTCCTTTATTTTCCAACTAACAATATAAATAAATATATAATTTAACTACACACACACACACACACACACACACACACACACACACACATATATATA
The DNA here is from genome assembly GCF_046742065.1 of Oratosquilla oratoria. Lineage (NCBI taxonomy): Eukaryota > Metazoa > Arthropoda > Malacostraca > Stomatopoda > Squillidae > Oratosquilla > Oratosquilla oratoria. The sequence goes on from NC_134797.1 coordinate 30,005,553, forward strand.
TATATATATATATATATATATATATATATATATATATATATATACCGGTAGCTATATAACTGGTGTGTTAGTTACGGACAGAATCACTGTTCAAGACACCCAGTGACAGAAGCCACCATACGCCCCAGCAAAAAAGAATAAAAGTTGAAGGAAAAACTAGAGTGAGAAAATTGGAGGTAGTCAATGAAGAGAACGTAAAGTATGAGGCAGGTGTGCGGAGGACTGAAGGAAGATAAGAGAGCAGAGCGTTAGGTGGGCGCCAATGTGGAGGAGGAGAAGGAAGAGGAGGAGACTGAGAGGGGGAACAGAGAACGAAAAGAAGAACGAAGACAGATCGGAAGTATAGAGTGAAGATAAGGGAAAGGAAGAGGAAGAGTAGAAGGATGAGGAGGAATAGAAATAAAATCTGAGAGGAAAGAATCAGGAGGAAAGAGAGGAATTAGAAGAGTGAAATGAAGAGAAAGAAAAGAAGAGGAAAATAAAGCAGAGGAACAGAGGACAAAGAAGAGAGAAGAAAAGGAGGAAGACGGGTAGGAGGAGGAGAAGGGGAAGGTTGAAAGGACCAAAATAATTCTTCAGAAATAAAATCAGGCCTTTTTTTTTTTTTTTAGCAAACTTTCGGCATAAGAGAATTCCTGGCGCCCATAAGGCCGGGAAATAATTACCTTCTCAGCTTTGCAACTTGAAGGCGTTGGCAACACGTCCCCTCAATGAAAAAAAGGATTGGGATTTTTTTTTCAGGTGTTTTACCGACTGCACGTTTGCTGTCTTTTATTTTACTTGTGTATACCTTGCAAAATATAGATATGAGATTTATTGACAGGTACGTCAAGCTAAGAACTAAGAAAAATTTGGCCAAAGATATTTTCACGGGCTCGAGGGCTCATCCCACGCAAAGCTGCCACTGCATTTCAAAGTTTAAATAAGAACAGGTCATTTCAATTAGGAGGACACACGAAGACTATTTCCTCTCCATTTTTCTTCATTTTTACTCTGTCTCTTCACCATATGTGTGATTTAAATAATTTTTTACTTCTTCAGCTTGCTTCTCTGGTACTGTTTAGCATATGGACTGTTTTTGAGTATATTATCATGGGTGATTTGTTGTGATTGTAGAGTTTTCAGCCGTCTCTTTGGTTTATGGTGATAACGTTTGACAACGTTTCTTTCCTTCATCAAGTAAAACAAAAGTTTTCCTCGTTACTCCTTTGATAGTTCAACGTTCTTGTTTGTTCTACTTTTTAATTACCACATGCTCCCTTCTTTGGTGTTAGGCCTTTCTTTCATGACCAATTTTCATTTTCTTTTATTATGGAAGTGTTATTAAGATTTTGATTAGTTTGTCTATTCTCTCTCTCTCTCTCTCTCTCTCTCTTTCTCTCTCTCTCGTCTTCTAGATACATCTTTCTTGGGAGATTTTCTCTTTTCTTAATCTCTCTGTACAACAATCCCCAGTCTGTTCTTTGTCTCCAAGTAGTCTTTTGGTTAGTCCAGCAGCATTTTTTTCTCTATTCTTTCAAACATGTCATGATTGCCATTCTTATTAACGTTTATATATTAGAACGGTCGTGTATCTATGCTAACGTGTGTACTTATGAACAAGTGCACTTAACCTAGATGTATCTACTGGATGAATTTTTCGGGACAGGATCAAACTCTTCACAAATTTTCAGCAAAATGCAACAAACTCCTGTAGTTCTTATTCACATTTATATATGAGAGGGACCCTGTGTCTATGTTAACGCGTGTACTTAAGAACATGTGCACTTAACCTAGATGTATCTACTGGATGAAGTTTTCAGGACAGGATCAAACTCTTCACAAATTTTCAGCAAAATACAACAAACTCCTAAAGGTACCTGGAAAGCTACGAAGCCATGAGCATTCAGTAAATACACGACTGAACGGTGCTGATGCTGTAATGATTATAATTTATTTTATATTATTTGTTTTTGCTTTGTTATCATTTGTCTGTTTGATTCTCATTTATTTTTAGTTACATGTCAATTTATTATTATTTTCTATTTACCTGTTTGTTCATTATTTAACTATACCTATGCATTTATTTATGTATTTTATTTTTTATTTGCATTATTATATTTTTTATTTATTCATTTATTATTATTATGATTTTCTTCTCATCCGACCTAGATATGGACCAAAAGGTCTCCTGTCGGCATGCTCCGCCTTTGTAATCCTTTTGTAATCCTTTGAATTTCAAATCAGAATTACAATTAGCTACAATGACAAAGAATGCCGACAGGAGATCTTTAGGTCCAGGATAAGGACGGAGTAACTAATAATGATAAAAAAGAAAAATCATTTGTTAATGAGCCAAAGATGAGGTGACCTACCACTATTAAGTGGCATTAATTGAACAGAAACGTACATGGGTCCTCTCGTGCAAAGACACTCAACATTTCGGAACTGAAGTGAGTAATTCCTACATCAGGCGTCATACACAGTAGGATATAGGCCCACACATGCACGGAAGTCAGACGCAACAGGTATATTTTAGGGGCAAATAGACATATCCTAAAGGAAATACACGGGGCAAATAGACATATCCTAAAGGAAACACACGGGCAAATAGACATATCCTAAAGGAAACACATGGGACAAATAGACATATCCTAAAGGAAACACACGGGACAAATAGACATATCCTTAAGGAAACACACGGGGCAAATAGACATATCCTAAAGGAAACACACGGGGCAAATAGACATATCCTAAAGGAAACACACGGGACAAATAGACATATCCTAAAGGAAACACACGGGACAAATAGACACATCCTTAAGGAAACACACGGGGTAAATCAACAAAAATCTATATTGTTGTTTATCGACCTGTTTTAGTTTTACCAATAGAATAATTTGGGTTGCAACGGTACAGCCCAAAAACTGACGCAATGTCTGGAGGTCGAAATTTTCAGAACTACGTTTTGGGTTTGAAAGATATTTTTTCTAAATCAAGTAATCACGGTAAATTGCCAAGAGATACACGTGTACTATTTTTCATCTGTAGGAATGATGTCTAATCTTTCAATCAAGATATAGACTTAGCTATTATTATAATTAGAAGTTAGAAAATATGATTCATTCCACTAAATTGTTCAGTTTCAAAGTTATTTGTTAAGAATCAAAAGTATAAAAAAGAATCACATCTGTAGGAATGATGTCTAATCTTTCAATCAATATATGGACTTAGGTATTTTTATAATTAGAAGTTAGACAATAAAAGGTTCTTACTAGACTTGATTCATTCCACTAAATTTTTTAGTTTCAAAGTTATTTGTTAAGAATCAAAAGCACAAAAAAGAATCACATCTGTAGGAATGATTTCTAATCTTTCAATCAATATATGGACGGGTATTATTATAATTAGAAGTTAGACAATAAAAGGCTCTTAGTATATTTGATTCATTCCACTAAATTGTTCAATTTCAAAGTTGTTTGTTAAGAATTAAAAGCATATAAAAGAATCCTTATTATCGTAATGAGCTTGCTAAGACATTTTTTTTCTTTCAAAACATACAATGGTAATATATGGACTTAGGTATTATTACAATTAGAAGCTAGACAATAAAAGGTTCTTAGTATATTCGATTCATTCCACTAAATTGTTCAGTTTCAAAGTTATTTGTTAAAAACTAAAGGCATATAAAAGAATTATGTTGATTTTTTCTTTCAAAACATATAATATATGGACTTAGGTATTATTACAATTAGAAATTAGACAATAAAAGGTTCTTAGTATATTTGATTCATTCCACTAAATTGTTCAGTTTCAAAGTTATTTGTTAAAAATCAAAAGCATAAAAAAGAATCATTATTATCGTAATGAGCTTCCTAAGACATGTTGATTTTTGTTTCTTTCAAAACATACAATGACAATATATGGACTTTGGTATTATTACAATTAGAAGTTAGACAATAAAAAGTTCTTAGTATATTTGATTCATTCCACTAAATTGTTCAGTGTCAAAGTTATTTGTTAAGAATCAAAAGCATATAAAAGAATCCTTATCATCGTAATGAGCTTGCTAAGACATGTTGATTTTTTTTTTTTTTTTCAAAAAAGTACAATGGCAAATTTGTCGGCATGTCCAATTGGACCAATCCTCCGGGTGGCAATACGTCGTAGAGCATTAAGTTTTATTTCCAACGATACATAAAAAAAATGCCTTAATGATTAACATCGACTTTGTATCATCATTGTTCACGGTGATTTTTCGATTAAGTCACGATGTCGGTGCACTTTTGTATTTGCGCTGCGGATTTTTTTCTATAACGGCTCAAATCATAATGAATTGTACATTGTTTGATATAAATTTTATGATGCTTTACGTCGATGACAAATTCCCTGATATCACTCGAAAAAAAATTCCCAGCAGAACGGAAAATTCTTGGATGTATAGATAAAGATATACAGAAATAAATATAGATATAATGGAGATACATATATAGATATAGGACCTTGTAGATGTACAGTAGATGTAGATATATAGATATAAATATATAGACAAATATATAGATTTAGACATTCATATGCATGTATAGATATACAGACATAGATATGTAGATATATACAGATATATATATATAAATTGATATGCATACAGTATATATATATATATATATATAGATATAAATATAGATATATATATAGACATATATGGATACATAGATACAGTTACAAATATATATACAGATAGAGATATATAGATATATTGATATAAACATTGGTATAATTATGTATAAACTTTCGGGTAAAAGATACAGAACTGACATTGGAAAACATATATTCACAGAGATAAAACATCACCAGTACCGAATATTTTTCCTTTGTTGACACTGGGGGGCAATCTTCACCAGTCATCCGTCTCGCAGAGCTTTGCCTTTCCCCGGGCTCGATTGGGGGAAAGGGACAGGGAACAGGATCAAAGGAGAAAGGGTAACAGAGACGGGGAGAACAGACAGAACAGGGAACAAAGAACGGAGAACAGAGAACAGAGAGAGAGATAGATAGATTGATAGAGAGAGAGAGAGAGAGAGAGAGAGAGAGAGAGAAGGAGGCAAAAAAAGGAGGAGAGATAGATAGATAGAGAGAGAGAGAGAGAGAGAGAGAGAGAGAGAGAGAGAGAGAGAGAGAGAGAGAGAGAAGGCAAAAAAAGGGGGAGAGATAGATAGATAGAGAGAGAGAGATAGAGAGAGAGAAGGAGGCAAAAAAAGGGGGAGAGATAGATAGATAGATAGAGAGAGAGAGAGAGAGAGAGAGAGAAGGAGGCAAAAAAAGGGGGAGAGATAGATAGATAGATAGATAGATAGATAGATAGAGAGACAGAGAGAGAGAGAGAGGGAGAGAGGAAGAAAGAAAGAAAATTAAAGAATACTCATCGTCCCCATTTCTTCGTAAGCTTTACCTTATGTCTGTACCAACACTGCCTGTAAATCTTGAGAAACTAGAATGCAGTTGGCAGCCCTGTTCAGAGACGAGAGGGTGAGGATGGGATTGGGACGGAGTGGGAGTACCCGGCGTCTTCCATATAGAGTGACACTTTCTTCTCTTAGTCGTTTCTTTCAGTTAATCGATTTTGTTCATTTCTGCGGCGACCATTTGTTAGTGAGGGATGGTGGTGGTTGGGGGGGTTAAAGCCATCATGACACAGACAGCAGACTGCACGTTGAAGAAAAGAGAGAGACAGGAAGAGAGCAAGTGGGGTAAGACACTCTGGAATTAAGGATAATGTGGAGACGACAAAAGAGCAGAAGTGGAAATGGGCCGGGAAGTTAGCCAGAAAGGATTTTGGGAGTTGAAACAGAAGTTTATTTTGCTGTATGGACGTTGTGGAGTGGGAAGCGTTGAAGAAGGAGGATAGAGAAGGCGGAGAGACGAGACGGAGAAGTTTGCAGGAGTAACGTGGGAAAGCTTGGCACAGTGGTGCCACGCGTAAAAAGGTTTGGTAGGGGTCTTTGTTTAGCAGTGGACTATGAATGGATAACTGATCAATTTATTTATTTACTGGGTAGCGGTTTTTTTTTTTCTTCTTTTTTTTATCCTGCACTCCCTCAATGGCGAAAGGCTTACTTCAATCAGGTCACAATATCACGTGACTTTATGCCATCAGTCCAAAGGTCAGCCATCACATGACAAGTGATACTTCCAATTGTACTATCATAGTGGAGATGGGTTGAACGTAAAATTTCATGTATGTGTATGTACTCGAACATTCAAATATATATAAGGAATATTGCGCTTGACTTATATCTCTCTTGATAGCGTAGTTGGTAAGTCACTGCGTCACTTGTCATGTGATAGCTGAGTTCGAGTCCTCGGCAGTACATTTCAATTTCAGGTTGTGGCCTCCATTGGGTCTCCCGAAGTTGATTGCTTAGAATTAAAGTGCATTGTGGTTGCTAAAATGTGTATATATATATATATGTATATATATATATATATATGTATATATATATATATATGTATGTATTCATATACACAAATACATATGCGCATATACGTTCATACAAATACACACACGTACCCACACAAACACACACACACACACACACACACACACACATACACACACACACAGACACACACCAATACACATATCATGCTGCCCTCGAGCGTAGGAATGTGCCTTTGTTATTACCACATACGTCAATAACTTAGACATTACAACTGTTTGAAAAGCCATAGCAATTCGCGGGAAGAAAACACGATCGCGTGTTTACATTTTCGGGCTCAGAGTAGACCTCGCGTTTCTCAGAACAGCTGACGCCTGTGACGTCATCATGTTTAGAAAATGTTGAGTCCTTCTTGTGCTTCGCGCTCTCATGTGGGGCCAGTTCATGGTAAGCCTTCGGAAGACCTTCAAGTTTTCCTTTACAAATACTTTTTGCAGGAGTCAACCTGTTTACTCACTTAATTTCCTTTTTTTCTATACTTTTTTCACTGAGATATTCTGTAGTTCCTACGTGACCTTGTTTGTCTCACCTATGACCTGAGCTTTGAAAAGAGAAGTACAAAAACAGGCAACCATTGCCACTGGATTCTATACTTTTTTTTTCTTTTCCTTTCTTTTTTCTTTTCTATTCTACTCTCTCTTTTATTCTTTGTTTTTTTTTCGTGGAAAGACATTTGGACACTATTTGTTTTGTATTTATTTGAAATTCAGTCAGTCTTTGATGCTGCACAAAAATACATATCTACACGCATGCAGGTACACACTTACACACACACACACGCGCGCGCGCGCGCGCGCGCAGTGAGTGCTGAGGAAACAGTGTACTAAAACTATACATGAATTTAAGAAAAACAAACACACATACACACGCACGCACGCACTCTCTTGATGGTGCAGTAGTACCGCGCTCGACCACTAATTCAGCGATCCGAGATCGAGTCCCTCCCAGGTCTGTGAGTCGACACTCCAACTCTGGTAGGTAAGGAGTTGTGTGTGTGTGTGTGTGTGTGTGTGTGTGTGTGTGTGTGTGTGTGTGTGTGTGTGTGTGTGTGTGTGTGTGTGTGTGTGTGTGTGTGTGTGTGTGTGTATGTGTGTGTGTGTGTGTGTGTGTGTGTGTGTGTGTGTGTGTGTATGTGTGATCACAAATTACCCATAGATTGGGCCATGTACGAGTTCTGAGCCTCGTCCGGTAGAGTAATAACTGTTTACCACGAGTCCAATACATAATCCAGGACCAAGGCGAATCACAAGTTCAACACGTGATCCAAGGTCGTGGTCATTTGCACGCACGCACGCACGCACACACACACACACACATACACATAAACACACACGTGCGCACATACACATGCACACATACACGTACGCACGTACACATGCACACACACACGTACGCATGTACACATGTACACACTCATATACATACACATGCACAGTCGTGCACACAGATATACACAGACACACACACACACACACACACACACACATTCAGACACATGCACACACACACACACACACACACATATTCAGACACACAGATACAGATGCACAGTGAACGCGCATACACACACTTACTACACGTACACCTGTTTTATTGTGATTTCTATTGGTTCGGTTGTTGTTATTATCATTAGTAGTAGTAGAAGTAGTAGCAGTAGTATTTGTAATACAAGTAGCAGTAGCAGTAGTAATAACAATATCATGAGAACATAGATGTAAGAGATAACGATAGTAATAACAATAATAATGATGATGATAACAATTGCGATGATAACAGTAAAACAAATAAGAGAAAATATATAAACCCCGTGTCCTATGGAAGTGTGAACCCGATCTAAGATTTGTTCTGGTTATTTATTCATAACTTATTTCTTTAAAATTAGACGTATCAATATCAGGTTATTAAAGCATTGGTAATCATCTTATAATAAAAAATATGTATATCAAGAGGGTTTCTTCAATTACTTCGACTACCACAAAGATTTCAATCAGCCAATGGAGATCCACGGCGTTGTAGAAGAGTTAACAGTTATGCACATGAGTAACGGCATCATGTTCCAATATTTACCATCACGCCAGAAGACTGTTCGAAAAATAAATAAACAAAAATCCATAATGAGTTACCTATGGTAATGACCTAAGGTCAAGGCTGAAGCGGTCGCTGTGGAAAATGCATTCAGCGTGGAAAGCGGCCCGTGCCTCTATCATGGTTTTAACTATGTATGAGAAAACATTACATTTCATGAGTTCCGTTAATAGGTTTTGTATTATGCACGCAGTTCGCGCATATTCCAGCAACGAAATATCGTTGAATTGATTATAGCTGACGATGACGATGGTGGTGACGGCGATGGTAGTGATGTGATGATCATGATAACAATGGTGATGGCGACGACGACGATGACGATGATGATAATGATAATGATGGTAATGGTGATGATGATAATGATGATGATGATGCCTATTATGATGACTATTATAATTATGATGATGATGATGGTGATGATGATGATGATGATGATGATGGTGATGATGATGATAGTGATGATAATGATGATGATGATAATGATGATGATGATGATGATGATGATGATGATGATGATGATGATGATGATGATGCCTATTGTGATGACTATTATAATGATGATGATGATGATGATGACAACGACGACGACAACAACGACGACAATCATCCTCATCATTATCGTCATCATCGTTTATCTATTTATTTTTTCATCTATTTATTTATGCATGTATTCTATTTTTAAGCCGGGTGTTTCCATTCATGTGACACGCACCCCCAAAACAAAGGAATGAAAACAAAATACATAACGGTAAATAACAAAATTTTAAGGTCAGGAAGAAATTAATTACGTAAAGTTGCAACCGAGACCGCCACCATTCCCCTATGTGTTCGGACATCCAGGAGAAGTGGAAGTCATCAGTAGCTACAGGATTCGAACTCAGTTCCGAAGGGTGAAGGAAACAGATACATCATGATACTCCCTTGTGTAATGTCGCACAATTCTATACAACGTACACGTGTGTTCTGTGGATCACCGAGCCGGAGTGTATTGATTCGTTGTTCAGATCTCCGTCATCCCATAAATCAGCGGAAGTTCAGACCATTTCTGGAACAGCGGACGCTGTGTCACTGGACACTGAGGCTTTGGATAGTGAACTGGACCACACTGGAAGGCTTCTGGATAGTCAGTCAGACCCTCTGATGCTCTTTGCAGTTTGTTAGAGAAACTGCGGTGGTCATCCTGTCGCGACGTTTCAGACTGCTGCAGAAGAGAAAGACCGTTATAGTCGTCAACGGTTTTTCTTGATTTTTTTTTTTTTTCTCAGTGTCTCGGAAACGTCACTTCTTTAGATATTTACTTCGTTCGGTTGAATTATAGGAGCCCCCGTGCTGAAACGAGTAAGTCTAGTTCAATAAATCCCGTCTTTGCATTGATGTTCCTAAGACACTTCGTTTTGGATAACGCGAAACTGACTTTAATCAGAACTCTTCCTTGCATTGCTCCTTAGGCATCTTCTGCTTCTTTTTCTTTTCTTCTTCTTCTTCTTTATCTTCTTCCTTTCCTCTATTCTTCTTCTTCTTCTTCTTCCTTTCCTCTTTCTTCTTCTTCTTCTTCTTTGTCTCTTCTATTTCATTCTTTTTCTTCATCCTCTTTTTCTTCTTTTATTTTTTGTTGTCTGCATAACGATACATTGTTCTATTCAGCTGAAGAGCTCAATTGTACAAAAACATTCGCAGGAACAAACACTACGACTATTTTCAACTTCTTCGCTGTTAAGTCTAGCATATCTCTGTGACCTTTCCTTCAGCATGATCCTAACCAAGACTTGATATCTTGAAACATTAGAATACCTATAGTTTGCAGTTCCTAATTAGCTAATAAATTATAATTAAATCAAGAGATATGTGGAATTCAGTCATACGCTGGACTGCACACGAAAGTTTATTAAGATAACAACATAAAGCAAGGGAGCTTAACCCTGTGACTTAGGTAATGATTATTATAGTAATTGATGTTCAGTGTCGTGAGTTACGTTCCACTGAACGGGAAACACACAGACAGTGTCGATCAGGTGTGATTTCCCACATCAATATAGATGATTATAGGAAACCAAGTACACCATAAATCATTATCATCCCGTATTTTCTATCATTCCTTGTCTGTTATTACATGAGTCTTCTTTGAAAATCTATTCAAATATTTTTCGGAATGTATTGTACTACATATGCGATAAGGGCACGTTTTTGTTATAAATTTATCTACTAATATTATGTACAAATTAATTCATTTATTTATCAACTTATCTTATTATCAATTTGATCATTCATCTGTCATTTATTTATCAATTCATTTAATCATCTATAATCTATTATTCATCTATGATTTACTTATTCTTCTATTTATTAAGTCTTGAT
>NC_134797.1:30021468-30043968 GCF_046742065.1 Oratosquilla oratoria
GGTTCTTAACCTGAGGTACCTGTACCCCCAAGAGGTACGAAACCTTGAATCTGGGGGTACGAGACATGATAGCCAGTGCATGGTATTGTATATATACCATGAGAAAGCAAAGCAAGGTTTGTATCACTAATCCTTTTCATATGTTTGCATTGTATTTAAATTGGATGGGGGTACGAGAATTTTTTTCAGAAATGCCAAGGGGTACGGGCAGTGAAAAAGATTAAGAACCACTGCTTTAGATGATGAGAATGTGAAGGGTTGGGTTTAAGATTGTAGTGGCTCAGGTGAGGAGGATGAGGGAGTTTGTGGAGGAAGTTCTTGTATCATGTAGGTCTCTTTTGATTTGATCGTTCGGCTGGAAATATAGTGGGGCTGGGTTCGTGTGATGGATCGCAAAATTTCCACGTATGTGCTTTCAGATGTGATTATCCTGGATCTCACTTGTCTTCGTGCTTTTCTGAAGCTGATGCGTCCCGAGTCTCTGGGACAAAAGACTTCCTTTTCAAATTTATATACTGTACAGTTTCAGGAGGATGCAGGATAATCTTGGTTTTTCGAAATAAACACCTGAATGTGAGGACGGATCCTTTATTAGTAAGACGTTTCACTTGTTGCACCGTTTTCAAGTAATTGAAAAAGGTTGTAACAAGCAAAAGGTCGGACTAATAAGGCCTCCATCCTCACTTTCAGGTGTTTATTTCGATAGACTTGTCAGCAACTACCACTTTCATACACATAATCTTAACTACAGTTTGTACATTTGGATGAATTTAAGTATGGGTTACCGCGTGCGGGGGCCGAGCAATGTACGCATATGCCTTCAAGCCGGCAACTTTGTTGTCTAGAGTGTCCCAAGCGTTCTCAGTTGAGTCAGCGGCATGGGCGGGGACAGTAGCTCATTACGTCATGTCTTAGGTTACGATGAAGTAAATTAGAAGTCATGGTTTTTACTTGATCGCTAAAGACATGATTATTTCCTTTAGGAATAAGTTTTTTTTTCATTTCACTTCTTATTTTCGCCAATGAAGTACAGGAAATTCCCTATATACGAAAGTGATACGTACCTTTAAACACTTTCCTATATTCATAATTCGTATATTGAAGCGAAACTGCTGGTCACTCGTGCGGTTAACTTGGTTCTGTACAGTATTTCGTAATTCTTTCCTATTTCTTTTCGTACCATGGATGTATTTGCCCCTTGTATATAGAAAAATGCCTCTCCCCGATAGTTATATTACTGACAGTGTGTTTGTGTGTGTGTGTGTGTGTGTGTGTGTGTGTGTGTGTGTGTGTGTGTGTGTGTGTGTGTGTGTGTGTGTGTGTGTGTGTGTGTGTGTGTGTGTGTGTGTGTGTGTGTGTGTGTGTGTGTGTGTGTGTGTGTGTGTGTGTGTGTGTGTGCACCCTGAAGGTGCACATTTTCTACTGCTGAGCTTCTTTCTCGTGTATTTTCCAGTCTTGTGGTAAAAAAACAATTGATCTTAATGAACAGTAAAGAGAGACTTGTCAAATATGCCCCAAGGACAATTAACGTGCTTCCGTCTGACTTACAAGAAACTTTGAAAATAAAATCGTTCAAGATAATGCTAAAGAACGTTTCTATTTGAAAAGAACTTTGATCAAGGACTGAAAGTTTTGAACGATGAATATGAGTGAAGAGTGTCATGACATCAAAACCGGATGACCGAGGCTTGAACGAGTGAAGACAACAAAGCTTCAAGATTTAACCCATTAAACTCCGATGACAAGATTCTTATCATTTGGTCAAATAAAACAAAAAAATCATAAAACACCAAAATGTTTGATCAAACAGCACCAGAAAAATATGATGTCAGTCCTCGCTTCGCGAGCGAAGCGAGGACTGATGTAATATTTTTCTGGTGCTGTTTGGTCAAACATTTTGGTGTTTTATGATTTTTTGTTTTATTTGACCAAATGACAAGAATCTTGAGTTGAATGGGTTAAGAAGTAAAATACAATAACACATTGTATATATCCTGTTGTGGTAAGATTTATATTATTTCATTTCCTTGACTAGGGCCTTTGTCGACAGATAACCCGTTCAGACACGGGGCCCACATCTCCGGTGAAGAAGATCCTCTGGTATTTACATTCTTTGCATGACGTCACCATGTTTAAGGGTTATTATCAAACCCTTTTACGGTTATTTTAATCTACAACCATTGCCAGGCCCACCACAACACTTTAATTTATGGTTCCCTGTTGGTTTTAGGAAGGACGGAGTAACGATGCTCCTTGTTTCACCCGCGACGTGAGTTTCCTGTTGCATCTCTTGCGTTGCTGGTTGTGTCCCCACTCCAACTAAGTTCCCTCTCTCTCACAAAGGATCTGTCCACTCCAACCCAACACCTCTCTCTCTCTCTCTCTCTCTCTCGCTCTCTCCCGCAAAGGTTCCGTAACAGGCAAGGTCAAGATCGTTTTCTCGAGTGGGCTTGCATTTCTGGAAGACTTCCGTTACAAGATTCCGTGTGATATGAAACCTCCTTTCGTGCCATTAACTTGAAGAATGTTCTGATAAAGGAGTGTTATTTAATTTTTCGTCTTCATGCTTAGTTTGATGAAAGACTGACAGAAGAATCCAATTTTGTGTAATTTAACCATAATCAAAGGTGGAGATGTTGAACAGTTGAAGTCATTATGTGTGTTCATCCTCATATGTGTGAGAAAATATACTTCAAGAGATGATCTCAATTTGTCTCGCTATGCCTCCCATGTTTATGCATTGTTGTTCTCTAACCTGAAATTCATTCTAGTACTCAATAAAATCATTGGTATTTCACTATCATTAGTTTTTCGTAGAGAACCACATACATACGCAAACAAAATGTATAGTGTATATAATATATATATATATATATATATATATATATATATATATATACATATATATATACAAATATATATATATATATATATATATACATATATATATACAAATATATATATATATATATATATATATATATATATATATATATATATATATATATATATATATATATATATATATATATATATATATATATACAAGCCGCGGGCTTCGCCCTCCCCGGCTTCGCCGGAGGCTTGGCTGCGCAAACAGCGGCCTACGGTCGCAGCTTTCCGCGCTCTAATCCCTCGTTTTCCCCTTTGGCCTCGGCCTCGGGGCGGAACCCAAACACGGGATCCCCAGCACGAAGAAGAACGCGAAGAAGAACGCGAAATAGAATGCGTAGAAGAACGCGAAGAAGAACGCGAGAAAGAAGAACGCGAAGAAGAACGCGAAGAAAAACGCGGAGAAGAAGAAGAGGAACGCGAAGAAGAAGAGGAGGAACGCGAAGAAGAAGAAGAACGCGAAGAAGAAGAATAAGAATAAGAAGAAGAAGAATACCACCTGATCCCGACTTACCCAAGAGCTTTTTCAAGAATATTTTTAGGACAAAGTGTCACCGTAATACACCTGTCCCCGACTTCCACAGCGTTTTTTAGAAGAATATTTTTATTTAGACTTAGATATATTGCCATGTATCCAATGTCCACGTGTTTTCTTTCTCGTGGTGGTCGTGAGTTGTCGGCAAACACGCAGTTTTAATCCCCACCCCCACTTATCGGCCAACTATGTAAACCAACTGATACACCCAGAAGGTTAAACATGGTCAGATCAGCGGCGTCTATTGTTAATGCGCTTCATTTCGGGTCATGTAAGCCGTGGCCGTTAGGATTGGGGGCACAATATTGTCAAGATGCATTTTTTTTTTTTTCTTTTTTTTTTTTTTTTTTAGTTTGTGTACTTTTTATTTGATGTAACTTAACCAGATTTCCTACGACTGGTTTTGTAACACAATTACCATATGTCAGTACGCTGCGACGTACTCGAATTTTTGTATCAAAATCTCAAGTGCATTTCACTTGAATTCGTATGGTAACATTTTCAATCACCGGCAGACTGGCTGGATATGTGCTTCGCGTATGTCGAGTTGCCGGCAAATCATCTTATTGTCCTTTTTACTTTGTGTTAGTATTAACGTTTATATTGTTATATGCATAATATTCTTTTGTGTGTAATTTAAGGTTGTGTAAGTGGTTAGGATACTCGGCTGTCATTTCGAGTGGTACAGGGAAAACTTCCTTTTTGTAGCACCCTTCGGCCTTTGGCCAGTGACTCATCAGGTCAATGGGCGAGCCCTTTAAATAAAAGGGTCAAACCGCTTCTCGCTTCCTTTTCTTTTCTTCATCTCGTTCGAGTCGACAGCCGGCCGTTTTCTCCTTGTCTGAGACTTTTTTTCACAAAAGATATGTAGTGGTTTTTATAGGAAATACATCCTAGGACTGGTGCGAGGTTTTGGGACTAGGTTCATCCTTTTGGGATTTTTGAATTGGCGTTTCATACGGACTCTTGCCAATTGTTTCGTGGGTGACCTTTTTAATCTGTTTCCTCCACCTTTTTGTTAATCCACATTACACAGTTTGTGTTTAAATTGGTAGGTTACCTCTTGGGTTTTTAAATGTTGGTGTGTCAAATAGACTTTTACCGCTTTTAATTTTCCCGTGCGTGATCTTTGTTTTCTCCCACCGAGTTTTTAAGCAACAGTGTTTTTTTGTTTTTTGTTTTTTGGGGGGGGTTATTTTATCTCACGTGATTTTCTTGTCTTCTGATTTTAAGTTATATCAAAATTAAATACTTAAACTGTGATTAAATTTTCTTCTACAAAAATGGTTTTGTTATGTAAATGTTATTTTAAAACGAAACTCACTTTCCCGAGTCTGGAAAATCTAAGTCAAAATGAATAAATTAAATTTGAATATTTCCTCCACTGTTCCAATCTATAACAGTGTCGACTTCTTTTCTCCTCCTCCAATTTGTAACAATATACAGAATCCGCATGTTAGAAAATATACATACAGGATTAATCACTGCTTAGATGAACCCAACTAAGACTAGAATCTATTACAAAAACTGAGATTATAACATATATCTTTCATCTTAGCTGACACCAGATTATTTCGTTCACATAAAGAACAGAACCAGGACTAATGCATTGATGCGGATCACTTCCTTCACAGATTGAAGTTGATGGTTTATTGACGTTGTTGTACAGGTGACCAAAGAGACATTTCCGAAATGAAATAGTTGATTGCTGGGCATGGCATGGCCTCATGCACAGGCTTTGGCTAATGACGAGAGGAAATATCTTTGATGTTTTCCGATCTCTAACCCGACTGAACATTCCCAATATCCAGGCTCAACTATTTATCGTTTACTTTTCCTTCTCTCTCCTGTAATAGGTTGTGTGGTGGTTGCTATGAAAAACGTGCCGCAACTGATCCTTTATGCCTTGATCATGTGTTTATGTTTTATTGACACACAGACACATACACTCAAACACGCAAACACACATACACACAAACACAAACACATACACACACAAACAGACACACACACAGACATACACACGCAAATAAGTTCATTCGTGTAATTAGAAAACACCTATGAGGGTGGTTTGTCAAATTGCAGACTGAGTGAATGCTTTGAAATTTAGAAAATAAATATGTCGTATTATTTTTCCCTGTTCCCTTCAATCTCAATCTCAATCTCAATCTCTCTCTCTCTCTCTCTCTCTATTTTACTGAACAAAAAAACATTTCCGAATTCATTTCATATTTTCAGTGAACTTGCATTTTGAACCATCACAAAGGAACAGATATTTAGTAACACTTTTGATAAAAAAAAAAAAAAAAATGCATTTGTTGAATGCCAGTCATATTCCGAAGTGAGTCCCCCGATTTTAATACTATAACGAATGACAGTATTACGGCCTCACGTAACATATGGGAGTTCTTGAAATAAATATGTAAAAACCTATCATATTTGTTTTGATTCAATATACAGATTTATATATCTGTGTGTCTATACATACGAGTATATGTATATATATATTATGTATGTATATATATATATATATATATATATATATATATATATGATGATATGGTTTAACGTCACACACTTCCCCCCCTATCGGAAGGCTAGGACGGTGCCCCTCACAGAGGGCTTTGTAGCGTGGTTCAACTTCGCCGGTGGCAGGATTCGAACCGCCCTCACCTCGGCCTTCGCCGCAAGTAACGACGCCCTAACCCACTCATATGTATATGTATGTATACGTACATGTATATGTTCATGAAGCGTGAAGGGAGATTCTCTCTCAAGCATATTTATTTGAAAGCGACAGCTAGGAACCTTACGAAAGAAATTAACTTCTAATTCATCTGCTGTCGTTTTCAACATTATATTTCTACGTATATGTATATGTACACGTATATGTATGATAGTACATATGCGATGATTTCCTTTCCCCCCCTTTATAAGGCGGTTATCATATCAAAGTAAACAACCACTCGACATTCATTGCACACATATTCATTTATTTTTCTTCCCATCTTAGCTTCCGTTAGATGAGGGGTCATCACTGCCCCCACCACACTTATTTATGTCACAGGCAATGCAGACAAAATGCTTCCGCATGATAATTATAATTATGATGATGATGATGATGATGATGATGATGATGATGATGATGATGATGATGATGATGATGATGATGATGATGATGATGATGATGATGATGATGATGATGATGATGATGATGATGATGATGATGATGATGATGATGATGATGATGATGATGATGATGATGATGATGGTAATTATAACAATAATATAATATAATAATAATAATAATAATGATGATGATGATAATGGTAATTATAACAATAATATAATATAATAATAATAATGATGATGACAATAATAGTAATAATGTTGATAATGATAATAATAATAATAATAGTAATAAAGATAACTATTATAATAATAATAATAATAATAATAATAATGATCATAATGATAATAATGATAATAATAATGATAATAATAATGATAATAATAATGTAACCGTGGAAAAATGGTTGTGGTTACATAAGGAGGACTTAATGCGGGCGAGATAAACTCCAAAACGGGAGTTTTCTTCTATTTATTTATAAAAGGAGAATCTGGTTGGAAATATAACAAACTACAAATGGGCCCTATGGGCTAAATACTTGTTACAATAAGTGCCAGGCCTTGACCTAGGGCACAACTGGCTGGTAGGTTCTTCACCTAACCAGCTTTGGGCGGTAGGCTCTTGACCTACCCCGCTCTGGCGTCTGTGACATAGGTGTTAAAGGTTATATAGGGGGTTAGTGGGTTGATGTAAGTATAGGCGTTAGTCTCGCTATTCTATGCATTGGGGTCAGTTTTATATATGAGGGTTAGTCCTATAGTTGATGGAAATTGTTAGGTATATTATATATATGTTAGTTTATGGGTAATATACTAGGGCAGTTATAATAAAAGGACTTTTAATAGGTTAGTCTGGTGACATTGGGTATCTATATCTTGTTTGCCTTGAAATGTGCTGCGTTAGATGTATGTTGTGGGAAATGCAAGGTAAGCAAGAGGGGGAGTCTCGCTATGTTGCAAGCATGTGGATCACGTGCGTGGTGGGTGATGGTTAGTAATGGTTACAATAATAATGATAATGATAGTAATAATGATAATAATAATGATAATGATAATGATAATGATAATGATAACAATAATAATAATAATAATAGTAGTGGTGGTAGTGGTAGTAGTAGCAGTAGTAGCAGTAGTAGTAGCAGTAGTAGTAGCAGTAGTAGTAGCAGTAGTAGTAGCAGTAGTAGTAGCAGTAGTAGTAGTAGTAGTAGTAGTAGTAGTAGTAGTAGTAGTAGTAGTAGTAATAATAATAATAATAATAATAATAATGATAATAATAATAATAATAATGATAATAATATTAATGATAATAATATTAATGATAATAATATTAATGATAAGAATAAGATTAATATCAACAACAACAGCAATATATAACAAAACAGAAAAACAATAGAAAAATAATAGTGCGCAAACACGCTTACATGTTTTTGACAGTTTCAGAAGATAAAAAGAAAAATTGGAAAAAGAGGAACTGCAGGTCACGTGAGGTCAGCGTTTATCCGAGACGTCTGGCCTGGAACGATACACCAGCAACATCAAAACAGTCAGAGGAAAGCGAAAAGTTGGAAGTAAATCTGACAAGAGTTTTGCACAACCAATCATGTCCGTTTAAGCCATCGGTTCTGTTGACTCAAGTATCCTATCGACACAAGAACTCTTAATTGAGTGCACACGCACGTGTACACGACACACACACACACACACACTCGATGGCGCGGTGGTTAGATTTCCCGGCCGCCACTACGTTGGTCCGGGTTCGAATCGCCCCCCCCCCAGGGCTGAAATAATTTCAGTACCACTGCTCTGCGAGTTGTTACTCCATTTCTCGTGGGGGCGGGAGTTGTGTGTGTGCGTGTAAGGTCACAGCATTACACATAGATTGGTCATATATGAGCCTTGAGCTCTCTTTCGGGAGGGAAAATCGCGCACACACACACACACACACACACAGACACACATACACACACACACACACACACACACACACACACACACACACACACACACACACACACACACACACACACACACACACACACACACACACACACACACACACACACACACACACACACACACACCAACCGCATTCAAGAGTTCTGTGGGTGATAACATCCAAGATTTATCTTTATGTATCTACTTATTCATTTACTTGTTCATTTGTTTGTTTGTTATTGTTTGCCTGTCTGTTTATTCATCCACCTACTTATTCACTCGTTTGATTACAATTCTATTTATTTTGTTCATTTTTACGAACGGTGAGGTTGTCTATGGTGGACCATCTGAAGCAGCTAGGACTTCTTGCACTCCCCTGCTCAGTCCGAAGGGCACCCACGGCCACAGAAACTCTTTATCACGAAGGACGGGGCGCCGGAGACCAACACAACGGAATGGATAATTGTGGCCTGATTTACGCCGACGGAAACGAGTCCGCGCGTATACCCCCAACGCGGGGATGTCGAACTACTACGCATACGCACAAAGGCATACATGTGTACATACGCACACACACATATACATACACACACACGCGCACGCACGCGCATGCACACACACGCACGCACACACATGCACACACTCTCTCACACAAACACACACAGGAGACTTGTTATTCATACTATGGAGTGAATCTATCATCACCATCATCATCATCATCATTTTTACTATAATCAATATTATCATTATTATCATTATCATTATCAATAATATTATTATCATTATCATTAATATTATTACTATTATCAGTATTATCATTATTATTATTATTACTCTTATTATTATGTTATTGTTGTTATTGTTGTTTTCATTATTATTATTATTATTATTATTATTATTATTATTATTATTATTATTATTATTATCATCATCATTATCAACAATTATTACCACTATCATCGTTATCATCATTATCATCATCATCATCATCTTCATTATCATGATTATTATAATCATTATTATCACCATTATCAGTCATGATTATCATAACTATCATCACTGTTATTACAATTGTTACTATTATTATCAATACTATTGATTTTATAATTATCTTGATTTAATGCGTAGAATATGTATGGAAAAACTTGCGACAATCGCTGCATCTGAAATGGCGCCGTCGTAGTTTTTTTTTCTAAATTAGAAATAATGAAATACATAGAATCCCTTACATATTTCAATACTTTCTATTAGGACTGATTTGATCACTGCTATATTAAGAAAAATAAATATATATAAAAAAAATTCATCAATAAAATTACTTGTTATAGCTAATTGAGCTTGTGGCTTTATGTCTATATATACTGAGAAAATTGGCCCCATCACATGAATACCTTTTTCAATGTGTTTCTAAAGCCTACTTATCGTCGTTCAATATGGCTTCTTCAACCTCACCATTATTTCGTATTGTTTTCCCACAAAGTAATTGAAACTGTGACAAAAGCTAATCCCATTTTCATCATACGGCCATAATCCCTTCGATACCAAATGTCAGGTGACTTGGAATAAAATCACCTGGCGGCAGCTGCGAGAAGAGGATGTGGTTGGTCAAAGACACAGACTTGAGATTCTGAAGAAATTGACATACAAGGAAGAGTTTCTCAAAGTTTTTTCATTGTTCGATTGTCTCTCGGCAATCTCACGTCTCGTCAATGCGTCACTGGTCTCTGTAAAATGTTTTAAATCGCTTTTCTAACCCTTCAGACCAGAATTTAAAAAAGAAAAAATGTTTTTTAATTTTTTTTCTAGCATCTTCCTGAATCGTCTCTTTTTTTCCTACTTATACATCTGTATTGGACTAATATTTCCAAGTTTATTTCATACACACACACACACACACACACACACACACACACACACACACACAGAGAGAGAGAGAGAGAGAGAGAGAGAGAGAGAGAGAGAGAGAGAGAGAGAGAGAGAGAGAGAGAGAGAGAGCAGAAGGCAATAAAGTAACGTTTTCAGAAATCTTCAGTTTCGTTATAGACTTAGCCTCCGTAGCAATACATATGCACACATAAAAAACACGCACGCATGTGTACACACACACACTCACACACACACACACACACACACACACACACACACAGTTTTCGGGTAACGAGTATAAAACATTGAATACTCTGTATAACTTTCTAAACTAAATATACTGAAATGCACGTGATAAAAAAGAAAATACAATCCATTAAATTTTTCATATTTTCCATGATGAATAACTGGATTACTGATAATTTTGCAAGGAAAAAAAAAAAAAAAGTGGTTATGTGAAGTGTCAACAACTCTCGATGTTGCGAAGAAGAAGTCTTCTGGAAGGTCCCAAGAAGACAACTCAGAATGATTACTAACGGGTGCTGATTTTCTCCAGTAAGCCTTTCCATTCCGGGTGGCATATATCTCACTCATGTCCGCGGTACCATCAATGAAGAAGTCATAGCATGTGTCAACCATCCCTTCCCTATGTGAGTAACATCTTTTATTTTTTATCTTAATTCTTCCTGTTACCAAGACATTTTTCTTTTTCTTCTCCTTGTGTCTCCGCTGATAGGAAAGGGGTTATCCATAGACATCGTGTTGGAAGACTTTACGTGGACTGTGGCATCGAACGTTCTCATTTCCATTTTGACGAGGGCATCCATTGAAAGGGAGAGAGCCATCTTGGTTCTTCTCATCCGCGAAACGCAGACCCGACTTCCCTCCAAGACGATGGCGTCGTTCGAGAAGTCCCCAGTCGTCCTTCGCAACGACAAAGGTGACACCAATATACGAGTATAAACAACCCATTCCATTACGTCGATGACCTTCGTCTATATAATTTCCAGAAAGACGTATCATATCTCCTCTTAACCAATCAAGGTCGTCTTTTTCGCATAAGACCTCGTGAAAAGAGTCAACACTTCGGAAATAAACTCATCTGCTGGGATTCGAGCCCCCGCCAGAGCGGAATGCTTCATATAAAGCGAGGACTGTACCGCCTGTACTACACTGACCCTTCAAAACAGAACGAATTAGTTCACGGACTAATCATTCTGCCGAGGGCACTCGTGTAGAACGTGGTATGTACTATATTTCATCAAATCCTTTATGTAGGCTAGTCTTCCGACAAGTGTTTGTGTCATTTTGACAATTGGAAATAAACTCATGATGAGTTTATTTCCAATTGTCAAAATGACACAAACACTAGTCAACACTTCGAAGAACAGGAGGGAAATATTCGACCCCGAAAGCCATCACGGCGAAGGAACTGTGGGTGGTCAGAATCCAAACACGTACGGACTGACAGTCTTGACAATGGACGACCGTTGCAATATAAGTGGAGCAGGAACGTGAGGTTGATGAGCGGTTTCTTAATCGGTTCGAGTGTTGACGAGGGGAGATGTGGTCCTTGTATGACTACTGGAGTTGTAGAATAAGGGTCATATTAGCAAATAATGTTGTGTTCAATTCAGTTTGTGTATGAAGGAAAATCTGCTCCCAAGACTTATGTCCTTATAAGGACAAAATGCTATGTGACGAAACCTCCCATTCTTCTCTGTGTTTACCTCACCACCTGACCACTCGTCTTTTCCCGAGCACCACCAAACATGAGCTTACTAAAGAGACTATTTATTCTCTCGACTGACAACTAGCCCGAAAAAGAGTCTTGAGAAGATATATTAGGCAGCGAAGGGACCAATTAGACCCCGTAAGTTCTATCTGGTCTTAAGAAAAGAAGAAGAAAAAAGAGAAGCTCGTAAACCCTCCTGGCAAGTTTTAAGAATGTTTGAACACCGTTGCTTTACTATACTTAAAGGAGACACAATGGGCCTCAGATTGTACAAAGAGACGTCACAGATGGAATGGATGAAAAAGGAGTAAAAAGATATAAAACAAGGAACAAGACAATTCCTCTACACTGAAGTGTTTGTGTGTGTGTGTGTGTGTGTGTGTGTGTGTGTGTGTGTGTGTGTGTGTGTGTGTGTGTGTGTGTGTGTGTGTGTGTGTGTGTGTGTGTGAGAGAGAGGGAGGGAGAAAAAGATGAAAGAGAGAGATAGAGAGAGAGAGCTAGAGAGTGAGAGAGAGAGAGAGAGAGAGAGAGAGAGAGAGAGAGAGAGAGAGAGAGAGAGAGAGAGAGAAACAAATAAATGCATGAGTAGATGAATACATAAATAAACATATAAATAAGTAAATGAATAACTAAATAAACAAATAAATAAATCTATATATGAATAAATAGATATCTGAGTTAATAAACAAATAAGCGAATAGTGAAATGAAAGAACTAATGAAAAAATGAATAAAGTAATAAATAAATAAATACGTAAATCAATGAATAAATAAATAAATCAACTAATTAATTAATAAGCAAATAATCGATCAATAAATAAGTGAATGAGTAAACACATAAATAAATATACAAATAAACTAATTTATTAATTTATTAATAAACAAATAAATACGTAAATTGAATAAGTAAATTGACAAATGAATAAATGTATAAATGAATTAATACACACACACACACACACATATATATATATATATATATATATATATATATATATATATATACAATCTCCATGACCGTCGCGCAGAGGATTCGAACCACTGCTTATGGACCCAAGAGAGGCTCCACAACACCCGCCTTTGACCACTCGACCACAGACGATCTGTGGTCGAGTGGTCAAAGGCGGGTGTTGTGGAGCCTCTCTTGGGTCCATAAGCAGTGGTTCGAATCCTCTGCGCGACGGTCATGGAGATTGTATGATTGATGTCGCTGTCCACTAGCGAATTATTCACATATATATATATATATATACATATATATATAATATATATATGTGTGTATACACACACACACACACACACACACATATATATATATATATATAATTTATATATATATATATAAAATAAATTAATAACTAATGAATAGATGAGTAAGTAAATATATAGATAAATAGAGAAATAAGTAGATAAATAAATAAGTAAATAAACAAATAAACAAAATAAGTAAATAAATAAACAGATAAACTAATGAATAAAAACATGATAATCTCGCCAAGTATAGACTTATGTAAAGATGGACATGTGGGCTGCCGTGGGGAATTCGTCTCCGTGATCAGAAAAGCGGAAGAGGAGAGCGTCAAGAAGCATTCGGGCGGATCGATGGCCAAGCAATGGACCAAAAGAAAAGGCCCCAGAAGGGTACAAATGTCCCTAAATAGGGACGAGAATGAGGAGCAGAGATGAACCAATCAGGGGATTGCTGGCAAGGACAAATTAGTCTCACGAGAAAAACAAAGAAGACAAAGTGTGTAACTAAGGGTTTAGAGATGTGAGGGAGTATCAGTGGCGGGAATGAGACAATGTTTTCTGCGTTATGAGATAGAATAAGTAGGTCTCCGGCTTGCAGAGCTGCGAGATACTGCCTAACTGTGTAGTATTACAGGCTATACATGCAAGGACAGCGAGTAGATTATGAGTTTTATCAGTAGAACTGGCTGACTCCAAACTGAGAGACCAGACTGGCCGTCCCGCCTCCGTTTTCAGATGTTCTTTGTCTTCATCAACGACAGAAGTTGGTTATACCCAGAAAAAAACGAAAAAAAAAAAAAACGAAATGAAGAGGACAAAGAGTGCTTCACCCTCCTCCTCGTCCACCCCTCACTCTTCTCTCTTGGGCCCCTAATTGAGGATATTTCTTGGAAGAAAGACAGAAAAGGACAGCTCCAGTCTGCACGTAATATGAAGGCGCCACTGTCTTTTTCTCCCGGAGGCGATAATAAAGGGCCGCGTCTGAAGTATTGTTGTGTTGACGCTACGACCTTGTACCATTCTTCAGACAGAAGACATACAATCTTGAAGAACCTAATCATTGTACTTCTGCCTCAGGGAAAGTAAACAAGGTTCTGGACCTTAAGGAACGAGAGTCCAACTTCAGAAGCTCAACTTTCGCTTGTTAGCTACATCGCTACATCGATCATCAGCCCGCCCACAATGAGAATGTGTCCATCGACAGTCAAAAAAACTGATACTAAATGCTTGAAGAAAAAAATGGCATATGAAAACCATGTAAGACATTCGGACCTATTTTCTCTAATAAGAGGGGAGTATTTACACGCTTGTTGTTGACTAGAGCAAAGTTTATCTCACGAGTTTCTGAACTCAAAAGGCAATGATAGTAGACTGATTATCCCACTATCTGAGAAGAGAAAAATATATTTGAAGATATATTACGATCACTAACTGTGCTCCTCTTCAGCGCTGAAGAGGATCACAGTTCGTGATCGCAATATCCGTATCTTCAAACATTTTTTTTTCTCCGATAATAGGATACTCAGTCTATCTTACCATTGTGTTAAGCGGCCCATACACGATCAACTATATTGCGCAATTTCATTGTCAATACTCTGAATTGACAATTAAATTGACCGTGCATGGGCGATATATCACCCATACACGGTCAATTTATTTGTCAATTCAGAGTATTGACAATGAAATTGCGCAATATAATTGATCGTGTATGGGCCGCTTTAGAACATTCACTCGCTTATGATAGTATCTTAACTAGGGGGAGATGGTGGTCGTTATATAAATTTCTGGCTATCGCCAGGTGATTTTATTAATCTAATTGAACTTGTCCATAATCTGGTCATACCCGGCGCGCTGCATATTATGACGCCGGCCCGTATTATAAATTAAATTAGTAACAATGGTCTCAATATTGCTAGCGCGTAGTCATGGAATAAACTTTCTGACGAGGGGACCACAGCTGCTAGAATTTCATTGAGACTGATAAGTAAGTTATAGCCTGTAATGTCTGTTAGTCTGTTTGCTTGTTTGTTTGTTTGTGTGATATATTTTTCTTTACTCCGTTTTCTTTTTAAGCATCCCACCTCGCTATGAACCCATGAGGACCTTGTCAAGTCTTTGTCATTGTAATCTATTCCTATTTTGTTTATGTACGTTGACGTCTTTCCTCTATGATTGGTACTCTTTACCTTCCCCACAAAGCCAAAGGCGGATGGTACCAATTCCCTGACAGTATCCAGAAGCGATGACTGAAGAAGCGTAATAATTAATTCATCGTCTCCTCACTCTATTTTACACTTTGTGTATTTACTATGATGTTAGAGGGTTTAATCTTTTGGAAAAAATACCCCCCCTCCATAAAAAAGAAAAAATAATATAATAATAATTATTAACAGATAGATAAATAAATCAAAATTTTCACGGTGCAGTCGACTTCCATTTTTCTTTTTTTTTTTTTTTTTTTTTTACGTCTGCCAATGCTATTCAGTGAAATTGAAATCTAAAGCCTCAGAGACCCACGTGAATGTTTGCTAAAGTCTTGGAGAATGATTCACTATTTTGAAATGCAGTTGAACAAATATGAATAGAAATCTCAAAACAATGCATGATAAACACAGACAAATCAGTACAATCTTGATTTCAACATAGTTAAAGTAAAAGAAAATAAATACAATCTTATCGTACAATCTTTCCTAATGAGAGCATTCGCCCACTTAAATACGACCAAAGCCGTAACTTTTATCTGATGTATCCGGACAGCCGGTGCTTGTGGTAGTTACTGGTAGTTAATTGTGGCTCAAACCAGGTTATTCGTGGTCAAGAAATCAAAGTAAATCTAAAACTCACCACACAATAGCCTATATACTCCCCCATTTATAGCCCTGCGGTAGAGTGCGCGTATGACAACCTACATAATTCAAACATGTGGGTTCGAATCCTGATCACGGCACAGACGTTAAGAGGAGCATAATCCAATCTGACAACAGTCTCCCAGCCGTCTTGTTGCAACGATACTACTGTGAGAAGAAGAGAGTGTTGGTGAGTTCGTCTCTTTTATCTGTAAGGTAAAACTTAACTGATCTTACATGCGGCTAACAGCCGATATATATACCACGTAGGTAGTCACCTATGGTGCGTAATTACATAATTGCACTGGATTAGGTTAGGTCGGGTCAAACAGGATCGCACTGTCATAGGTAGGTGTGTGTGGTTAGCGCGTCAGGTCTAGCCCGTGGGCGAGACAATGTGCACTTCACGTCACGTGGTTTAAACTAAAGTCCTTTCGTTAGGCCACGTTCCCATTGCCCAGGCCCTTAACAAGGAGGGCCTGGGGCCTCTCACTGTACCTTTGGACAAAAGTCCATGAAGTTAATGCATTCAGTTGAAGGAGCTTCCCTTAACTGAAGAGAATCACGTGGCATTGGCTGAAACAAGGGTATAGAGTATGACAGCCGTCTGAAGGGATCAAGCCATTCTGTCACTTACTTTGTCTCATCCAGTTCTCAGCCTTCCTCTACTTTTTTTTTTTTTTTTTTTTTTTTACCGCCCCATTCACGACTCTATGCCCCGGGTCACTCTGCAATATCCCCGTTTTGTCTTCAGTCTTGTATTCTATCCATAATTTTCTTACACCCTATAATTATTCCAGGTCATCATAGCTTATCACGCCAGACAGACCATTCAAGTGTTCTTTGGTTAATTTTGACCAGGTCAATGTTGTCTAAATTGGTTGAAAGCGGGCACGAGCTTAGGACATGGTCAATGTTCTGTTCAGTTTCTCCACACTCGCAGGTACTATAGTGCCTTGCGACACTGCCTCTGACCCAGGGCAGTGGCCAGGATGCAGGGATGACCCGTCATCTAGGAGGTGCTAAGATAAGAGGGAGGGTGGAGGGGAGTGGGGTGTATTTAGGGATGGAATGGGTGGGAATGATTTGATGCCTTTTTCTTTTTGGCTATCTCCCTTGTAAGGGGGAAAAAGCCTTGGTATATGTATGTATGTATGTATGTATAGAGACACTATACTTACTAGAGCAAGATTGGGGTTATCAGCCATCAAAGAGCCCATCACCAGGAAGGGTTACAGGTAGGATAGACTTCTTCGAATACGGGAAGCCGCGGACGACTTACAAGAGTCACACATCATTCTTTCATAAAAGATAATATCTACAAATGATTACCACTGATTAACTAATACCGTTCCTTATTTCTTCTTCCTTCTTTGCCACCTCCATGATTTCACCTCTTTTGCATATGGTCCCAAAAATAAAAATCACTACTATTAGCGATAAAATACTACTTCTACTACTACATTTTTATATATTCTCTTCCTCACACTATTTCCCCATTGCCTTCCTGTTTAGATCCTTTAACATCGTCATATAACCAGATCATTTTGTTCTTGTAAAGACCAAATTTTCGTGTGTGTGCCGGGTAAGGGTGGTAAGAATTCCCAGTGAAGATGCTATTATAATTCAAAATTTTAGGTCATGTAGCCCCATTTAATTAATTCTAGTATGGACATTGTTAAATGAGCTTATTCAGCTGAATAATGAAACTAGAATTGTTAGAACGATTTTAAACTATCTCAGTTTTCACATTTCATAACTTTCAGTGTTTTTCTTCTGGCCTTCCAGCACTCCCACGTGGCAAATATCTTTTCTCACGTCTTCCTCCTTCTTCTCTTCCTCTTGCTCCTCTTCCTTCCCCTGTGCACTCATTCCACTACGTCTATTATCTTCCTATTCCTCCTCCTCCCCTCCTCTCCCTCTATAACTCAGCCTTTCTCCGTTTTCTCCCTCTTCTTCTCTTTTTTTCTCTTCTTCTCCACCTTTTCCACCTCTCATTTCTCTTCTTACCACTTCTCTATCTTTTTCTCTTTTTCTCTCTCTTTCTCTCCTCTGCTCTTTAATCCGTGATTGCTCTTGTTTCCACTCTGCTGTCACTTCCTCTCTTCCTTCTGACACACAAACTTTTTTCTCTTTCTCCACCTTCACCTTATTCCTTTTTCTTCTCCTCTTTATTCCTCTTCTTCCATTTTCCCTCATATTTTTCTTCTTCGTCATTCTACTCCTCCTTTTCCTTTCACATCTCTCCTCCCTCCACTCCTCTCCCTTGCTGATCTTCCCTTCTTCCCCCTCTCCCTCCTCGTTCTCCTCCCCCTCAATTTTATTCTTCCTCACTTCCTCCTCTTCGTATCTTCGTCTCTTCCCCCTCAATTTTCTCCTCTTCCTCGACCCCCGTCTCCTTCCTCCCGCTCCTTCTCCTCATTCCTTTCCCCTTTAATTTGTTCTTTTCCTCCCTTTACTTTCCCCTCTTTCTCCTCCTTTTTACTCCCCTTTCTTCTCCTAACTCCCACAATTTTCTCCTCCTATTTTCCTCTTCCTCCCTTTCTTCTCCTTTGTCTCCTTCCCCTCAATCTTACTCTCCTAAATTTTCTCATCCCCATCACATCTGCTCCTTTATCCTTCGTCTCTCTCTCTCTCTCTCTCTCTCGACCACCTTCTTCCAGCCTAATGTCTCTTCGGTGTCATTATGACGTCATTCGTTTGAGTTTATGTCAACAGAATCCGACTCTCTTTCCTTTTCGCTCAGATTCTCTTCCCCTCCCTCTCCAGTCTCTCGTTTATTATCGTCTTCTGGGGAATCTGGTCTTTAGGTTGTCCCTGGGGCCTCTCACACCCTCCTGGAGGGTTCTGGTGCCCGATGGTGTCTGCACCATAAGTAGCTTTTCTATGGATATTGGTGGCTACACTAAACCATGGGACTCAGAAATATTCTAGAGAATTTGGAAGGATTTTTAATAGATTCTGATGTATTCTGAAGGATTTCGGAGAGCTCTGGAGGATTCTGGAAGATTTTGGTGTATTCAGGAGTATTCTGGAGGATTCTAGTGTTGCTCACTGTTCCTGACTTACCAATGGATTCCTATGAGCTTCAGAGTCTATAGAGATCCTCAGTAGCTTTCCCCAGGAATCTGGAGGATTCTCGTATCAAGACTAATCCCTGACCCTCCTGTAGTTCCCCAGGGACTGGGGTCAGCACGTCAACTGGTGCGTTCGGCTCTGTAAGGACTCGCAAACTCTGGGGCCATCGGAACCCCAGAGGCCTTACTAGTCTCCGGTGAACCTAGTGTACATACTGTTCCTATCGATCTTGTAGTCTACACCCGACTTAAGTAAATTCTAGTGATACCTATTGCGTATATAGTTCCTAAGGATTCTTTGGAGTCTCTGGAGGATCTCTGGAGTCTCTGGAGAGGTCTCTGGAAGCCTTGGAAGAGTCTCTGGAGAGGTCTCTGGAAGCTTTGGAAGAGTCTCTGGAGAGGTCTCTGGAAGCTTTGGAAGAGTCTCTGGAGAGGTCTCTGGAAGCTTTGGAAGAGTCTCTGGAGAGGTCTCTGGAAGCTTTGGAAGAGTCTCTGGAGAGGTCTCTGGAAGCCTTGGAAGAGTCTCTGTTTTCCCATACACTGTTCTGATGTTGAGTCGTTCCGCGCATAGTGACGTCACTGCCATCTGTAAGTAATTCTCTATCCCTGCTTGCCTTGTCTCCTTGGCATTTTTATACCTTATTGTCTGCTCGTGCTACGTTTGGCGCCAGATGTCGCCATATTCCCTAGCGTTCCCTTAACGTCCCTGACCTTTAAGGTGTCCGGGGCATGTCAACTTTATCCGACCTTTCCTTGAAGTCCCTGAAGTCCTTATTATCCGCTTTCGGTTCTCGTCAACCATCAACCAACCTGGTCTACGACTAGGACTCGAAGTTGAGTGAGCTAGACTATAAGGCTTATAGTCTAGCTCACTCAATTTCGATATTTTTTCCAAAAGCTTTAATCCTTTTAACTGCACAGGGGTCTTCTATAAGGTGAAAAAACTTCCTTGGATTTAGTTACACCTATACAAGACGTCTTTATCTGTGAGTGAAAAGAATCAAAATAGATTTAATCCGGCAGCGTAGTATCTCCTTGGTTGAAAAAAAAAACACCTGGCAGCAATTTAACAAATGTACAAATCGTTCAGGGTTGTAACGGGATTAATCAAAATAAGCTGAACACTTTTTAATGTCGGTTGAAGAAAATTTGCCTGGCGGCGACCAGGGTGAAGGTACAAGTCACAGGATCCAGAAATGCAACGAACTTTATGACCCTTTGAGGGCGCGGCTTTAAACAGATGTACCCGACCTACTTGTGAATCAAACTCAACCCCATCCGTGATTCCAAGATAACTTACTTCAAAGGCATCAGGTAAATTTGTATGTATGTATGTATGTATGTATGTATGTATGTATATATATATATGTATATATATATATATATATATATATATATATATATGTATTTGAATATTTAGGGAGCAGATCCTCTTGTAGACATATGTTGTTGAAGTCGACAGCATTGAGAAAGGTGTTAATCTTCTTAGGGGTATTTTCAAGCTTTTTAACAAGGATATATATACAGTATATATATATATATATATATATATATATATATATATATATATATATATATATATATATGTTTGTATGTATGTACTGAAAAACACTGGGAAATAAGAGTCGTAGTCCAAACGTTTTTGTCTACATAAACATCTTCAGGGATGTCAATATAGCTGCATTTCTTATTTCCCAGATATTTTCATCAAAGGTAAGAAAAAGATATATATACAATATGCTTTTTTAAATAGTTAACAACAAATGTAAATGAATAATATAATCAAATAATTGAAAAATATATATAAATAAGATAGAGTGAAATAAAACAAAAGATTAAAAGAAAATATATAACAGAATAAAAAGCAATGAGAGAGTTAAACGTCTAGCGGATAAGAGACTCGTTCACAGCAGAGGTAATCAGTAAACTCTTTTCACCTAATAAAAGTTTATGAATATTTTCTTTCTGCCATTCTCTTTATTCCCGTCATTTTCTCCTTGATTAATTTCTATCTGTCGTCGAGTGTCTCCCAAATCCTCTCTTCCCTGCGCTCTCTATCTCTTTTGCACTTATCTTTCATCCTCATTCTTTCTCGTCATATTTTTTTTTCTTCATCTTCCCATTTTCCCAACTAACTCTAATCCTACCACCTTCACATCCTTTTCTCTTATACTCTCTTCATTCTCTTTACTTGTCTTTCATTCATTTCTCCCCCCACTCTCTCTCTCTGTCTGTCTGTCTCTCTCTCTCTATGTCTCTCTCTGTCTGTTTCTCTCTGTCTGTCTGTCTCTGTCTGTCTGTCTCGCTCTGTCTCTCTCTCTCTGTTTCTCTCTCTCTCTCTCTCTCTCTCTCTCTCTCTCTCTCTCTCTCTCTCTCTCTCTCTCTATCTCTCCTTCCTTTATCTTTTTCTTTGCCCTTTTCCCCTATTTCCTTCTAATATTTTCATTCCTCCCACCTTTCTGTCCCCTTTCTTATCCATTTGATCTTCCTCTTCCTTCATGTTTTTCTTATTCTATTTATTCCCTTTCTCTATCTCCCTCTTCATCTCTTTCTTCCCTCTTCGTCCCTTAGTCTTTCAGTTTCCTTTCTCTCTTTCCTTACGCTTTCACTCATCTTGGTCATCTCTCCTTAACGCAACACGAGAGGAAAAAATATATTCTTCTCTTCCCAGTTCCCGTGAAGAGAAAATCTCTTTTGCAATTATCTCAAATTACTCATTATGAGAACCTAGCCCTTTTTACTCAGCAATATGAGACAGGGTGAGGGAGGAGGTAGGGAGAAGGGAGATGGTTGGGGGGGGGTTTGTACCCCCAACCCCTAAACCCCAACCTCCTTCTTTTTATTGTTCCACTTCCGATCAATCAGGCTCAACTGACTGTTTTTCTACTACATAACTTTCGTTGAGGTGGCCACTTTTGACCATCGACCACTTTCGACCAGTACTCAATTACGTCAAGCGACCCGTTTCGCCCAATAGATTTTTTTTTAATTACGATTTATTTCCTATAGGCGACCAGTTTTGTTGAGTGGAGATTTTTTGCCTTGGGGCGAGTTTCGTCCAGTGACCTATAAGTTAACTGTATGGCAAGCATTTCGTGCAGTTATCTCATTTTTTATACTAAAGACTAGTTACACCCGATGACCCCTTTTGTCGACTACTTTCGTCCGACGACCACTTTCGTCGACTACTTTCGTCCGACGACCCCTTTTGTCGACTACTTTCGTCCGACGACCG
>NC_134797.1:30048968-30061468 GCF_046742065.1 Oratosquilla oratoria
TTGCAAAATCATTCCGACCCGATAAAAAAAAAACATTATTTTTCATCTGAACTAGAGCTTAATTCTCATTTCATATGACATGTGACAGGATTAATTTCGAAAGTAGAGTGGGAAGGAGGAAATCAGCTGGGCCCAGCAAATGTCAGGGAAAAACATCAACAGTTATCTTTCGTCCTGTGTATTTTGACAGCCCGGGGAAGCAGCGACCAGTATCAGTGGGAATCGAACTCGGATCACTGCTTGATAAGAACTCATTGTGCCACGGAAACATATACTGAGTGATACAGTTTAACAACCACAATGCACTTTAATTCTAAGCCATCAAAGGCCAGCATGCTGAAATTGAAATGTGGTACTGCCCAGGACTCGAACCGGGCATCCTCATGACAAGTGCGACAGTGACTTTCCAACAGTGAAGGTTCACGAGGAAGTAAAAAATCACAGAAACTCCATAAACGAGCTCTTCGCTTGTAAGACTAACTTGACATGACATGACGACATGACATGACGTGACACGAGCCCGGAGACCTCATCCCTTTGTAGGGATGAGCCTTAGTTTGATAAAAAGCCCTGACGCCCCCAGGGCTGAGTAGGCTAAAAGAACTTTGTTTGCTTCTCCTTCTCAACAATAGCATCAGTTTGTTTATTGCTACAAAATTACTTTACGCTTTGTTTATTTCTACAGAATGACGTCATTGTTTCTAAAGAATGTCATGCTTTGTTTATTTCTACACAATGAAGTCACTTTTATAACAACATTATCGTTATTATTATTACTATTGTTATTGTTATTATTACTATTGTTATTATTATTATTATTATTATTATCATTATTATTATTATTATTATTATTATTATCATTACTATTATCATCATTATTATTATCATCAGCATCCTTACTATTATTATTATCATTACTATTTTCCTTCAGCAGTATGACGTCACTCTTTATTTACTTCTACAGAGTGGGAGTCTGGTCACGTGTTCGACTTAGACCAAAACAAACTCGACTGTTTGTGATGCCCTTCACCAAGGAGGACTCCAGGGGGTGTTGCTCCACCTACTCGTTGTTGTCCCTCTTCCAGCCGGAAGCTGGCGGAGGTGGATCGCCGAGGTGGATCGCCAAGGTGGACGAAGGAGAAGTAAGAAAGGAAGAGGGGGAGAAGAGTGGAAGAGGAGAGGAGAGGACAAAATAAAAGAGGAGGAGAGGATGGATAGGAAGGTGGGGGGGGGAGGAAAGGTAGGTAAGTATGAGGAAGAAGAAAGAAGATAATAGGAAAAGAAAAGAGGTGGGAATAAGAAGGAATAAGAAGATAGTAAGAGAGGAACGAAGGGAGGAAAAGAGGATCAGGAAGAAAAGAGAAGGTAGAGAGAGAATGGGAAAAGAGAGGAGGAGAGAAAATAGAAAGAGGAGGGGAGAGGTAGGGGATGAGAAGAGAGGGCAATTAGTAGGAGAAGGAAAAGGAAGAGAAGGAGGAAGGGAAGGAGGAACGAAAGAAAG
This sequence comes from Oratosquilla oratoria, assembly GCF_046742065.1. NCBI lineage: Eukaryota > Metazoa > Arthropoda > Malacostraca > Stomatopoda > Squillidae > Oratosquilla > Oratosquilla oratoria. The sequence goes on from NC_134797.1 coordinate 30,050,470, forward strand.
AGACGGAGGGAGAGAAGAGAGGAGTATGAGATGGGGACAGAGGAGAAGGGACGAGGAAGGAGAGTAGGAGGAGAGGGAAAGTGATGAAGAGGAAGGAGGAGGGAAAGAGAGAAGGGGAGACAAGGAGAGAAAGAGGTGAAAGAGAGGAATTGGGATGAGGGAAAGTATGAGAGAAGAGGGAAGTTGCAGGAGGAAGGAGGAAGAAAGGAAGAAAAAAGAGAGGGGAGGAGGAAGGAATAGGTGGATAGGAAGAGAAGCACGTGAGGATAGAAAGAGGAGTAGGAGGAAGAGTTATTGGGGATAGGTCAAAGAGAAGAGAGAAAATAATAAAAAGAGAAGGTGGGAGAAAGTGGAAGGAGGGAAGAGAAAGTGGAGTGAGTGGAGTAGGAATGACAAGGAGTAAGAAAAGATGATGGAGGAGAAGGAGGAGGGAAAGCGAAGAGGGGAGAAAAAGGGAAAGGAGGAGGGAAAGCGAAGAGGGAAGAAGAAGGGAGAGGAAGGAGAGAGAGATGAGGAAGAGTATGAGAGAGGAGGAGGAAGAGGTGAAGAAAGGGGATGAAAGAAAAGGAGGAGGAGAAGAGGGGAAAGAAAGGAAGATAAAGAGGAGGAGGAATAGAGAAAGGAAGGAGATGGCAGGAGCTTAAAAAGAGATACGAACACATCGGGAAGGAGAGATGAATAGAGAGAGACGAAGAAGAGGAGGGAAGTCGGGGTGAGGGAGAGGAGGGGTGAGGAGGAAGAGGAAAAAAGAGGAGAGAGGAAAAGGGAGAGAGGCGAAGAAGAGGAAGAGGGAAGTCGGGGTGAAGGCGAGGCGGAGTGAGGAGAAAGAGGAAAAAAAGAGAGAGGAGATGGGACAAAGAGAGAAAGAGTGGAAGAGAGAAAAAGAGATGAGAGGATTTCATTCATTTGAGAGAGAGTCTTGGAATCCTGTGATTGTTGTTCTCTCTGGGTCGAGAATCCACTCATCTCTGACGCCAAGAAATGTTTCTTAAGTCAGTTCCTAGCTTATTTTCTTCAGCTTCTTGTATTCTACAATGAAGATGAGGCTCTCACTCCCTCTCTCTCCCTCCCTCTCCCTCCCTCTCTCTCTCTCTCTCTCTCTCTCTCTCTCTCTCTCTCTCTCTCTCTCTCTCTCTCTCTCTCTCCAGTCATCCTACTGCCAGCCGTAGTTCCCTTGAGACCTGGCAAACTTGTGCTTCCCCGCCCCCAATGCAGAGGTACAAGCAATAACATTCTCCTTTCATAACTTCCTTCTTGAAGCGTTTCAGGCAGAGGTTGGACTTTGCGTCTATTTCCTCGATCCACATTTGCCCTCAACTTCGACTGGATTCCCTTTCATAGACGAGTACTCGAGCTGTTGGTCATGCGTAAGGTTGGGAGGTTTTCGATTACCGTGTGTGTGTGTGTGTGTGTGTGTGTGTGTGTGTGTGTGTGTGTGTGTGTGTGTGTGTGTGTGTGTGTGTGTGTGTGTGTGTGTGTGTGTGTGTGTGTGTGTGTGTGTGTGTGTGTGTGTGTATGTGTGTTTGCGTTTGTGTGTCTGTGTGTGTATGTGTGTTTGCGTGTGTGTGTGTGTGTGTGATGTGTATGTATGTGTGTGTGTGTGTGTGTGTGTGTGTGTGTGTGTGTGTGTGTGTGTGTGTGTATGTGTGTGTGTGTATGTATGTGAGTGTGTGTGTGTGTATGTATGTGAGTGTGTGTGTGTGTTTGCGTGTGTGTGTGTGTGTATGTATGTGAGTGTGTGTGTGTGTATGTATGTGAGTGTGTGTGTGTGTTTGTATATGTGTTTGTATGCGCTTGTTCTTCATCACCAGTTTGATTTGTTACATAAAAACAAAACCTTTCGCGACAGATGATGTTCATTGGTTACAAGAATAAATAACCATGAGAGTGCTGCAGGACCACAAAGACCGTTGGGTACTGTACGGCACGGCTGCCCAAAGAGATCTGAGGAAACTTAAGCTAGATAGATGTCTGTAACTCTGAGCGGGAAAGGGAGAGAGTAAGCCATATGGATGGCTGTAGTTCCATAGAGAGAACCCCACTGAACAAGAGAGCAAGTTATATATATATATATATATATATATATATATATATATATATATATATATATATATATACATACATACATATACCAAGGCTTTTTCCCCCTTCCAAGGGAGGTAGCCAAAAAGGGGAAAGGCATAAAACACTCCCACCCATTTCATCCCTAAAAACACTCACACTACCCCTCCCACCCTTCCTCTCATCTGAGCACCTCCTGGATGACGGGTCATCCCTGCACCCTGCCCACCGCCCTGGCGTCAGACGCAGTGTCGCAGGACACAGCACATCCACAGCAAGGCCGCGTCATTTAATCGCGACGTCCCGCCCCCTCCGTCCCCCCTTGGCATATAAGGAGAGGACGGGGAGAAATCCCTTCGGGCTGCGTCAAAACGTGGCACTCACACACACACTACCCCACCCCCACCCCCACCCCCCCCCCCGCCCATTTCTCCCCATGCTAGTCACAACTAACATCATCCATATTACAACCATTCTCCACTCACCTCTGTGTCTTCCGTCCTCTCCCTTCCTTCCTCAACAGACATTCCCCCTCTTCCCCAAAGCCCCCTTCACCCATCCATCCACCTCATCCTAGGACGTCCCCTCATGTTCACTCCATCTCATCTGCCTTCCATACCTCTTTTACTAGTCTTCTTCACTCATTCTTTCATGTGTCCAAACAAACCATCCTAATATTCTTCTGTCATCAACCCTCTCTCCCAAATCCTTTTTCACCCCTGTTCCTCCTCCTCACCTCCTCATTACTCACTCGATCTAGCCAAGTACACCCCCCAATACTACTCAGACTCCTCATCTCAAACCCATTCCAACTCCTTCTCTCTTCTTCTCTTATGTTCCACGTTTCTGCCCATACAGTGCTGTTGGCACAATCACTCCTTCACACAGTCTCCTCTTCGCATCCATTCCCAAATGTCTATTTCTCATTACACTCTTTAAACCACCAAGGCATTTAACTCGCTTCTCTCAATCTACATTCTACCTCCACCTTCACTCCACCTTTTCCTGCTACACGTGCACCCAAGTATCTAAAACTAATCCACTTCCTCCAGTCGCTCTCCCTTAATGTTCACTTCCAGTCCCTACTGCCCCACTTTCACCCCTTGTACATCTCATCACCTTACTTTTACACCCACATTTATCTTTAGCTTTCTTCTATCACTTCCGATACTCTCCCAAAACTCTGCCACCAGCTTCCTCAATCCCTCCTCTGACCCTGCCACAAGCGCAGTGTCGTCCGCAAACAACAGCTGGCCTCAGCGCGACTCCCACTTTTCTCCATTTTCTTTAACCATCTCCAATCCCTGACTCACGTACCCTAGCAAGCCTCACCTCTCGCACCACCCCATCCATGTATAAGTTGAACAGCCAGGGCGACATAACGCATCCTTGACGAAGTCCCACCTTTATACTTCAAACCACATCACTCACTCTCTCTCCATTTCCAATCCTAACACATGCTCTACTACTCACATATAAAAACTCTTTTGACAGCTCCCAAAAAGCTTTCCTCCTATCCCATAAATCTGCATAACCTCCCACAGTGCCTTTCTGTCTACCCTATCATAAGCTTTTCCAGATCCATAAAAGCCCAAAAAAACATCCTTCCCCTTTCCTATAGCTTTCTCACATATCTGTCCTTACCACAAAGATCTGATCTACACAACCTCTACCCGTACTAAAATCCACACTGTTCCTCACCAATTACTCCTTCTGTTCCTCTCCTAATCCTCTCAATTAAGATTCTCCCATAAAGGGCCTTCCCTAAGCTACTACTACACTCCCCCCCCCCCCCAACAGGCTAAATCCCTCTGAAATTACTACATTCCACACTTGTCCCCTTTTCCCTTGTATAAAGAGGAACTATACAGGCACTACTCCAGTCCTCCGGTACTCTACCCTCTCTCCAGCTAAAACATTTAAATAATCTCACCAACCAGTCCACCATCACTGAACCTCCCTTTTTCAGACATTCTGCATGACATCCATCCAGACCCAGTGCCTTACCTGCTTTCATCATCTTTACAACTGCCTTCACCTCATCCTTCCTTATTTCTCCTCCATTCTCCTCACTCATCACTCTCATTTTCTTCGTATAGATTTATATATATACTTATAATGTGTGTTTGTGTGTGTATGTGTGTGTGTGTGTGTGTGTGTGTGTGGTGTGTGTGTGTGTGTGTGTGTGTGCGTGTGTGTGTGTGTGTGTGTGTGTGTTGTGTGTGCGTGTGTGTGTGCGTGTGTGTGCGTGTGTGTGTCTATATATAATATTTATATATATATATATATACATATATATATATATTTAAATATATGTGTGTGTGTGTGTGTGTGTGTGTGTGTGTGTGTGTGTGTGTGTGTGTGTGTGTGTGTGTGTGTGTGTGTGTGTGTGTGTGTGTGTGTGTGTGTGTGTGTGTGTGTTCTTATGCGCTCTATTAGCACACAAGACTCCTTCAAGTCCAATATAATCGTCTGCTGGCCAGCGAGGTTAAATGCTTTAACATATCATGTTTTATGCTTTTTACGCAGTATAATTGCAAAGAAATGCTTTGAAGCTAATAGTTGATCCATTAATTACTTTTTTCACTGATGTTGTACTGATGTATATTATTTTTTTTTCTTCAATCAACCATTTTCTAAATAACCGTTTCATAGAAAATATATCTGATTACAGAGATTAAATATGTATGGTATTTCACTTGGTTCTAGTTCGTCGTCTCTACAGTTTTAATTCTGTGTGCAATCACAGACGATACTACTTAGGAAGGTAGAGTTGAGACAACAAATGATTAAATCTCATTTGAGTTAAGAGTTCTATCCTAAGACTCCATCTCAACTGAATAGAATAGACTGGCATTACGAAGTGTCATAACACAAACCATCAACAGCGTCTCATAAGGCTTTAAGTTGTCATTTCATCCTACGCTTATCATTTCTTCTCACAGTACGGTCTGCAAGTTTCCTTTAGTTGACATAAACCATCTAATATTCACCCGAAGAAGAAACAGTCAAAGACAGAACGTCTTTGTGCTTTGAGGCTTAATGAGATTATCAGGCGTTTGCGAGAAATAAATCATTTAAGTTAAGGTTACGACTTTATTTCTTTTGGTGGCAGTGCATCCAGTCTTGTGTATACTCGTATAGTGTACGCAGATCAAATCAAACGAACAAACAGTTGAACACACATATAGTCCAGCACACGCAGCGAAAGCTACAGACCAGCCAGGGTAACTGTGTACACAGAAAACGTACGGAAATGTATAAGAATGAGTAGGATTGGTAAATTACATAGATACAATAAAGTTGAATAAGAAAAAGGGGAAGGAGGACGAAGACAGGCAGAGAAGAAGAGTGCTGAGTTCATACTAGACTTTTTTATTATTATTATTTTTTATTTTTTACTATTTTTTTTTTTAACTCAACTCTTTTGTCTATATGTAGCTCACCCGTTTTTCACGAGTATGCCTGGCTAAAGAGGAGAATCGTTCATCTTTATGGCTAATTTGTTCTGTGACGTTTACAAATGCGTGATATTCTGTAGGCGATATAGATTGTACAATCTGCAAAACTAGTTTGGAGAAAGATCAATATTCCAACAGCTTGCCTAAGGAAACCTATGATCGTCACACTTTTGCCTCAAACTCTAAAACTCTCCCCAAGAGGATTGGGGGCGGGTGAGAGTCTCCCAAACTCACTGGATAAAGAATTACAAAGTATTACAAAGGCGGAGCATGCCGAAAGGAGACCTTTTGGTCCATATTTAGGTCGGATGCGAAAAAAAAATAATAAATGAATAAATAAAAACTATAATAATGTAAATAACAAATAAAATACATAAATAAATGCATAGGTATAGTTTTGAATAATAAGACCTAGATATGGATGCAAAAGGTCTCCTGTCGGCATGCTCCGCCTTTTGTAAAACGCTTTACTAAACTTGTGCTCTGGTATGACATCATACCCTCAGCTGAATTAAATCCTCTGTCGATGGGCAGAACAAAATTCATAACGTTTGTCATCAAATCTAAGGAATGAAATCAAAACAGCCTTAGCTCATTCATGTGAGACTGTGCCCTCAAATAAATACAATTATCTGGCGTACAATGAATCTTCCCGACAAAATATTTAACAACATCTGGTCAACACCCCCTGAGTGTTGATAATAATATCTAATAATAGTAATGATAATGCCTAATAATAATACCTAATAATAATAATAATAATAATAATAATAATAATAATAATAATAATAATAATGATAATAATAATAATAATAATGATAATATAATTGTGTTAATAATAATAATAATAATAATAATAATAATGATAATAATAATAATAATAATAATAATTATAATAATAATAATAATAATAATGCCTAACAAAAACATTTGGCGTCAACCAAAGCAAAGTCTTTAGGTGCGTCAAAACAGCAAATGGCTTAGAAAAAATATATAAAACAATAAAAAAGAGAGGAGAAGGAAAAAAAAGAAGAACAAAGAGAGGATATAACGAGAGGAAGAGCAGGAAGGAGGAGAGCATGTAAGGAAGATGGTTAAACAAAGAGAGACAAGCATTGAGAGAATGGAAAGAGAAATAAGAGAAACAAGATGTGATGAAAGAAAATTAAATAAGAAAGAAAACGGGAGGAGAAGGAATGACAAGAAGAGAGAGAGAAGGGGGGAAGAATGGGAAGTGAAAGACAAAACAAATACAGAGAAAACGTAAACGAATGAGAAAAAGGAGAAAATGAAAGAGAATAAAGTTCATGTAGCGAAAGGGGAGAGAGGAGGGGAGAGAATAAACAGCGGGAAAAGGCAAAGGGGGGAGAAGGATGTTCAAATAAAGAAAGGAAGAGTGAAACAACAACAACAACAAAAAGGAAGTGAAACAACAACAACATTAATTATTAGTTATATGTCAATTTATTATTATTTACTATTTACTTGTTTATTATTTAACTATACCTATGCATTTATTTATGTATTTTATTTGTTATTTACATTATTATAGTTTTTATTTATCATTTTATTATCATCATGATTTTTTTTCTTCGCATCCGACCTAGATATGGACCAAAAGGTCTCCTGTCGGCATGCTCCGCCTTTGTAATCCTTTGTAACAACAAAAAAGAAACAAGTCGAAACGTGGAGCGTGAGTAAAGGAAGACAAAGGAGAATAGAAAAAATTAAGTAATCGAAAGAGATATTTTAGATAATGAGAAATGGATGAGTGTGGCCACATTGGCGCTTTCGCTGCAAAAACGGGATTTTCCTCGAGTGAATAACATCGCCTGGCAGTAACTACGCCCAAAGTTATTCGGTGTTCTGAAAGATGTAAAGAGAACTTCAAAAAGATGAGTGAGAGAAGAGGAGAAAAGGAAGAAAATGAGACATACCAAAGTGAATAAAAGAACAAGGAGATGGAGGAGGACGAGGAGGGGGAGAAAGAGGAGGAGAAAGAGGAGGTGGAAGAGGAAGACGAGGAGGAAGAGGAGGAGGAGGAGGAGGAGGAGGAAGAGGAGGAAGAGAAGAAAGAGGAGGAAGAGAAGGAAGAATAGGAGGCGAAGGAGGAGGACGACGAGGAGGAAGAGGAAGAGGAGGAAAGAGGCCATCCGAAGTGAGGAAGGAGTCGGTGGAAGAGGAAGAGAGGACAGGAGGAAGAGAGAGAGGAGGAGTGAGCGGTGAATAAAATGAGGTGGAGAGGTCTGTGAAGTGCCTGAGGAGTGCCTGGGAGCTATGTTAAGTTGTTAAGTGGATGGATGGGGGTGGAAGAGGACAGAGAACAGAAAGGCGCTGTGTGTGTGTGTGTGTGTGTGTGTGTGTGTGTGTGTGTGTGTGTGTGTGTGTGTGTGTGTGTGTGTGTGTGTGTGTGTGTGTGTGTATGTGTATGTGTGTGTGCATGCGGTTGTGCGTGCGTGTGGGTGTGTGTGTGCGCGCGCGCGTGTATGCGTGTGTGTATGTGTTTGTGTGTGTGTGTGTGTGTGTGTGTGTGTGTGTGTGTGTGTGTGTGTGTGTGTGTGTGTGTGTGTGTATTTACCTAGTTGTACCTAGTTGTATTATACGGGAAGAGAGCTAGTTGTACCTAGTTGTATTATACGGGAAGAGAGCTATGCTCGTGGTGGCCCGTCTTTGTATCTTTCAGCATCAAGTTTTTTCTTAAAATCTTGAATAGTATTTGCACACACTGTTTCTTTATCTAAGTTATTTCATATATCCACCACTCTGTGTGGGAAGTGTGTGTGTGTGTGTGTGTGTGTGTGTGTGTGTGTGTGTGTGTGTGTGTGTGTGTGTGTGTGTGTGTGTGTGTGTGTGTGTGTGTGTGTCTGTGTGTGTGTATGTGCACATAACCTTGAGTATGTCACCGTGGATGTTCACCATACACCTACGAGGGAGGACGAAAGAAAAGAAATTCATGACTAGGTAAACGTGGGGACGACTAAGAGATGGCGAGGAGGGATTGAAGCCAAGCCATATCCTCTGCAAATGATGAGGAACTGATGAGAGGCAAAGAGGCCGCAGATATTAGCATCTTTTGGAAAGAAATGGAAGGAAATGAACCTGAGTGGTGATATCGACGAAAGGAAGGCGATGAGAATGGGAAAAGAGGGGAGGAGTCCTTTGCAGCCAATATGGAGAGAGAGAGACGATTTTCAAGAGATTAAAGTCTTTCAGATACTTTGAATATGGTGGCTGATGGGGGTATAAAGAAAGAAATAAAATACCGTATTCTTGGAGCATGATAAAAATAAAAACACTAAATTAGGTCAGATTGGGTATGTAGTAGTATAATGAGACAAAACTAGGTATGTTTCGAAGTATGAGAAAACCCCGTAGTTCTGTATGGGACCGAGTTATTATCAAATGGATAAGGACTTTGAAAGAAGATAATAATGGTGAGGATAAACTTGCTACCCAAGTGCAGATGCATTTGAAGAGTATATAGGAAAGTGAATAAAAGAATAAGGAGATGGAGGAGGACGAGGAGGGGGAGAAAGAGGAGGAAGAGGAAGACAAGGAGGAAGAGGAGGAGGAAGAAAAAGAAAAGAGGAGAAGCCAAGAAAATGAGGACAAGACACATGAGGACAAAACGGTCACCAGTGGCCTATCTAGATGGTATTGGCATGTGTAAAGAACTGAGCGGGACAATCCACTTATTGTGTACGGCATGTAGGTATGGAAGAAATTTGACTGGAAAACAAAAACAACCGAGAAGAGTTTTGTAGGTTTTTGAAATGATAGAAAATAAAGTTTGTTAAAACATGATAGAAATATATAAGGAGGATGTACATAGGAAAGATGAAGGGGAAATGAGGAGGACCAACATGAACAAAAGAAAATGGAAAGTCTCACTGTCTACTCCATTCTATCACGCGTTGTTTGTTTAGTAATTTCATCATTTTCTCTTCTAGATACTTGAAATTTGTTCGCACACTTGTCAGCCATGTGGACAATCTCCTTATATTACAGTACTGCTCAATCGAACTCCAAAGCTTTTTTTTCTTTTTTTTTCCCAAGGTTTTGAAGAGCTCTTCTCTCATTCTATGTTTTCCATATCCTCTGTCTCTGGTTAATTTCGATGTTTTTTGTGGATCACGAATTCTTAGATGGGCGGGTCGCGTTGTCAGGATGAAGGCCACAAATATGGTGAAGAGAAGAAGCCACGGAATTGCCAGAAGAAAGAAGAGCGCGTGGAAGGCCATGTGAAAGATGGATAGATAACGCTAAGAGCAATTTATAGCTCATGAACATCAAGGAGCCAGATAAGAGGAAGCGGTGGGCTTTGGCACAAGACAGACGACAGCGGAGATACCTGGCTGCGGTAGCGAAGATCCTAGTCACCAGTGGTTCCCAAACTGCGGGTGAATTACCCCCTGGGGGGGAGGTAACAAATTTTCGGGGGTAATGGAGGGATGACCAAAAAATTGAAAATAAGATAAAATAAAATAAAACCAAGAAAACATTGCGGTACCTGGCATTAGGATTAAGGTTAGCTTAGTACGTATAGTTGTAAAACTGAAAAAAAAAAAAGTTTGGGAACCACTGTCCTAGTGGGTCTACAGGAATGGGTGAGGGAGTAATCCATAATGTTAAATATCCACCTCCTGAAGCTTCGAGTCAACCAACATCTACTCTCTTCTTTTTTCAATCACTGACCCTCGTCTTCAAGTACGTTACCGCATCTCCTTATCACTTACGCCAGAAGGTGATAATTGGCGCCAGTACTGATCCCTGAGGCACTCAGCTCGCGCGCGCGACTACTTTCCTTCCAAAAACTCTGAGCACTTCCTTCTGATTACCGTCCTCATCTGCCTCCAGGGCAGAAAGTCGTTCAACCAGTCTGGTGATTTCCCCCTGGATGTCTCTTTTTTACGACCATTTCTCGCTTCCGTAGACATTTTCTATGTTGTGCCTTGGATGCATGTGCATGCGGGCATAAAGCGAATGTATGTGTGGGTGGATTTTGTGTGTTCGTGTATCTGTACGTGTGTGTGATTCACCATGGTTCACCATGGTCTTGGACCACGTGTTTAACTCGTGATCGACAGCTATTTCCCTCCTAAAAGAGAGCTCAGAGCTCATATACGACCGACCTATGGGTAATACTGTGACCTTAGACGCACACACACACCCAACTCCCCGCCCACGAGAGCTGGAGCAACGACTCGCAGCGCAGCGATACTGAAATGACTTCAGCCCTGGGCGGAATTCGAATTCGGACCACCGCACTAGCTGCCACGAACGCTACCATTGCGCCATCGAGTCGTGTGTGTGTGTGTGTGTGTGTGTGTGTGTGTGTGTGTGTGTGTGTGTGTGTGTGTGTGTGTGTGTGTGTGTGTGTGTGAGTGAGTGAATGAGTGTGTATGCGCGCGCCTGAGTGATGCATCCTGGTCTTGAATCACGTGCTGGAGTTTTTGACCGATAGCTAATAGCTTCCC
>NC_134797.1:30066468-30068968 GCF_046742065.1 Oratosquilla oratoria
AAATATACATACAAGAGCAAATAAATTCATAAAAGAACACACACACACACACACACGCATACACACACACACACACACACGCACACACACACACACACACACACACACACACACACACACACGCATACACACACACACACACACACGCACACACACACACACACGCACACACACACACACACACTCGTGGCGCAGTTGGTAGAGTTTCCGGCTGCAACTACGAAGGTCCGGGTTCAAATCCCGCCCTGGGCTGGAATAATTTCAGTATCGCTGCACTGCGGGTTGTTACTCCAACTCTCGTGGGCGGGGACTTGGGAAGTGTGTGTAAGGTCACAACATTACCCATAGATCGGTCATATATGAGCTCTGAGCTCTCTTCTGGGAGGGAAATAGATGTCGATCACGAGTCCAACACGTACTCCAAAGACCATGGTAAATGGTGAATCACACACGCACACACATACACACACACGCACACGTACACCTACACACGCACAGGAATACATATACAAATACACTAACAAATACATTACAAGAACATAAACATGTGCACGCAACCAGAATGATATGAGCGTTCGGGTATAATAAAGGGGTTACATTCTCAATCGCCCCAGTGATGTCAACACTAGTAATCGACAATGCGCTCAGTCAGTGACGATACGAAAGAGGATAAGAAACGGGGAAGCCAACTTAAAACTCCTTAAGAGCAAATTTTCCATTACTTTAAGAAGTCTGATCCTCTCTGTTGTTATTCAGTACCTGTGCATTCGTTCTAGATGCCGCCAGGCGATTTTATTCAGCCGAGGGAATCCCCCAAACGTGGCTAATAGATTGAGGTCTGGGAGTGACAGCTCAAAGAAACCTCTCAGTCTTGATAAGACGTAGACGAGTTTGATTCATTCGTTTTCGAAGATTTCTTAGATGAGATTACATTCGCGTTAGCACTGGGCTGTGTTATTCCAAGTATCCACTAAGTTATTATCTGTATTGATTCATAACTACACTGATGTTGATTTATGTTTGTATTCATACTTATAATTACATTTACAGGTACTTGTGTTAATTCCTAACTATACTTATATTGATTTATGTTCATATTTATATTCATCATTACATTTACATTTATATATTGATATTTATATAAATTCATATTTATATTAGCATACAAACCAGTAGAGTTTAGTAAAATGACCACAGAAATTTTCAATTAGAGACGACAAGCACAAAGGAGAGTCAAGGCTTTCCACCTCATATAAAATTAAAATGAATTAATTCACCCATTTTTATTCCCCACTGCTCATGTGATACGTTTAACAGATTCTTGTACCAAAAGAATTGTTAACTTTCCTTTAACATAATCCTGCTGATATTTATTCACAGTGTATTGTTTGTATTTCAGTTATCAGTGTATATAAGGCTATCTTAGCGACAAGTTTTTAACCAATAAAGATAAAAAATAAAAACGCGTTTGAAGTATATCAAAGGGCATTACTCCAATCGGTATGTTGATATCTCTCCTTCGTACATCTAAGTTCTGTATGAGAAACTAAAAGTATTGTTGAATACAATGACATATTTAGATCATTTTAGGGGCATTTTGGTGCACAGAATCTTCTCGCGCTGATAGCCTTACACAATCTCCGTATTCCTTAATATGAACAGATACAACCACTCCAATAACGGAATAGTAGCTTACTACGCAACTACACAAAATCTCATGGGTTTTCGCCATCCGTTTGAAGAGTACTTCTCTTCTATCTCCATAGATTTGAGGGATAGCAGACCATCGGGTGAGGGAAGGTCGGAACTGTTATTCGTACCACATGTGGACAATCTGAGGCCCCAGTTCGATCCCAAGTGTGTCTGGAGTGGCGAAGTTGGCTCTCGGCTTCGCAAACTTAGGTCTTCCTCACCCACGACTCAACTTGGTACCCTGAATCGAGAACTGAGCGTTCTATCGAGTGAGTTGTGATATGCAATATATGTACATGTGTGTATGCGTGTATGTATATGTATATGTATATTTACGTGCATATGTATATGTATATGTATATGTATACGTATATGTATATGTAAATGTAAAACAAATCACTAAGCACACGTGACAACAATACTTGCAGAAACCACTTGGAAAATAAAAGAATTGAATACCGTACGTTTTCGTCTATTCAAGACATCATCAGGGTACGATGATGTCTTGAATAGACGAAAACGTTCGGTATTCAATTCTTTCATTTTCCAAGTGGTTGCAAGTATATGTATATGTATATGTACGTGTATATGAATATGTATATGTATATGTATACATGTACGATTATACCTTCGTGGAAGGTCAAAGAAGAACGATTATCTCCATTTGTTCAATAGCCTTTGGCTGTTTATATATGTATATATATATATATGTATATATATATATATATATATATATATATATATAGAATGAAAACATTTTCAAGTCAAATTAAAAAAAGGGGGGAAGGCATATACGTCTGCCAGAGAA
>NC_134797.1:30081468-30083968 GCF_046742065.1 Oratosquilla oratoria
CATGTATTTATCTACTTACGTATGTAAGTATGTATGTATATATGCATGTATGTATGTATGTATGTATGTATGTGTGTGTATGTATGCTTGTATGTATCTATGTATGTATGTATGTATGTATGTATGCATGGTATGTATGTAAATCAGTGAAAAGTACTCACAGGTTTTGCTTTCGGTTGTCCAAACTGTAGATCGCTCACCTGAAACACAAATGAAAATAGACTGAAGACGAGTGTACATATGCAATAACTTATAAATAAAGTTCAATAAGAACCCACTGTGTTGGATAAGAAGAAATGAAATAGACGATATCCATATATTTCGATCACGGACTGTGATCCTCTTCAGCGGACTACTGAAGAGGATCACAGTCCGTGATCGAAATATATGGATATCGTCTATTACATTTCTTCTTATCCAACACAGTGGGTTCTTATTGAAATTCACGAATGTGTTACGGCAGTACTTTGTAGTTATATATAAAGGATTAATTACCCAATTTAGTAATTCTCCTCTTCACTTTCTCCGTCGCGTCTGGTATTCTGCTACCTTGGGAAGGTAAAAGAATTTTTTCTTTTTTTAATTTTTTCAAGTTTTCTAATAGAGTTGATACTTGATAAATTTGTTTTGCCTTTTCCAGCTGTCACCTTTAATCCTAAATTAGGGCATGAACCTTTCTAGGTTTTGACTTAACTGAGATGATTCATTAAAGTCAGCTGACATATATCATAACTTATTCCATGAAAAATAATTACGTTCAAAATAGTACTACAAATACAAAAAACTCAATGTGTAGAGGTATTACGTAGAACAAATTTTCAGTCATTTAAAGATTACTTAATATCATACTTAAAAATAGATGGGAGAATTCTGTGAAGTGAATTTACAATCTAAAATTATACTTCATGATTATTTGGAATATGGCGTGAAAATTATGAAACATTTTACTTCACTTATGTTTGAATCTGGTGTCTATTCAAATCACATTTTTTATGAATACCAAATTGATATATGAGCAAATGGTACTTCCTGTTGTCCCCAGACTCGGTTCCATTCCCTGAGTCAAGAAGGATTTGAATCTTTGTAGACAACAGATATGAAGAATCCCATCTCCTTACGCGAGTATAACTATATCCTCATATTAAGAGGAAACTCACTGAGCGACCCGGTATGGGCGTTCAAACCCTGCCACCGACGAAGTTGAGGGTCTGAAAGTTTTCACACAAGGGTGCAAGCCAGTATCTATCATTACCGAGTTGATGCTAGATAATCTTATTCAGGCTGGAGGTGGTTTACGGTGATTTAGAAGAAAAAAAAAATCCATAAACTGGAGGTTCTTGCATGAGGCAAAACTTTGATAATCACTGAGATGGAATGCACGGCCGTCGAGTGGCTAGACGTCTTCACCTGACCCGGTCGCCTGACCCGGCAGCCTGACCCGACCGCAACAAGTCCAAACGCTATGGAAGCCACCGTTTCCTCCACCTCCTCTTGACGCACGAAAGAGAGATAGTGCTCAGATGTGTTTATTTTTCTTTGTTTGTTTCTCTTTCAGAAAGAGAACAGCGCAAGACGTCTTTTGGAAAGTGTGAATCTACTGTTTGCGACCTTCGTCTCCTTTCCTCACAAGTTTCTTTCACCTAAAAACGATATATATTTTCAAGATGTCCTACACATACAATTAAGCAGTAGAAGATTAATGATATTAGTTCACTTCAGATTTGGATGACAATAAACCTTTCAGCAGACCAAGTTACGAGTACACTGGTTGACTTCGTTCCCTTTATTTACAGAAGGATTTGGTTGTATATATCATTCAAGTATTTATTTACCTATTCAATTATCTATTCTTTCTTTTTATTTATTGTTATTTCTTTATATTTACTCATACATCTATTTATGTACTATGTATTTATGTATGCTAATTCATATCTATATTAATCTATGAACTAATTTGTACCAATTTAATTACCTATTCATTTATTTCATCATTTACTTATTTATATATTTTCTTATCAAATTCCCATGATCTAATCAATTTGCTCTTGCTACTGTGATATATGAAAATTAGAAAGAAAAAATAATAAATATCTAAATCAAAATAGATAAAAATATATACATGAATCAAAATTAATGAATAATGAATAAATGAGTGGTTTATTCAATAAATAAATTAATAAATTAATTATTTAATCAATTAATAAGGAATATACATAAAACTGGTCAAGGAACCACGAAGGCAAGATCCAGAAGGAACTTAATCTTCCCCCAAAAATTCCTCCTCCTCTTCCACCTCCTCCTCCTCCTCCTCGTCCTCCTCCTCCAACTTGGAGTAATGAAATGCTTCTGATTCACCCTTGTTGTGCCGGATAAACCGAAAAGAGAGTAAATGAACGTTCGGCGAGAGAGGTAACGAGCGTCCAAGGAGGAACCGCATTCGTCTCTTCTCTTCGACGTCGTCGGTTGACGCTTCCATTCCTTCTGTTCATCGATCTACCTA
>NC_134797.1:30086468-30091468 GCF_046742065.1 Oratosquilla oratoria
GTGGTATTTTTGGTGGTCGAGGGGGTGGTTGTGATGGTGGTAGTAGTGGTGGTAGCTGTGGTCGTGGTAGTAGTTGTTGTGGTCGTCGTGGTTGTGGTAGTGGTGGTAACGATGGTGGAAATGGTGATGGTGATGATGGTGATGATGGTGATGGTGATGGAGATGGTGATGGTGATGGCTGTAGTGGAGATGGTCGTGGCGTCGACGGTGGCAGTAATTGCTACGACATTAAGTTTGACAATAATTGTTACAGTAGTAGAATTAATCGTAGTCGTCGTCCTGGCCGAGGCAGTTTCCCTAGTCATCGACCCTTACCTCTACCTCCTCCTCCTCTTACTCCTCCTTCTCTTCCTCCTCCTCCTCCTTCTCCACCTCCTCCTTCTCCTCCACCTCCTCCTTCTCCTCCACCTCCTCCTTCTCCTCCACCTCCTCCTCCACCTACTCCTTCTCCTCCTCCTCCTCCACTTCCTCATCCCCCTCCTCCTTCTCCTCCTCCCCTTCCTCTTCCTTGTCTTCCTCCACGTCCTCCTTCTCCTCCACCTCCTCCCCCACCTACTCCTTCTCCTCCTCCTCCTCCACTTCCTCCTCCCCCTCCTCCTTCTTCTCCTCCCCTTCCTCTTCCTTGTCTTCCTCCACGTCCTCTTTCTCCTCCTCCCCTTCCTCTTCCTCGTCTTCCTCCGCGTCCTCCGTCTCCTCCTCCTCTTCGTCATCCTTCTCCACCTTCTCCTCCCCTCCTCTTCCTCGGCCTCCTCCTCCTCCCCCTCCTCTCCCTCGTCCTCCTTTTCCTCCCCCTCCTCTTCCTCGTCCTCCTTCTCCTCCCCCTCCTCTTCCTCGTCCTCCTTCTCCTCCCCCTCCTCTACGTCGTCCTCCTCCTCCGCCATCCATTCTCTTCTTCTTCTTGCTCTTCCTCCTCCTCCTCGCCCCCTCCCCCCCCTGTCCTCCATGGCATCCCCTACTCTCTTCGGCGGCGTCGTTCAAGGGTCCACGACGCTCCTTCTTCCTCTTTGTTACAGAACATGGCGGCTCTTGTCGCTCTTCATTATGTACTCACAGATGAGATGAAGTAATGAGAGGAGGAGGAGGAGGAGGAGGAGGGTGAGGAGGAGTAGGAGGGTGAGGAGGAGGAGGAGGGTGAGGAGGATTAGGAGGAGGAGACAAAAAAGAAACATAAGGTGGTAGTGGAGAAGGAGGAGGAAGTGGAGGAGAAGAATGGTGAAGAGGAAGAGAGGGAAGACGAGGAGGAATAAGAGGAGAAATAGGAAGAAGTAAGAAGAATAGGAGTAGGATGGGAAGAGCAGGAGGAGGAACAAGAGGAAGAAGGAAAAAGAGGAGGGGAAGAGGAGGAGATTATAAAGGAAAAGAAGAAGAAGGTGGAAAATTGAGTCGTTGCAGGAAGCAGTCTCAAAAAAAAAAAAGTCCCAAGAAATAAGACAGACAACAGAGAGACGTTTTCTTTCTTCCCCTCCTTCCCTTCCTCCGAAATGAGCCGATAATCAACTTTAAAGGAGGAGTAGGACGAGGAGGAGGAAGAGGAGGAGGAACACGAGGAGGAGGACGAGGAGGAGAAGAAGGACGAGGAGGAGAAGGAAAAGGAGGAAGAAGAAGAGGAGGAGGAGGAGGAGGAATAGGAGGAGGAGGAGGAGGAGGAGGAGGAGGAGGAGGAGAAGCAGGAGGAAGAGGAAGAGGAAGAGGAGGAGGAGGAATAGGAGGGGGAGGAGGAGGAGGAGGAGGAGGAGGAATAGGAGGAGGAGGAGCAAGAGGAAGAGGAGGAGGAGGAGGAGGAAAGTGAGGAGGAGAAGGAGGAGAAAGAACACACAAATGTTGAAAAAACTAGAGAAGAAGGAGAAGACAAGGAGAAAGTGAAACAAGGAAGAGAGGAAGAATAAAAAGACGATTAAAATGAATAAGTAGAACGAGAATTACAAAAAGATGTTAAAGAAATAATAAGAACCAAGACAAGAAGCAAAAGAAAGAAGTCGAGCAGAAAAACATAGATAAAAAGTCAAAGAAAGAAAACAAAAAACGTAACGAAAGACAAGGAATTAGAACGAAAAGAATGAAAAGAACGAGGACATAAAAAAAAAGGAATATAAGGCCAAAGATTTGGGATAAAGGACGGTTACGTCCATAAGCGAGATCAGAGTCAAACGTATTACAAGGACAGAAGAAGACACGCAGAGAGTCCAGACGAGGGACCACGTGCCAAACTTGAGGAGCCTCGAGGTGGAGGAGGAGAAGGATGGAGGAGGAGGAGGAGGAGGAGGGTGAAGGAGGAGGAGAAAGAAAAGGAGGATGGATGAGGAGGAGGAAGAAGAGGAGGAGGAAGAATAAGGAGGAGGAGAAAGAAGAGGAGGATGGATGAGGAAGAGGAGGAGGATGGATGAGGAAGAGGAGGAGGATGAAGGTGGAGGAAGAGGAGGAGAATGGAGGAGGAGGAAGAGGAAGAGGATGGAGGAGGAGGAAAATGAAGAGGATGGAAGAAGAGGAGGAGGATGGAGGAAGAAGAGGAGTATGGAGGAAGAAGAAGAGGAGGATGGAGGAGGAGGAGGAAGAGGAGAAGAATGGAGGAGGAGGAGGAGGAGGAGGATGGAGGCGGAGGATGAAGAGGAGGATGGAGGAGGAGGAAGAGGATGGGGAAAAGGAGGAAGAAGATGAGGATGGAGGAAGAGGAAGAGGTTGGAGGAGAAGGAGGAAGAGGAGGAGGATGGAGGAGGAAGAGGAAGAGAAGGATGGAAGAGCAGTAGGATGGAGGAGGAAGAGGAGGAGGAAGAGGAGGAGGATGGAGGAGGTGGAGGAAGAGGAGGAGGATCGAGTAGGAGGACTAAGAGGAGGAGGATGGAGGAGATGAGTCATGGACATGGGGGGGGGGTCATGGACAGAGAAAAATCCTACAGATAAATATATTTTTACAACACAGGCAAAACATTCGAATGTCATAAATTGAATATGCATTTGCATATGCATATTTACATTTGCATGTATATGTATATGTGTATGCATGTACACATTTACATTTGTATGTACATACACACGTGTATGTATGTATATATATATATATATATATATATATATATATATATATATATATATATACATGTATATATATTGCAGAAGAAATCACTTGAACGCGTGATACTAGTATGCAGACAAACCACTGGTTTGTCTGCATATGTATATGTATATGTATACGTATATGTACATGTACATGCATATAATATATATATATATGTATATATACATATATATATATATATAATCATATATACATATATATTATACATATATATACATATATATATATATATATATATATATATATATATATATATATATATAGATATATACGTGTATGCATATGTATATGTATTTGTGCATATGTTTGTTCATGTAGAGGAACTAATGATAGATAATAGCATTAATATTAATAGTAATGATACTAACAATAGTAATTATGATATAACCAAATGAACTAATAATACATCTTAGTGGATTGTTATCAAGAGCAACAACGCTAATGATGTCAAGAAAAATTAAAATTAAAAGAGCAATAAAAAGGATTTTACTCGAAAAAAGAGAGAAAGAGAAAGAGAGAGGGAGAAACGATCTTTGTAAAGTAGATCTCGACGAAGCTAAACACAAGACCCATTGAAAGCGAGTGGAGAAGCATTTCCTTAATCATTTTAATCCACAAAGATTATACGTGTAAGAGCGATGAAGTCATTAACACTATCTCAACTAATCCCTTTAATGATTAACCTGTAGACAATATTTACTATATATATATATATATATATATATTATATATATACATATATACATATATATGCATACAAATACATATATATGTATAATATAATACATATACATACATATATATATGTAAAGTCTACCAATAGATGAATCGATGAATGAAAACAATAAACAGATAAACAAAAAGGTAAATATATAAAAAAGAAAGAAAAGAAGAAAGAAGTGAATGATTTAATAAACAAACAAATAAATAAACAAGTAAAGGCCATTGAAATTGTAAAGACAGACGCGATACGGAAGAGGAGACAGAGGCCACTGCCAATCTTATATCTAACGTATCATTCCCGTGACTATGAAAAGGGATACTGAAGAGATCATCGACAAAAACAAGACTTAAATTGATGAATTGATGAAGTAAGAGCATATCATGGAAGACTCTACTTGACGATGACGACGACGATGAAGAAAGTATCGACGATGACGACGACGTCGACGACGGAGGTCCACAGACAGCACACCAACAAAGACTTGAAGGTCCTTACCAAGACATCAAAGACGCTCATTATTCCCTCGGGGTCTGAAAACAGCTCGCGTCTCGAGCAACGAGGTCGGTAGTCGTGTTCATTTCGGGGAAGAGAAGAAAGCTTCCTTCCCCTAAGTTCTGGTCTTTGTGGAAACAAATATCTCGTTTTAGCTACCACCAGTCGATTTTATTCAGTTGAAAATATCACAAGAACCCAAAGTCGGAAATACAAATAGATATACAGATGCAAATTTATATAATTGCACTCAATCATTCTGAGCCATTGCGTTTCTTTTTATCATGAAAATCAAACTTTTAATGATGATTACTTGAAAAATATCCTCATTTAGTATTCATACTAAAATAATATAAATTTCCTGTATAAATATATAGGAAATACAAAATAAGAAACATTGTATTTTTATGGGGAAGAGGAAAAAGGACTTTCTACCACATCTATACAACAATGAAACTACGTTATTGTAAATTATACTCATGTAATATCATACAGACCTAATGCTTTTAACCACGGTTGAATTTCAAATAACCTTGCTGGCGGACAATACTGGCTGTAAACCAAACATTCAAGTTATGAGGACCACAAATAATTTTAAGAAAACCAGAGAACTAGGAACGTTATCAACACTTCAACTGAGGATGTAGAAAGATATGCGAAACGTCTTGATAACTATTGTGTTCTATTTCTTTATCTGCGAAACGTCTTGTG
>NC_134797.1:30093968-30098968 GCF_046742065.1 Oratosquilla oratoria
ACGACTATGACAGACGCCTTGATCATGGCCGAAGCTGAAGGCCAAGGGACCGCAACGTCTTGGCAGGATTTCTCACGGTCTCTCTCGGTCTCTCCATCTCTCTCTCTCTCTATCTATTTATCTTTCTCTCTCTCTCTCTCTCTATTTCTCTCCTCCTCTCCCTGGCCTTCTCCCGCCTTTAGTCTATGTCTTTACATCCTTCCTTTCTATCCCACTCTACTTTATTATTCTTCCTCCTCTTCCTCTCTCTCTTTCTCTATCTCTCTCTCCCCTCTCTTCCTCTTCCTTTTTATGTGTGTATGTGGGGGGGGGGGTGCGCGTGTGCATATTCCTGCCCTGCATGTACAGTATCTTCGTTGCTTCAGAACTTGTCAATAATATAACATTTTAAAACCTTATTGTATTTTTCAGATTTTTTTATAGTGATATATTCATTCTCTATATCAGTATGTATTATCTAACGTGGTTTTTTTTTTAACCATTGGTTTACAAATATGTGGATATCGTAATTTTTTTTTTCTTCTAATTTTTCATTCATTGTAGATACTATTCACTTTTACATAACAGGTGGTGCGTTATCTTCGGCCATGCTGGTCTCCAGACATCTTTCCTTCTTGCTCTGGAACCTCAAAGTTTCCTTCTCTTCGTGTCGTCCATTTACCGATGAAGTTGTCAACAAAAGAGAAAATCACTCCAAGATTTCGTCATTGTTTCCCTTCCCTCCTCAGTAAATTGAAATGATTATCCCGCAGTCAGAATGAAATCACAATTTATTTTCATTGGAATATCGATAAAGGACAACAGATTATCGCGTTAATTATATTTGTTTGCTTAATCTCGTCAAGCTCAGTAATCAACCAACACAAGTACTTTCAGTGTCTAATTGAATATGGCATGTGAGCTTATACACACGAGCGCGCACACACACACGCGCACACACACAAACACACACACACACACACACACACACATATATATATATATATATATATATATATATATAGAGAGAGAGAGAGAGAGAGAGATAGTTATGTAGACTTTGTTTTTTCTATTTTTTTACAAGGGTGTATAAATATGTACGTTTTTTCATCTTACGAGTATATCTCTCCTGACAGTGATCGCCTCAATCAAGATCTCGTGATGTGAGGTCTGCGTGTCTGTGCCAGTCCTTTGAACGTTCTTTTTATTCCTGACGTAATCACTTATCCCTCCCACATCTGTTGGCACCGTTTCGTTTCATGATTACTGTTACTGCTGCCGGAAAACTATTCTATTCATCTTCGTGGTATCCCCCCCCCCTCGTAGAAAACGGACAGCAGCATATCTCGAATAAATTCTTAGTGGAACCCACTAGGAAGTAGGAGGCTACAAGATCAGAAAAAGAAAACGGCAGTGGTCGAGTTCTCGGTGATGGTGACAGTGGGAGTCCCAAGCATCCCCAACCGATGTTGATGACGACTGATGTCCACAGTCCCCAAAGAGGGAAGGATTCATGAGAAGAAGTCCAGTCAGGCACAACACGTTCTCCCAGAGACTTCGAGGTCCATTCTGACCGCAAGGAGAAGCTGCTAAGAACCCGGTGCGCCTCCTTTGGAGAGCGTTGAAAAGGCGAAGGAGGTTACTCCGAAAAGGTGAAGCAGACTACTTCGGCACTTGACGGCCGAAGGGTCCTGGCGTATCCTTGACTTCTGCCCGAGGACTTAGACAGCTTCATGCTCTGTTGACTGGGAATGGAGGTGTTCTCCCAGAGGGCTGAGAGGGTCTGGACCACAGGACCAAGAGGTCTGAGGAGAAAACAGGTAGTCCACACGAAAGCCAAGGATGAGAAGGTCGAGAGGAAAGGATGAAGAAAGCGAAATAGAAAACGGTGGAAGAAGGTGAGGAGGAAGAAAGAGGAGATGGTGAGAGAGGAGGATATAAAAGGCAATACAGAATGAAAAGAAGGCTATATGAGAGAAATAAAAAAGAGGATGATAAAAGAGAAGGACAGTGACAGACAAGTATTAAGCTGAGGGAGGAGGAGAAGAATTTAAGACCAAAAGAGGAGAAGAGTGTTACAGAAGTAGGAAGAGGAAATAAAAGATGATAGAAAGAGGAGGTCATAAAAGAGAGAGAAGGAGGGTGAGGTAGGAAAAGGAAGAGGCTGAGACAAAAAGAGATTAAAATCAAAGGATAAGGTTGAAAAAAGGAGTATAACAGAAAAAGTAATGATATATTACAAGACAAAAGATGACGATGGGGAAAAATTGTACGAAAAAAAATGAACGAAATAAAGAAATAAGAAAAGAACGAAATTAATGAAAGAGGAAATGAAATATTGATAGATAAAGGTAAAAAGAGAACAGGACAGAAGGAGTTAATGATCATGGGAAGAAGAATCAAAATACGAGAGAGAAAAGGAAGAAGGTGATTTAGAAATATGAGGAGAGTGAGTCTTGAGGAGGAAGAAGTTGAGGAAGGCAAAAGAAAGAAATTGGAAAATGAGAAGGAAGGAAGATGGGAGGAGGAGATGAAATGAAACGGAGAAGGAAGTGGTGTCCAAAAAAGCAGAGAAATGGTACATACATACATATACCAAGGCTTTTTCCCCCTTCCAAGGGAGGTAGCCAAAATGGGAAAGGCATAAAAACACTCCCACCCATTTCATCCCTAAATACACTCCACACCCCTCCCACCCTCCCTCTCATCTGAGCACCTCCTGGATGACGGGTCATCCCTGCACCCTGCCCACCGCCCTGGGTCAGAAGCAGTGTCGCAAGATCCAGCACATCCACAGCAAGGCCGCTTCATTTAATCGGCGACCCCCCCTTGCATATAAGGAGAGGATGGGGAGAAATCCCTTCGGGCTGCGTCACAATTTACTCACACCTACTACCCCACCCCCCACCCCCCGCCCATTCCTCCTCATGTAATCACATCATCCATATACAACCATTCTCCACTCATCTCTGTCTTCCGTCCTCTCCCTTCCTTCCTCAACAGACATTCCCCTCTTCCCCAAAGCCCCCTTCACCCCATCCATCCACCTCATCCTAGGACGTCCCCTCATGTTCACTCCCTCCACATCTGCCTTCCATACCTCTTTTACTAGTCTTTCTTCACTCATTCTTTCCATGTGTCCAAACCATCCTAATATTCTTTCATCAACCCTATCTCCCAAATCCTTTTTCACCCCTGTTCTCCTCCTCACCTCCTCATTTCTCACTCTATCCAGCCTAGTAACTCCCACCATACTTCTCAGACACCTCATCTCAAACACATTCAAACTCCTTCTCTCTTCTTCTCTTATGTTCCACGTTTCTTCCCCATACAGTGCTGTTGGCACAATCACTCCTTCATACAGTCTCCTCTTCGCATCTATTCCCAAATGTCTATTCCTCATTACATTCTTCAATCCACCAAGGCATTTACTCGCTTCTCTCAATCTACATTCTACCTCCACCTTCACTCCACCTTTTCCTGCTACACTTGCACCCAAGTATCTAAAACTATCCACTTCCTCCAATCGCTCTCCCTTAATGTTCACTTCCAGTCTACTGCCACTTTCACCCCTTGTACATCTCATCACCTTACTTTTACCCACATTTATCTTTAGCTTTCTTCTATCGCATACTCTCCCAAACTCTGCCACCAGCTTCCTCAATCCCTCCTCTGACCCTGCCACAAGCGCAGTGTCGTCCGCAAACAACAGCTGGCTCACCTCCCACTTTTCTCCATTTTCTTTAACCATCTCCAATCCCTGACCCACTACCCTAGCATTCACCTCTCGCACCACCCCATCCATGTATAAGTTGAACAGCCAGGGCGACATAACGCATCCTTGACAAAGTCCCACCTTTACTTCAAACCACTCACTCTCTCCATTTCTAATCCTGACACAAGCTCTACTACTCTCATAAAAACTCTTGACAGCTCCCAAAAGCTTTCCTCCTATCCCATAAATCTGCATAACCTCCCACAGTGCCTTTCTGTCTACCCTATCATAAGCCTTTTCCAGATCCATAAAAGCCTAGTATATGTAAAAAAAAAAAAAAAAAAAAAAAAACTGAGACAAAGAGATAGAAAGATGGAGGCAGACACAGAGAGAGATGGAGAAAAACATAATGAAAAAGCGACACAAAGTCAGGAACAGTATTACATGCAGAGACATCGAGAGTTGTAGATATAGTCAGAGATAGACATAGAGGGATTGAGATGAAAGTATGAGAGATACAAAGATAAATTTAGAGATTAAGTTAACGATGGAGAATATAAAATTATTGAGACATCATGACATCAATTGAGAAGGAATAACGGACAGGTAGAGAAGTGGAGAGAGAGAGAGAGAGAGAGAGAGAGAGAGAGAGAGAGAGAGAGAGAGAGAGAGAGAGAATGAGAAGGAGCTTGATTTGACATATAATTAGTTTCTAGGGTTATCATTCGCTACGAACTAATAAGGTACTGATATTTCATTCTGTCTGGCGCCTTAATACATATCCTACGTTTATCTTAAGACGGTGAACTTTCATCCCCAGCAACATTGCCGTATATCGAGTTCATGATTGATTTCTAATTTTTTATAATTTTCTTCTTTTCTTTTTCTTGTTTTCCGGGCAAAGAGCGTCAAGATTGGGTAAAAAGCTAAACGCTACCAGAACTCTCTTTTCTTTTTTTTCTTTTTTTTCTTTTTTTTATCCATCAGAGGAATCTTAGAATAAAACACTTCTTCTCGATGTATCAAAAACCCGTTTCGTTCCTTCTCTCCTACCCAAACGATTATAATCATTCAGCGCTAGACAAAATAAAGGATGTAAAGAATCCCCTTCCATCTTCTTAGCCACCTCCCGTGCACCATAAAACTTTGATAACTTATTTCCCCTTTCTTATCAACAAAAAAGGCTAAACTAATTTCACTCCTGATCCTTCTCCGTATTCTTCCTTAATGAACGTGGAAATTCAATTATTTCCTCACTCACTCTCACTCTCACTCTCTATCTCTCACACTCTCTTTCTTTATACAT
>NC_134797.1:30108968-30116468 GCF_046742065.1 Oratosquilla oratoria
TTCAGCCCGTGTTCCCTTTACCTCCTATCCACATTCGTCACAATGTATACTCAAAAGTACCATCATACACAAAAACATACACAACAACCTACCACCCGTCTCACATAATACAATCACACAAAAACATACACACCTAGATCACTAAACAAGATCTTCATGACAGACTGCCAAACTCGATATTAAGAAAAATCATCACTACAGTAAATAAGTAAATAGATAAAACCTCTAACGAGAAATGTAAGACCTACACTAGCACATTTGTATTCAGGATCCCACACAACACTAAGACAATACCACCACTGAATAGGCCTAGCCACAGACTCGAACACGCCCAAGATCCAGCCATTACACAGAAAACACTGAGTACCTATTCTTATATTACCCCGTATAATCCTTATAGAAGAACACAATATGTCTTCCCCAAGTGAGTTTTGTACTCGCCCTGAGGTCATTGCAGGTCACCAGGAAGAAGTCGTGGGTCTTCTGCAAGAGAGACCTGGGGCAATGGATTGATTGATTGATTGGACCCAGGATTTATGCCAGCCTCTGTACTACTGAAAACCTCTGAAAATGTTTTATATTTATTTATTTTACATTGTTTATTTTCTTCTATTTATTTATTTATTTGTTTTTATTTTTCAGTGACAACATATGTGCTTTTTCGTAAAGAATGGTAATGGGTCAGTTATTTCTAATATTATAATTTACTAGAACCTGTAAGTGCATTATTACTGGTAAAACCCAACAAAAATTTTAAGTAAAATAAACTCGCATTTCAAGAGGTCCTAAGAAAAATATTCTATAAAAACTATATAGGAAGATTAATATTCCTAATATCGCCGAAAAATCACCAGTGCTTCTATGCTTACAGACAATACAACACCGTTACCTAGATACTCGTATATCTAATGTTGTTTGTATCGATTTAACCAGCGTTGGGGTGTACGGGAGGTCTTGCAATCTTGTTCTATGGGAGTACTTAAGAGGATATATCATGGCAGACTGATATACATTCATACATACATATATGTATCAAAGGCTTTTCCCCCCTTACACGGGAGGTAACCAAAAAA
This sequence comes from Oratosquilla oratoria, assembly GCF_046742065.1. Taxonomy (NCBI): domain Eukaryota; kingdom Metazoa; phylum Arthropoda; class Malacostraca; order Stomatopoda; family Squillidae; genus Oratosquilla; species Oratosquilla oratoria. Next base: position 30,110,042 of record NC_134797.1, read on the forward strand.
CAATTGCATAGAAAACACTCCCACCCATTCCATCCCCTACATACTCCAATCCCCTCTACCCTCTTCCCTCCCTCTTATCTTGGCACCTCCTGGATGACGGGTCATTCCTGCTTCTTGTCCACTGCCCTGGGTCAGAAGCAGTGTCGCAAGACACAGCACATCCACAGCAAGGCCGCTTCATTAAATCGGTTTTTATGTATCATGTGATCATTTTATATATTCGACAAAATATGACTAAATAACTAATACTACCAGAGAATATGGAAACTATATTCATATCTGAGATAAGGATCCTACATCCAATGATGAAATTACCGCCATGAAATCAGAATCTGTTTGTCGAAGAGCCAACACAATGTGTATCGAAGTAATCCTTGGCATTACCAACAATTGTCATACGCACCGAGGCCCGGATTATTGGTCCCCGGACATAATCCCCCCGGAACTACGAGAGCCTCTCGCTTTGTTAACCTGCGGACCAACACGCAGATGATTATGTACTGCAGCGGACACTAGAAAGTGACCCATAATATATATCAGAGATACACCAATACACCTCTTGTTCTTGGTTAATTCATGTATATTCTATATACATTATTTTCCTTAGAATTTGGAATCATTTTCTAAATAGAATGGTATGAATGGAGCAAAAAAGGAAAACACATATCCATAGTTTTGATGTATCAAAGATGTCCCTTAATCTTGTCTTAATTGTACCGAATTATCATAAACCTGTCTATCTGACAAAAATCAATACACAGCATGTTCCAAACACTTGAATAACGACGGAGACTAATAGTATTTTTAAGAAATATATATATACATATATATATATATATATATATATATATATATATATATGTATATATATATATATATATATATATATCTATTTCTACTTTTATATCCACAAAAAGTTTATTTATATACTAATTATAGAAGAGATTGTAGATTGTTATAATATAGCTGTTTTTCAAGGGATTAGAAGATATGCAGAACGCCGTATTAATCAATCATTTTACCTTCTCGGAAATGTGCATATCTATCAAATTATTATCGTTGTCAAAACTACTAAATACTACGAATCATTTAGAAAAGGAAGAGTGAGCATTACAGACCACTTCCCAGCAACCCTTAAACAGCTAAAACCCCGAATACAATCAGAAATATATATGTGAGTAACAATAAAAGATAAATAAATGAATAAATGAATAGATGAATAGATAAATAAATGTAGATAAAATAACAGATAACTAGAGGAATAAACTACTGAATAAATAAATGTAAATGAATAACTAAATAAATAGATAAAAATAAAAAATAGAAAATATTGAAAAATAATTAGAAATTAAGATAACGAAACAAATTAAAAAATTAAAAATTATTCATGAAAGTAAATAGCAGAATACCACGTTAGCAACGCGAGAATCGTGTTGTGTGCGGACAGTCAGTTTTATGCAAATGAAGACAAACCGCTTTCTAACCACAGGCTCCAAATTCATCCCCATTAGGCCACTTGGTGGTAGCATGGCCAGCGATTTCATTCAGCTCACGAAAGCCCATAACCACAGCAAAGAATAACAGTTAGCTGAACACGGTAAACCAAGTATCCGTTGGTAATCATGTTTTTTTTTTTTTTTTTTTTGACGAGTTAAACACTATATGAGGACGGACCCTTTATTTGTACGACGTTTCGCTTATTACAACTTTTTCAAGTACAAGTTGAGATACATATGCTTGTGTTTTCCCCCAACCATTAAATCGATGAAATAGTGGATGGAAGTTTGGACACTCGTTTCAAAATCCATTTGAGACATCAACTCATTCCTCCCTTCGCCATGGCGTCCTATTCTAGACGAAAAAATAGTTTTGAAGTAAGTCAATACAAATGCTCATCGTTGTAGATGTCGGATTAATCATCAGTGCTATTGTGAGATCTTGCAAAATAAAAAGATCCTTTTCCTACCATCCTACACAAATAGGAATATCACAAGAATTTCGAAAAAAAAAAAAATGGAACTTGATTATATAAATAAATTTTAAAAATTCGCCGACAGACTTGTAATGTCCTTATCCTCTGATAGAGGCCATTGTGTTTGTTCCATCAGAGGGCAAGAACGGAAAGACGAAAGGTGCTCCATTTTCCAATTCCAAACCAACTCCTCCCATTCCAATTTTCCGATATCGACGAGTTACCACCCCAGACAAGGAAATTGCACGACTTCTAATGAATCCATCTACCACCAACGATATTCTTTAACGGTCGTCGACATCATCATCGAAGCTGAGGTCAGCATTATCCATACGCTACAAAATACCTATTCACTGCCACCTTTGTTCCTCGCCGAACTGGCAGAGAGAAGAAGTCGTCAGTGAATCTTCTTCTTCGTCACCGAACACCAACATCACGAGGTTCCTGCCAGGTGACGTAACAGTCACGTGACCTAACCACCACCTCCTTATGCCAACCACTCCCTTCCCATAGAGACCTGAGGACTCTCTTTATAGCACACTGTTTCTGATTTTCTTATAGTCATCACTTGTAAGATGCCATGTCTCTCGAATGATCTTCTGATCTCGAGATTCCTGATGGTGGGACCGACAAGCTTTATATTGAAAAAGTCTAAAACAAACTCACCTTTACTGTTCCATTCTATGAACGGCTACCGAAGGAGTTTGGAAAACTACATAAAAGATGGATACGTAACGCCAAGAATGATTTAGAGCTCTTGGACATCCAGGAAGGTGTTGGTGTTGGCACAGGAAAGAAAGCACTGGCGACGTCTGGCAACTGCCATTGTATCAGCAAAGGACCATGAGTGAGTGACTGAATGACAAACGGTTATATTGCGCTGTACGTTCAAAGAGCTTTGTTCGTTACATCAGTCTCCTCTTATTCATTCCCTTAAGCAAGACAAAAGTTTCTGGCGTTTCCATGGTGACATTTAATTGTTACCAACCTCAAGTGGACACTTAATCCGGGTTTAGTTAAACCTCTTGATATCCTTGAGAGGGTCCAAACCATTAAACTGTTGACGCTTACAGTAAGGTAGTATTTTGATTAAGTTAAAGGTCGCCCACTTTACAGCGAAGGTTAATGTTATCTTAACTATCCCCTCCACCACGATAACAAAATTATCAAGATCTCTTTTATCATATAAACACGAACGTAAAGTCATTGACTTTCGTCCCTCGAATTCCCTGTCCCATAAGTTGATTAAGGACAACCAGAGTGGCCGAACACAAACCAATGAATTTTCGTGCGGACTAAAAATAACTGACTCCTGTTAGTGCGCAGGTCTACTTGTATACACATATTATGGCTTATGGCTGTCGTTGGAATATTCTATTCAGTAGTGACAGATCCCTCACTTACACAGACGAGTCCATTCAATAGACAAGAAACCCTGTGAGGATTTTCGACAATCATCCATCTGCTATGCTCAGTTTCATATGTTCATTGGCTGGAGTACGAAGTCCAAGTTGTGGTCCCCTCTGTAGGGGACTCTCTTGTCAATCAAATCAAATTGTTTATCATTAGTCGGACCCAAAAGGGAGTTATCACATCAAGCCTCAATTCCAGGCTGATACTATCTGCTCTTGAGTTTCTCTACCTTTTTCATCACAAAGACAACTATTCCAGATATCATTCTCGTTACAATTAGACGATTTCATTCAGTAAGGTGAAGACAGTCTTTGGACACAATGGAGAACCTAAACATAAAAATGAAGGAGACTGCAAGAGACCATAGGGCCTACACTAGGCAGTTCCGTATCCATCACCATCTATCATTCCCATCCATAAAGTTGTCTATTCGTTTCTTAAAACAACTGATAGTTTCAGCGCTCACTACATGGTTACTAATTCTATTCCATTCATTGACCACCCTATTAGTAAAACAATTCTTGCCTATTTCCTTCTTAAATATAAATTTATCCAGTTCAAATCCATATCTAAGAGAAGCAGCTCCATCCCACCGAACTCACAAAACCTGTCAGCAATCTTACCTGAGGATCTTCTGGCAGCTTTGGGGAGAACCCCCCCCCCTTATTGAACGTGTTAAATATTCTCCCCTAGAGAGGTCTTGAGAGAAACTGGAGAGACACTTGGGAAACCTACTGCCCTGCCATCAATTTGTGTAGTGTTTCATGGAGTGTACTGAGAGCAAAACATTGAAGTACGTTTCCACGCCCTCTTGTAACTCTTGTAAGAGACTAGCTCGATTAAAAAAGAGGCTTGATTTTTTTTTCAAACCTGAAAATAGAACGCTCTTCCATCTGTAATTCAACCTTTCAATTTTATAAAATCGTGCACGTGTTCGGGTTGTTAGTAGGTGATTTCGTTTATCTGAATTAAACCTCTAGAACAATGAAAGGGTTAATACACACACACACACACACACACACACACACACACAGACACATTAATGTTCCACCCACGTCACCGTCACTTCCCACCTGACGCCACAACCACCCGCCACGCCACACAACATTCCAACAAAATCCAACCCATCAGAGCACCAAGGACTGACCGATTGAAGAACAGTGCTATTCCATTCATTGTTCGCACAATAAACTCATTATAAAACTTAGACTAGGCATATCACTCATATAATTTCTGTATTGCATTATTGCCAGCGTAATACTCATATAATTACTCTATTGTATTATTGTCAATGTATCACTATTTCAATAAACCTATTATCATTATTTTTTTATTTACACACATACACACACACACACATAATATATATACATATATATATATATATATATTATACATATAGTGTGTATTTATATATATACATATATATATATATATATATAGACATATACAAGGTACATACACATATATACATATATATATATATATGTGTGTGTGTGTGTGTGTGTGTGTGTGTGTGTGCGTTTGTATATATATATATATACATATATAAATATATATATACATATATATATATATACATACATATATAAATATATATATACATATATATATATATATATACATACACACACACACATATATATATAAATATATATACATATGTCAAAATGTTTATCTCTTTAAGCCATCAAAGCTCAGCAGATCACAAAAGAATAACGTTTAGAATAATTTTTGACAGGCAATCTCGCTAAACGAAGGTAGCTCCTAAAAATATTCATATCTCCTATGCTATTTATTCGCATAACATATATAGAAATCACATTTTTACACCTAACAACAGCTACTTTGTAGCTGTAATTAACCCTAGTCAGTGTTATTTTTTCAGTGAATCATTTCCGAACATCCAGGATTTCCCTTCGTTGACAATGTCAGTGATGACTTTATGCGTATATTCAGTGAATCTGCAGATTTATCCTTCTTCAAGCATACAGTGGTATAGTGATGGGCTTAGCAGAATCTGTACCAAAGGAAGTGGGACACGCGTATATATAAGTCCTTGTTTCCATTTACGTGGTTGTACCAGCGTTAGTATCAGAAGATATGCATTTCCTGTTCTTATAAAACATCAGGATGATTCACATCAAGAGCATGATAACTAATACAACTATGAAAAAAAACGAGTAGTTAAATTTCAATGTTTAGATTAACTTAATTAAAATACATACACATTAACCAAACTAGATTAAGCCGTTATAGTGAAATCCAGAGGCTGTATCTTCCACCACAGTATATGCCGGGGGTCCTGCATTGAACTCTCAACTATGTACGATCCCGTTTTTATTCCTACATGACATGAAGACATACAACAAACGCAATACAAAGTATCAATGGAAACCTAGCATTAGGATCGCCTCAGCGTTCTGATTTGATATATTTTTTGACAACGATTCCAGTTCCATGTTCTGACTCCTAAGCGGATCTAATGAAACGGAATAGAATCGCTTGACTTTAGTAAGACCAACATACATAGATTCTATTTTCGAGGATGGCGATACTAAAGATACTTTACATATCCTCTGCCGGAAAAATCCCTGTGGGTTATACGTTATCGGATTGAAGATCGTATCAAGTTTATAGAATAGATCTACCTCGACAGCGCCGATGCTGTTTTGTTTCAAAGCACACGTTCTCACAATCTATCTCGCCTTTTCCCATACGTGTGATGTGTGTGTGATATGATGTGTGATGTGATTCGCCTCTTCTATGTTTCTGGTGGAAACATTCACTTGTGAGCACTATAGTGTCCGATGCTTTTGTTGTTGTGGGAGGCCTAGAGGTATTGATCGTAAATTTGCGATGTAGATAAGTCCTTTACGAGCTCGAAGGTTCACTCGTAATCGTAACTGTTCGACGTAAATACGACTGTAACTTCGAAGATAACGTCGACCGGTGTAGTACTTAGGAGTGAGGCCAGAAATCCGTCTCCTCGACAGCCCGTTGGTGTCATGGTTATGGAAATGGTTATCAGGAATGCGGGAA
>NC_134797.1:30123968-30128968 GCF_046742065.1 Oratosquilla oratoria
GTTCATGTCCCACATGGGCGGACTATAGAGGTCCTGTATACCAGTGTTGTGTTTCAGTGCTGGCATGTAATATGATGAAACTGCCCACGTTTCTTTCAGACTTTGTTCACTAACACTGGCATTGCAACATACTCAGCATTCCCCGTGCACTTCGCCTCCCCATCTATACAACCTTACTAAGTTGGATGAAGCCATCGTAGTGGACTAGAAAGGCTGAAGCATTCCCCCCAAGGGGGGGGGGAGGCCGGAAATGGGTAAAAACGAAAATGGAAAGAACGAAAAAATAAGAAAAAAAAGCGTTGGAGGAGAAAGGAAAAGGGGAAGAGAAAGAGAAACGTGGAAGTTTCATTCAAACAGTGAGGGAGACAACGAGAAAAATTACATTAGAGAGAAATTGGAAAGTAAAAAATAAAAAAGAGGGGGAAGAGGGGAATAAGGAAGAGGGGGAGGAAGTGAAGGAGGAGGAGGAGGAAGAGAAAATGAAGGAGAAAGAGGAGGAGTATAAGGGGAAGGAAGAGTAGAAAGGAAAGGGAGAAAAGGAAAAGAAAAAAGAGGAAGAAGAGTAGTAAGAGGATGAGGAGAAAGAAGAGGAAGAGGAGGAGAAGGAAGATAAGGAGGAGTAGGAGGAAGAGAAGGAGAAGGAAGATAAGGAGGAATAGGAGGAAGAAGAGGAGAATGAAGATAAGGAGGAGTAGGAGGAAGAGGAGGAGAAGGAAGATAAGGAGGAATAGGAGGAAGAGGAGGGGAAGGAAGATAAGGAGGAGTAGGAGGAAGAGGAGGAGAAGGAAGATAAGGAGGAGTAGGAGGAAGAGGAGGAGAAGGAAGATAAGGAGGAATAGGAGGAAGAGGAGGAGAATGAAGATAAGGAGGAGTAGGAGGAAGAGAAGGAAGATAAGGAGGAATAGGAGGAAGAAGAGGAGAAGGAAGATAAGGAGGAGTAGAAAGACGATCAGAAAAATAGTACAAACGCAATGAAGGAAAAGAGGAAGTAAAATGAAAAGGAAAAGAAGAGAAATGGAGAGAGGAAGAATGAGAAAACTAGTAAATTTGTAGAGAAATGAAAATTTTCGGAGAACAACCGGAGAAAAGAAAAACAAGAAGAAAAACAAGAAGAAGAACAGCTGGGAGGAGGACAAAGAAAACGTGAAGTGGGATGTAACGCATGCAATTCATTTGGTTCTTTTTTTTATACAATCTTACTTTATTAATTCTAGTTTATTTTATTTCATTCTATTTTATTTTTTCTATTTTGATAGAAATATAATTTAATTCAATCTATTCTTTCTCTTATTTTACTTAATTTCATTTACCCAACCTTATCTTATTCTCGTTTTGATTTTTTTCTTACTTCAGAGAATGTGGATTCTGATCATAAACAAAACTGTAAAAATGATATGAAATAACGGTATGTATACTCTAATTTTCGACAGCAAAACTAATTAATTCAACTTAGCCTTAAATCAAAGGTTTCATAGCTGAGACTAGCATGCATGCAGTACCATCTAGTTCCCTAACACAGTCTGAATCAACATAGCCTCAGCACCTCTCTATTCAAAGAACCTTGTTCAATTGACCGTGGGAATATGACTTTGAAAGTTATCACGATGGAATGCTTAGCAAGGGAAACAGCTATAGAGAACATTAAATTAAAAGCAATCTGAACAACACTGTAAATAATTTGGCCATATTCCATTTATTTATTTATCTATTTGTTCGTTAATTCATTTGTTTGTTTATCTTAGTTTATTTAATTGTTTTATTTTTTCTAAACTGTTAACTGTCAAATTGCCAAATTCTATAGTAAATAGATACATACATATATATATTATATATATATATATTATATATATATTCTATAATCATTATTATTACTATCATTATTATTATTATCATTATATCACTACTACAACTATTATCATTATTACTATTATTATTATTATTATTATTATTAATTACTATTGTTATAATTACTATTATTATTATTATCGTTATCATTATAATTATTAATATTATTATTATTATCATTATTATTTATTATTATCATTATTTTTAATCATTATCATTAACACTGCTATTATTATTAGCATTTGTTTATCTACTCATTTATTTTATGTATTTATTCATTTATTTATTTTTACTTCTTTATTTATTTATTTATTTTATTTATTTATTTATTTTTTTTTTTTTTGTGAATGCTCTTTCCACACACAAAGGAATCCTGAATTTGATGTCATGAGGTGCTAAGTTTTGATGGTAGTGCCTATAGAGATGACTAAACCAGCCTGGCAGCAATCAAACGGCAAGAAATAATAACAACCCGGAACGAAAGGATTATACTTTTGTGACATCACTTATTTGTTGTGCGATGTTATTTATTTGACGGATGCGGCCGCTACCTGTCACGCTGTCTTTCTTTTCAGTACGTATTGTCAGATTCAGAATATAGACAAGCCGGTCACACGAGCACACAGATACATGATTGCGTAAATTTCATATACACAGACACAAACACGCACGTGCGAGCTCTCATCTGCAAAACTAGTCGAGAATGAAATCAAATTAAGGATATATATATATATATATATATATATATATATATATATATATATATATATATATATATATATATATATATATTACGTGAGTTTGAAACAGGAAATACAATTCTTAATCGATTTAATTCCCGACTAGTTTTGCAGATGGGCACTCGCACGTGTGTGTTTGTCTCTGTGAATATGAAATTTGCACAAGTACCACACAGAAAATTACTATATAAACTGGAAACAATAGGGGGCATACATTGAAACCTATTGAATTGGATGGAGGACTTCCTACATGGGAGAGAAATGAGAGTGGTGCTCAGAGACAAATATTCAAAATGGGAAGAAATGAGTAGTGGCGTCCCACAGGGGTCAGTACTAGCTCCGATAATGTTTGCTATATTTGTAAATGACATGGACAAAGGCATTGAAAGTTACATGAACTGCTTTGCGGATGACGCAAAATTATTAAAGAGAATAAACTCAGAAATAGACTGTGACTCATTGCAGAGGGATCTGAACAAAGTCTCAGAATGGAGAAAGAGATGGGAGGTAGAATTCAACATCAAGAAGTGCAGTATAATTTAATTTGGTAAAAGGAAGAAGAGAATAACAGGACAGTATACAATTGATGGAAAAGAAGTAAAGAAAGTAAATTCTGAAAGGGACCTAGGAGTAATCATCACCAAAGACATGTCGCCAGATAAACATATAAATAAAATAGTCGGAGAAACATACAATTTGCTGAGATCAATAAAAGTGGCCTTCAAATACCTGGATAAGGAAATGATCAAGAAAATATTACAAACACTGATAAGGCCAAAACTGGAATATGCAGCGCTGATATGGTCACCCAGTACAAAAAAAGAATATAAGAAAATTAGAAAGAATACAAAGAGCAACGACAAAGTTGGTCCCAACACTTGCAAACCTGACATATGAACAAAGACTGGTCGAACTGGAATTGCCAATCCTAGAACAAAGAAGAGAACGAGGGGACCTACTAACCATTTACAGAATTATGAAAGGAAAAGAATGCCTTGATAAAGAGGACTTATTAAAGCGGGACAGAGGAAGAACAAGAGGATAATGCAATGAAACTCAAAAAGGATAATTTTTGTCAGAATCAGACGTACAAAAAACTGGTGCTTGCGAGCACGAGGTTGGCCACTAAGGAAGAGCACTACCAGATCACTACAGAGTACACAGGTGCTCTCGAGCAAAAGGATGGAGATCTCTGGGATCTCGATGACTTGATCAGAATGAGAATTACTTCTTTATGAATAGATTTGACTGACGATTAAAGCAATAATGACTGCAGTATATACACAAATTTGCCCAGGTAACGGTGATGAAAGGTCTCACTAAGCTCTTTATGCACAACAGTGGGCTGATAGGATTAAAACGGAAATTTCGTGGAGAGATGTGGATGGAGAATAAACAAACGCGTAGAGTAAAATGGAGAGAAGCCATCTCTCACCCATCCGGTCGTGTGTAACACTTCATGTAGCTATCTGAAGTTCACCTGAAAATATGTATCTCCCTCTCCCCCTCTCTCTCTTACTTTGTGTGTGTGTTCGTGTGTGCGTGTGTGTGTGTGCGTGTGTGTGTGTGTGTGTGTGTGTGTGTGTGTGTGTGTGTGTGTGTGCTTGTGTGTGTGCTTGTGTGTGTGTGTGTGTGTGTGTGTGTGTGTGTGTGTGTGTGTGTGTGTGTGTGTGTGTGTGTGTGTGTGTGTGTGTGTGTGTGTGTGTGTGTGTGTGTGTGTGTGTATCTACCTAGTTGTATCTTACGGGAATGGGAACTATGCTCGTGGTGTCCTGTCTTTGTATCTCTCAGAGTCTACTCTGCTCTTAAATTCGTGTGCGTGCATGTGTGTGTGTGTGTGCGTGTCTATGTGTGTGTGTGTGTGTGTGTGTGTGTGTGTGTGTGTGTGTGTGTGTGTGAGCGCGCGCCTGTATCTCCCCCCCCTTTCTCTCTGACCTACAAAATATGGTCTGTCAGACTACCTTGTTTGCTCTTACATCGTATCCTACCGTAACCTTGATCCTCGGGGTGCCGAGGAAAGGCCCCGAGGAGTGATGGGATTAAAAAATAGTCCTAATGGCCAACTTCTCCAACATCAGAACAGCAATCAGTGAAGGTTTTCCAAACTCAATTAAAAAGACTTCCACCTCAGCGCTCAAACTCGGCGCCACTGGTCTTCCCAACTCGGCTTCAGTCACTTCAGGAACAGTCTGTCCAAAATATGATTCTTCTTAAAGAAATAAATCCATGCATGGAAATATACTAGAAAGATATTGGTAGAACCGTTATATGTATGTGACGTTTTAGGAACACCGCTGTGAGATCGACATACTAGAAAAACATTGGAACAACAACCTTCAGTCACGGAGAGATTTTGCGATTAAACACAAAGTAACCCAAGACCAGATTTATCCCCTATCAAATGAAATATCTTAA
>NC_134797.1:30133968-30141468 GCF_046742065.1 Oratosquilla oratoria
CCAATTTTTAGTCATTTCGAAATCAAACTTTTCAATTGATCTCCCTCAAACAACTCTCATACTTTCCAGATTCTATTTTAGCTGACACTAAATGATTTCATTCAGTTAAATATGTCCCCTTGTATTAATAATATCACTAGCTGTCGACCGGAATATAATCTGAAAAAGGAATCATATACTCCAACGGACTGGGATTCCAAGAGTCCAGTGGCTCGCCCAAGATATAGGTGGAATGATAAGGTGAAGGAGGATTTGGTAGGTTTTTTTGAAAACGAATTGCAATGGCAGGAAGTAGCTAGAGACAGAGGTCACTGGCGAGGTTATCGTGGGTCATGCAGTCTCAGTACCACCGAGGTAGGACTAAGTAATGGAAATGTCCTATCATGGTTGTTTTAGTGCAGCCATTACTCTTAAGGTTTTATTTTGTTTAGTTTGCTGCATAGCTTCGTATTTTCAATTATCGGTTACCATGCTATTACATGTACAAAACTACAACGAGTAAATGAGTTAAATGACAAGATATTTCTTTTTACGCCACTCCCTACCATCCTGTCCCCTCTCCCCAGTTCTCTCTGTATCCTACCCTCACAAAGACTTTCACATAGAACTATGAATTCAGTACTTACCTGTACAGACGACTTCAGGAGTGAGGACGAGGAGCATGAGTAGAAGAAGAGTAGAGAGGACCCTCTGGGAGACTCCCACGTACCCTGCGCCTGTGCTAAGGCAACGCGGGGAGGTGTTCATCGAGGAGGAGCAGCCCGCAGGAGACGTGGCAATGGTGGAAGGGGTGAGAGTGTCCTCGGCCAGCAGGGAGCTCACGTTAATCGTTTGAGCATGGTGGAGCACCGTGATGCGCGCTGGTCTCCGCGACTTCGGGTTTCCCCAACTGGGAGCCACGCTGAGTCCCTTGGAGGAGAGTCGTTGCAGATATTCCGCGCACGGCGGGATTCTGTGAGACGCGATGCTGTCCTTTACCCTCCCGCCGACACATCTGCTGAGACTGCTATTACAGGTACTGTCGGTAGAGGTGATTGAGGAGGTGGTGGTGGTGGTGGTGGCGATGGTGGTGATAGTGGTGTTTCTGCGGAAGAAACTCATCTTAAACGTTAATTCTTCTTCTTCTTCTTCTTCGTCTCGGTCACACAATCTTGCTCTTTCTCTCACTCTCTTTCCCATAACATACGCCAAAGCTTCACAATGTCCAGTCGCGATTCTAAAACCACTACATAACTCTGGATTATATATTTTTCACTACTGTCACGCCTGTAAACACGAAGAGTGTGCCTATGATCACAAAAAAATAAAAAAGTAAATCAACATAATCCAAGCCTACAGAAACAGTTGGCAACTGAGCATATAGACACCTGGAGCCTCCATATTTGTGTTTTAGACTGCTCTTGTCGTCCAGAGTTTGTTACTGTTCGGGTTTTCCTGGTCGGAACAAATGAACAGTGATGCAGTGTACACACAAATTGAAGCTGATGCAGCGTTATGGTTATGCCTTTACTCTCTGAACATCAGCCCTCTCATACTCTTAGCTTTAGGTAAACTTTACCCCTCTATCACAATTGCATATGAATTCCAGCTCCAATCAAGACTCGCATCTAATCTTTCTTGCACTTTGACGGCTATGGAGGATAGAATTACAGTTTATCACCATTACACAATATCTATTTTTCATGTTTTTTGTTATTTTTTATATAAAAAATTATTTTGGGGTGTAAGCATTTTCTAGAATTAAACTTAACATTTTTGTTCCTGGCCACAGTTAGGTATGACAAAATGCAATAAACTGACTAATTTGTGAATTTTGAAAAATTACTTTTTTCCTGCTCCACAATAAGCAAATTGGAGTTAATTTTTCACGACATCGGAGGAAATCTATTATGATAAATTGGATCACGAAATGGTGAAGCAGCCATAAACATTGCTCTGCTCAGATTTGGAAAAAAAAATATTAAATAAATAAATAAATAAATAGATAAATAAATAAAAATAGTATAATTAGAACTCCAAGTATACACTTCCCAAGCCATTTTTGTTCGTATATCAAGAATGAAAATCAGCAATAGTCAAATTCACTTAAAATACAGAGCTGCATGGAATAGGAAAAATCACTCAAGTAAACTGGATTTTCAAGAAGACATTCGTTCGTCGTGTAGTTTATTTTGTGTGTTTATGCCTTCTCCTTCAAAGCACCATCGCACTGAATGGTTATTATATAAGATCAATACAGAAACTTCAAAGCTGACCTCGACTTTGAAAATGTGTACCAAAATGTTCGTTGCAACAAAAAGATAGACAGACAGACAGACAGACAAGTAGACAGAGAAATGAATGGATGGATACAATAATTTATTTATTTACTTATTTATTTATTTATTTATTAGTTTTTATCTATTAATTTATTAATTTACTAATCAAGTTTCCTTGGACAGGAAAGATAAGGAATGGGCGCAATATACATTTCTAGATACTCCTCTATCTCTTTAATATTGCAGCATTGTACTAGAAACTTTGATTAGTGGCTGACGTCTAACTATTTCTTTTTCCGGAAAGGAAGAGGACACCCGTTTGAGTGCGCCAACTTCCGCCCCGTCTCTCCTGTAAACTTTTCTACTTCGTCCCTCCACTTGACTGGTCCCCCTCTTCCACGCTTCCCATCTTACGGCGTCCAGTCAGTCACACACTTGCTCTAGCATCCATCATTCTCTCGCGCTAATTTCTCTCTCCACCTTAATCTCCTCTACATTGATGTGCTTCTACAGTACATTTCATTCCAATCCCTCAACTTACTCTCTTCCTGTCTTTCGACCTTATATCAGCATTTATATCTCCATTCTCCTTTCTGGACTCCTCAGCTTCGTCTATATTACTTTTATCAATTTCCACAACACTTTTTCAATGTTCAAGTTTCACATTCGTAGATTATAGCTGGAATTATACCCTGATTGTAAATTATGTCTACATTACTTTGATCAATTTCCACAACACTTTTTCAATGTTCAAGTTTCACATTCGTAGATTATAGCTGGTATTATACCCTGATTGTAAATTATGTGTTTCCTTTCTGGACCCCTCAGCTTCGTCTATATTACTTTTATCAATTTCCACAACACTTTTTCAATGTTCAAGTTTCACATTCGTAGATTATAGCTGGTATTATACCCTGATTGTAAATTGTGTTTCAGACGTATAAGTAGAGAGCCTCTCGTGAAGTTCTCATACTCGTATCTATTTCATAATCTATAGTCAGTTTCAGCATTTTGCTGAAACATTCTCCAACATCTTCATCATTGATTATATTTACTTTACTGTGAACTTTCGAGCTGACCATTACTTTTGCTTTGTCTTTGTTTATCTTCAAACCTACTTTGAATCTTTCTTTGTCATGACCCACAATATGAATGATCATAAAATATCTATGAATTATCCTTGTAGCAGGAAATTTCCAAGTAATTTTTTTTCAATTTTTACTTGTAAAAATTAATAAGGCTTTTTTTTAATCTATACTACTTAAGCCTACTCTTGATATAAATTCTGCCCTAAAACATAAATATTCTTTATTCTGAAACAGATTTCATTGTCTAAAACATAAGTAACCTTACTGAGCCATAAAAAACTATAATAAGCTCTACTTTTGAGGTACAGAATCTATAATTTATATTTTGTCAAGACAGAAAAATTAAACGATGTCAGTGATACATATAGCTAACTCTACATAAACACATATTTCACAGACCATTTATAGACATATAAATTCAGGTAGTGTCTGACTTAATCATTTTAATTCTAAACCTTATAAACTTAAGGTCTTTCTGTACGCAAGTCTTACGTTTTACTGATTGGTGAATGTTATAATTCTTATAACAATTTGGCAGATGAAGAATCTTTGGTTTGCGTATAGCAAAGTTCCTTTCTTCCTATAATCACATCGTGTTTATTGGACACCTTTTTAAAGATGATTTATTTTAGACCTCTTTAGAAGTGCAGGAACATTCAACTTGACTCAAATTTGCTGGATCATGAACAAATCTAAAGTCTTGGAAAAAACAAATTATACGTCTTCGACTGCTCCTTTACTAAGTCCCAAGAAAAATGTGGATTGGAAAATTTCTTTGGTGAGACCATCAAAATGAAATTATTTTCTTAGTGTGAAGTTTAGGGGCCACTTCCATATTGATACTGTGATCAATGTAATTAAAAAAAAACACCATTCGAGCACCTCGCGTTGTTTTACATTAAGACATGAAGAATATTCTTCTAATAATAAATATCACATATTAACAAATCTGTGCGATATATATATATAATATATATATATATATATATATATATATATATATTTATTTATTTTTTTCCTCCAGGAGGAGAGCTCAGAGCTCATATATGACCGATCTATGGGTAATGCTGTGACCTTACAAGCACACATATCCCGAACTCCCCACCCACGAGTTGGAGTAACGACTCGCAGCGCAGTCATACTGAAATTATTTCAACCCTGGGCGAGATTTGAACCGGGACCGCCGAATTGGCGGCCAGGAATTCTACATCTGGTCCACGAGTCGTGCGTGCGTGTGTGTGTGTGTGTGTGTGTGTGTGTGTGTGTGTGTGTGTGTGTGTGTGTGTGTGTGTGTGTGTGTGTGTGTGTGTGTGTGTGTGTGTATGTGTGAGTGTGTGTGCATTTGGGTCTAATAGATTGTGCGTTTTTATGTATACATATTAAAACAAACCAGGACACTTAATAACAGGAAACCAAACTGAGATAATTTTACCAATTCATATAATCACCTCCGTACTTTCTATTGTATACCAAAACAAAACCAATAAACAATTCCACTGAATCACAATGGTATTTCACCAACACCTGTTCTTACTGGTCAGCCCCCGTGTATAGCCTTATCTCGGTCTATACCAATCACAAACCAATATCCTTTCGTCAGTCAGTCTCCTTTCGTCCCAATCTATATTCATAAGCATGTGCGCCGAAATTATCGATTGCTCAACTGTTCGCTGACCGGTCGAATTACCAGAAACACATAATGGTCTACCTGTGTGTGTGTGTGTGTGTGTGTGTGTGTGTGTGTGTGTGTGTGTGTGTGTGTGTGTGTGTGTGTGTGTGTGCCTGTGTGTGTGTATGCGTGAGTGCATATATGTGCGTGGGGTGTTTCTGATTGTGCGTGTATCTGCGCATGTGAATTTGCTTGCATGCCCGCCCACACACACACACACACACACACACACACACACACACACACCCACACATATATATATATATATATATATATATATATATATATATATATATACATACACTACAGTTTATATACTTTGCCATCAAATGAGATTTTATTTATCTATTCATTTATTTATTTATTTTATTTTATTTTATTCTTTTTTTATTTTTTCCTCCCCACGCCATGATTCAACTGAGAGTCAGTCCCGAACGGGTCTCGGCGCGCGCCGCGATGACAACAAGAGACGAGCGGTTTTCAGCAAAGCCAATGGCTGTTGAGCTTATCTTTTGGCGCAAGGGAGGGAGGGAGGGAGGATGGCATGGAGGGAGGGAGGAGGAGAAGGGGCTGGGTGGGGAGGGGGATGAGTTATAGAATGGAGGAATAAAACAAGAGGGTAGAGGAGGGACACAGGGTGTACAAGTAATGAAGAGAGAAGGTGAGAGATTAAAGAAGAGTTGTGAACAGATGAGGAAACAAAAGGAGAATATAAGAGAGGAGAATAAAGGAGAGGATAAGAGAGTAGAGGAGAGGAAGGGAGAGGAGAGGAGAGGAGAGGAGAGGAAGGGAGAGGAGAGGAGAAGAGAAGAAATGAGAGAAGAAGAAAGGAGAGAAAGGGAGAGAGTAAAGAAGAGAGAAAAAATAAAAAATAAATGGAAAGCGATGAATAAGGAAATTAGGAAATATAGGTGACTAGAGACGAAAGAGAAGAAGAGAGGAGGGAAGAGGAAAGGAGAGTGTGGAGAGAGGAAAGGCGTGATTTTGAATGGGGGAAAGTG
This sequence comes from Oratosquilla oratoria, assembly GCF_046742065.1. Lineage (NCBI taxonomy): Eukaryota > Metazoa > Arthropoda > Malacostraca > Stomatopoda > Squillidae > Oratosquilla > Oratosquilla oratoria. Next base: position 30,139,985 of record NC_134797.1, read on the forward strand.
AATGTTTTATTGTGGGCGGGTGAGTTCGTGGGATGATGTATGGGTGTGCGTTTATCCTCCACGTGAACGTCGGTAAGTATTTTGTTGCAAATATTTTTTTTTATCTTTAGCCGAAGAGGTGAAGCTACAGAATAAGGAACGTAGTGTTGTAAAACATCTTAATAGAATACGCGAAGAACCCACAGTCGAAATTAAAAAGGAAACTAAGAAGAAAGTTCAACTTCTAGATTTAGGATAATAGCTAGAGCCCTCTTCAGGAAGTAGAGGTTGAAATTGATCAGTATTCTTGAGTGGAAATAAGCAACAATCATAAAATGAATTATCCATCATGTGTGCTTGTCAGAGTAGTATGATAAAAAGAGATAATATAAAAAAGATGATGTTACAGAATGTATATTCATGTAACAATTTTGACATTCCACTGTGTTGGCCACTATGGCAAAACGTGTCATATATGGTTTCACCTCCTGATTAAAATAAATAAATAGATAAATAAATAAAAAAAAAATCTATGAATTGAAATAAATAAATAAATAGATAAATAAAAAAAATCTATGAATTGAAATAAATAAATAAATAGATAAATAAATAAATAAAGATAATAAAATACAGAGCATGAACAGGACCGACCAATGCAAGGTGTATATACCACCACCAAAAATCATCACTCATACCCTGCCCTTTTCGTGGTTGAGCGATGGAAAGGAAATCGATTCGTGCGATGTAATGTGAAACACCCGAGCCAATACATGCTGTTCTCTCCACACCAGAAGAGCCACTGCCATGGAGAGGCACCTACACAAACAGTGGTTCTACATCTAACGCTCCCACTCTTTCTCAGGACCCGACATATACCGTAACACTAACAAATGGTCACTCATACTAAAAGAACAACAGGATTGATTGAGTAGATCCCATGGGAGTAGGAGAAATGGAGGACGAGGCGTAAGGTGAGGAAGGCGGGGACAGGGGCTGGTAGAGGAAGTAAAGGCTGGAAGGAAAAACTGGAAGAAAAAATGTGGAAAAAGAAATGGAAGACTTATAATGGCAGGCGGAGATACGGCGATCAATGCAGGCATACTCCGTGTTCTTTTGTGTCACGAGCTTTGAAGACAAAATTTTTACTTTAAAAGGATAATAAGTAAGACCTGCATAGCTCTAAGTTTTTCTTTTTTTAAGTTCAACACAATGAAACTGTTCAGTTATATATATATATATATATATATATATATATATATATATATATATATATCTATAATATATAACACCACGGTAATGAAGAATGTGAAGTTCAAGGTCTATTCAGGGTCTCTATGTAAACCCGACGACACACACACACGCACACACACACACACACACACACACACATACGCGCGCGCGCGCGCGCGCGATGCGGTCCAAGGTTGCCAAATGTGATGGGCCACTTTTTACGATATTCTGTATTCTACTACATAAAATAAGTTTTAAGGTTTTATTGACATTTT
>NC_134797.1:30148968-30156468 GCF_046742065.1 Oratosquilla oratoria
CTGTGGACCAACAAGAAAGAAATCCACAAAATGTCATCGTATCTAACGTCGTCAACAAGATGCAGATTCTCCAGCTCAAATGAACACGCCTGACGGAAGACAGAATAAGCACACAAGTTTATGTTCATACTCAAGAGAACACTGAAGAAAGCTTTTGTCCTGTGAGCGAGAGATAAGTTTCCTTCGCCAAGAGGAGGAGGAAGAGGAGGAGGAGGAGGAGGAGAAGGAGAGGAAAGCAGAAGAGAGAGGGAGGAGGGAAGGTAAAGGAGGAGTGGGAGTGGGAGAGAGAGATAGGAGGAGGGAGGAGGAGGGAGGGGAGGGAGGAGGAAGGAGGAGTAAAAGGAGGTAGGAGTAGAAGTATGGAAGAGTAAGAGGAGGGACGAATGAGGGTAGAAAGAGGTAAGAGGAGGGAGGAAAGAAGGAGAGAGGAGTGGGAGGAGGTACGAGTAGCAAAGAGTTGTGGGAGGAGGTACGAGTAGCAAAGAGTTGTGGGAGGAGTGAAGAAAAGGAGGGAATCGAAGGAAGAGGAGGAAGGAGTAGGAGTAGGGAGGAAGTGGAAGACGGAAGAGGAAGAGGGAAGACGAAGAGGGAAGAGGAAGAGCGAAGAGGAAGAGGGAAGAAGAAGAGGGAAGAAGAAGAGAGAAGAGGAAGAGGGAAGAGGAAGAGGGAAGATAAAGATAGAAGAGAAAGAGGGAAGAGGAAGAAAGAAGAGGAAGAGGAAGAAGGAAGAGTAAGAGGAGGAAGAAATAAGAGGAAGGAGGAATAAGAGTAGGGAGTGGGAGGAGGAAGAGGGGATTTTTTTAAGTCAATGATCCTGAGGAACAATATCCCACCAAAAAGAGTGGAGTGTGAGAGGTGGCGAAAGAGAGCTTTAAGAAGAATAAAGACGGGAGAGAGAGAGAGAGAGAGAGAGAGAGAGAGAGAGAGAGAGAGAGAGAGAGAGAGAGAGAGAGAGAGAGAGAGAGAGAGAGAGAGAGAGAGAGAGAGAGAGAGAGAGAGAGAGAGAGAGAGAGAGAGAGAGAGAGAGAGAGAGAGAGAGAGAGAGAGAGAGAGAGAGAGAGAGAGAGAGAGAGAGAGAGAGAGAGAGAGAGAGAGGAGAGAGAGAGAGAGAGAGAGAGAGAGAGAGAGTGAGAGAGAGAGAGAGAGAGAGAGAGAGAGAGAGAGAGAGAGGAGAGAGAGAGAGAGAGAGAGAGAGAGAGAGAGAGAGAGAGAGAGAGAGAGAGAGTGAGAGAGAGGAGAGAGAGAGAGAGAGAGAGAGAGAGAGAGAGAGAGAGAGAGAGAGAGAGAGAGAGAGAGAGAGAGAGAGAGAGAGAGAGAGAGAGTGAGAGAGAGAGAGAGAGAGAGAGAGAGAGAGAGAGAGAGAGAGAGAGAGAGAGAGAGAGAGAGAGGAGAGAGAGAGAAGAGAGAGAGAGAGAGAGAGAGAGAGAGAGAGAGAGAGAGAGTGAGAGAGAGAGAGAGAGAGAGAGAGAGAGAGAGAGAGAGAGAGAGAGAGAGAGAGAGAGAGAGAGAGAGAGAGAGTAGGAGGGGGCGTCACCAAAGTCCCCAAAATATTGACGACATAAAATATGCAGTCAATGGCTCCATACGTAGGGAGGAGGAGGAAGGAGGAGGGAGGAGGAGGAAGGAGGAGGGAGGAGGCGGAGCAGTGAGGAAGTGGAGCGGTGGAGGACGAAAGGAGGAAAGAAGAGAGAAAATAAAAGAGGAAAAAGAAGGGAGGTAGAAGGGAGGAGAAAAAGAAGAAAATAGGACGAAGGAGGAGGAGAAGGGAAGAAAGACGAGGGAAGAGTGAAGGAGGAGAGAGGAGGAGGATGGAGGAAGGAAGAAGGAGGAAAGACAAAAGCAGAAGAGCAGGAACTAGGAGGTAGGAGGGAAGGAGGGAGGTAAGAGGAGGGAGGAGGAGACAGGAGAAGAGAGGAGAGAGGAGGGGTAAGTAGGAGGCAGGAGGAAGGAACAAGGAGTTCGGGGGAAAGAAAAGAGGAGAGGAAGGAGGAGGAGAAGGAAGAGGAGGAGGAGGAGGAGGAGGAGGAGGAGGAGGAGGAGGAGGAGGAGGAGGAAGAGGAGGAGGAGCAGCAGCAGCAGGAAGAACAGGAGTATGAGTATGGGGCAAGTATAGGAGCAGACGTAGATGCAGGAGGAGGAAGAGGAGGAAGAGGAGGAGGAGGAGGAGGAGGAGGAGGAGGAGTAGGAGGAGGATAAGGAGGAAGAAGAGGAGGAGGAGGAGGAGGAGGAGAAGGAGGAGAAGGAGGAGGAGGAGGAGGAGGAGGAGGAAGAGGAAGAGAAGGAGGAGTAAAGGAAAGAGGACAGGGAAAATATTCCATACTGCGTTTTCTGGACAAGAATATACTTTCCAGGTAGAGATACAATGGAAGAGCCTAATACTCTTATGTGCTCGTACTTGTGTGCGTGCGTATGTGTATTTGCATGTAGTTTTGCAAGTGCTTATGTATAACATATCTAACATAGTTCTTCTAAATAATAGTTATGTGTGTGCGCTCGCTATTATACATGTATCACTCTAGCATGTATTTTTTTCAATTTTGTGCACACAACTCTGGAAGCAGAATAAGCAACAGAACAAGGCGGTTGGAAGCATCAGAAAATAGATAGATAAGTAAGTAAATAAATATACTGATATGTAGACATATATAGACACAGATATAGACAAATAGCTAAATAAAGAGCTAAATAAACAAACAATAAATGAATAGATGAATGTATACACAGATAAATAAAAAGATAAATACACAATTTAAATAAATGAATAGATAAATAAACAAGTTAATGAATAAACAAACATAAATAAATAAATAAATGAATAAATTAATAAGAATAATCAGATACCCGAATGAATACATAACAATAATACTTGTATGATGAGAGACAAGACAAAGAGAGAGAGAGAGAGAGAAAGAGTGTGATTCACCATTGTCTTGGATCACGTGTTGGACTCGTGATCAACAGCTACTTCCCTCCCGGAAGAGAGCTCAGAGTTTATATATGACCGATCTTACACGCACTCCCCCCAACTCCCCGCCTATGAGAGTTGGAGTAACAACCCGCAGCTCAGCGATACTAAAATTAGTTCAGACCTGGGCGGGATTCGAATCCGGACCGCCGTAGTGGCAGCCGGGAACTCTACCAACTGCGCTACGAATTGTGTGTGTGTGTGTGTGTGTGTGTGTGTGTGTGTGTGTGTGTGTGTGTGTGTGTGTGTGTGTGTGTGTGTGTGTGTGTGTGTGCGTGCGTACGTGTGTGTGTGTGTGTGTGTGTGTGTGTGTGTATGTGCGTGCGTGCGTGCGTGCGTGCGTGCGTGCGTGCGTGTGTGTGTATGTGTGTACGGGCTTGAACCTGACGTCGAACTTAGGTTTACCGAAGTCGACGAACTGTATAAGAACGCCAGCGATCTACTGCAGCAGCAGGAGCTTATCGATGTTGAAAGTGCGGCGAATCTCTCTACTTCGCCTGATATCGACAGCTGCGCCGAATTCCGATGGATCCTTGCTCGCGAGGAGTCGCGGACTCACGTACGCTCGTCCAAGACACCCGAGCCTGACATGTGATAAAGTGGAGCTCGGGCAAATGTCTTTTCTCTTTGTTAATGTTTGATGTATTCCTGTGTACATTAATTTCCCCATAATGAAGGGAGTTTAGCAGATAAATCAATCAATCAATCAATCAAATTAATAAGAAAATAGATAAATAGATGAAAGAATAAGCAAATAAAATAGATTAATAAATAAACTAATCAATCAAGTAATTAATGAATAAGTAAATCAACAGACAAATTAATAACTAAATAAGATATATGAATACATAAATAAATATATAAAAAATAGACAAATAAATAGATAAATAGATACATACGTAAAAATAAATGAATATATAAATTAATGTATAGATAAATTAATAGATAAAGAAATAAGTAACTAGACAAATAAATGAATAAACAAGAAAGAGAATAAAAAGAATGGGAAGTAATTAAGGGATCCAATTCAAAGGGGTGTTTCAATGGTGTGTAAAAGTCATGCGTGTAGAACCTCGTGAGGAAGACGGAGGTGAAACGGACAACTCAGGAACATGTCAAAGACAGCTACTTCCTTGCAGAAGAGTGTTTTTTTTTTTTTTTTTTTTTTTTTTTTTAGTAGAGGAACAGACGCTATAGAAAGCCCATTTACTCGGCTAATGTCACATAACAGGGACTCCTGGGAGCATAAGCGTCTTGCAAAGACATTACATAGGAGAGCAAGGGGAGTAAAGGATGTATTTTTGTAGAGTAATGTCCGGCAGCTGTAAGGGACGTGGACCGGGTGGTGGGGGGAGGGGAGGGGGGGAGGGTAGAGGATGGGAGTGGAGGGGAGGGGAGAGGAGGGGAGAGGAGGGGAGGGGAGGGGAGGGGAGGGGAGAGGAGAGGAGAGGAGGGGAGAGGAGGGGAGGGGAGGGGAGAGGAGGGGAGAGGAGGGGAGAGGAGGGGAGAGGAGGGGAGAGGAGGGGAGGGGAGAGGAGGGGAGAGGAGGGGAGGGGGAGAAGGGGAGGGGAGAGGAGGGGAGGGGAGGGGAGAGGAGGGGAGGGGGGAGAAGGTGAGGGGAGAGGAGGGGAGGGGAGGGGAGAGGAGGGGGGAGGAGAGGAGGGAAGAGGAGGGGAGGGGAGAGGAGGGGAGGGGAGGGGAGAGGAGGGAGGGGGAGGGGAGGGGAGGAGAGGGTAAAGGTGGAGGGAATAGGAAATGTCGAAAAAGCCGAAGCAGAGGAAAGATAAGATGAAATGAAGAAACGAGGGAGATGGAGGACAAGATGATAAATGAAAGGAAGAAGGATAAATTACATAATGGAAGAGGGAAGAAGGAGTAATGGGTTAGGTAGACGAGAAAGAAAGAAGAATGGCGGAGTGCAGAATAGATAGAAAATTAAGAAGAAAGAGGATTAACTACAAGATAAAGGAAATGGAAACCGTGCGATAGACGCCAGGAAAGAAAAACCGGGAAGAAAAGAGAAAGAAAGAGGAATACAGAAAGTGAATAAAGAGGGAGAAATATGATGATTAAAGAGGAATAAGTGATGAAAGAGAAGTGGAAGGGGAAAAAGAAAACAAATATGGGTGACGACAGAAAGAAGAAAAAAATAAGAGAAACAGAAATGAGGAAGAAAAAATATGAACAAGAGAAAGAGAGGAAGAGAGCAGGAAGAGAGGGAAGGAAGAGGAGAAGAGAGTGATGGTCACAACATAACAAATAAAAGAAAAATAGACATGAGAAATGAAAAGCAGAATATCTAAAAAACAAAAAACAAAACAAAAAATTGAGATGAAGGCCAGGAAAAAATGAGGAAAAGGCAGAAAACAGATAGACGCAAACAATAATAAACACAAAAATGTATATTAACAAATGGTACAAGAGCAAAACAAAAGAAATACAGGACAACATGAAATGAAAAAAAAAAGAAAAAAAAAAAGAGGGGAATAAAAATTGGGATAGAGCGATTGACATGAAAGGGACATGGATAAGAGAGAGAGAAGAGAGGAGAGAGAGACAGAGAGAGAGAGAGAGAGAGAGAGAGAGAGAGAGAGAGAGAGAGAGAGAGAGAGAGAGAGAGAGAGAGAGGGAAAGAGAGAGAGACAGAGAGAGAGAGGGGGGGGACTGAGAGATGGAGAGAGGAGGGAGGGAGATAGATAGATAGATAGATAGATAGATAGATAGATAGAGAGAGAGAGAGAGAGAGAGGGAGGTGGAGTGAGGGTGGGAGAGAGAGAGAGAGAGAGAGAGAGAGAGAGAGAGAGAGAGAGAGAGAGAGAGAGAGAGACAAACAGAAAGACAGAGAGACAGAGAGAAATAGAAAGAGAGAGGGAGAGAGAGATAGCGTTAAAAATACAACAGTGGGGTGGGGGGGAATGGAAGGTAAAGTGAGTCGGATTAATTGGCTGACTGATTGAACGACTTGTAGATTTAATCAGTCGAGCAAAAATGGTGGGATCATATGGACACAGTCTAACCTGAATTCCGCTGAGCCTCTGTGAGCTGGAGCCAAAGGGAAGACAAAGAGACATGAAGGAAATAGATAAAGGAGGAGCAGAAGGAAGAAGAGGAGGAGGAAGAGGAGGAGGAGGAGGAAGAGAGGGAGAAGAAAGAGAAAGAAAAGATGGAAATGGAGGGGGGACGGGAGGAGGAAGAGATGGTGAGGAGAAAGAGGAGGAGAAATTGGAGGAGGAGGGAGAGGAGGAGGAGTAGAAAGAGAGGGAGTAAGGAAGAGGAGAAGGAAGAGAGGTGGAGGAGGAAAAAGAAAATTACGATAAGGAGGAAGAGGAGGAGGAGAGGTAGAGGAGGAGAAGGAGGAAGAGAGGAGGAAAGTAAAATTAGGATAAGGAGGATAAAGAGGAGGAGGAGGAGGTGGAGAAGGAGGTAAGGAAGTGGAGGAGGAGGAGGTGGAGAAGGAGGTAAGGAAGTGGAGGAGGAAGTGGAGGAGGAAGACAGTAAGTAAAGAGGAAGAGGAGGAGGAGAGGGAGAAGAGGAGGAGGAAGAGAGGAGGAAAGTAAAATCAGAATAAGGAGGAAATAAAGGATGAGGAGGAGGTAAAGAAGGGAAGGAGGAAGAGAGTAGGAAGAGAGTAGGAGGAGAGGAGGATGAGTGGCGAGAGGAGAAAGAAACAATGAAAAGAAGACAGAGAAGGAGATAGAAAAAAGAAAAACGAAAAAGAAAGAAATTGAAAAAGAAGGAAAAAGGAGAGAGAAAAAGAGAAAAGGAAAGAGAAAGAAAAAGAGAAAAAGAAAGAGAATTACAAATAGAAAGAGAATAAGAAAGAAAAAGAGAAAGGAAAATGAAAAGAGATAAAGGAAGGGATAGAGAAATAGAAACAAACAACAACAAAAAACGAAGGAGAAAGACGACGAGAAGATGGAGAGGAAGAATCAGAAAGATGGAAAGAAGAAGAAGATGGAGAAGAGGGAGGAGGAGGAGGAGGAGGAGGAGGAGGAGGAGGAGGAGGAGGAGGAGGAGGAGGAGGAGGAGGAGGAGGAGAAGAAGAAGAAGAAGAAGAAGAAGAAGAAGAAGAAGAAGAAGAAGAAGAAGAAGAAGAAGAAGAAGAAGAAGAAGAAGAAGAAGAAGAAGAAGAAGAAGAAGAAGAAGAAGAAGAAGAAGAAGAAGAAGAAGAAGAAGAAGAAAAAAGATGGAAAGGGAGGAGGAGAGGTGGACGAAGGAGAAACGAAGGGAGAAAGAGAAACGAGAAAGAGAAAGAGAAGGAAAAGGAAAAGGAGAGTGAGAACGAGGATTAAAGAGAAGATAAAAAGAGAGAAGCACAGAATAAGGAAGGAAATAAAGAGTGAGAGGAGGAAGAAGTGGAGAAAGAGGAAGAGAAGGAGAGGGGGAAATGGGGTGTAGGAAAAGGGGACAAAAGAGGAAAAGGGGGAAAAAAAGAGGAGTATTAAGGGGAGGAAGAAGAGAGGGAAGGAAACAAAAAAAAGAGCAGTAGGATGCGGAGGAGGGGAAGCAGGAGGTGAAAGGAAAAATAAAAGGAA
>NC_134797.1:30161468-30171468 GCF_046742065.1 Oratosquilla oratoria
TATATATATATATACATGTCTGTATGCACTTTATATGTTGTAAAAATATATATGTATATGTAAATAACTAAGTGTATGTACATGTATATGTAAAATCTATATGCGCTTGTTCTTCAGCCTTTGGTGCCATTTCCACTTAAACTAGAGGATGAGGTGGGTGGTGGTGGTGGTGGGGTGGTGATAGTGGTGGTGGATGGTTGTTACTTATCCACCAAAAAGTGTCTGTCATTCTGCCAACACAAAAAAGGGAGTTTTCAGCTTTCTGAACAATTTCCTTCGCCTCGGACAGTCAGAGATATGATAACGAAAAAAAAAAAAAAGTTAAAAGATAATGTTATACGCCTCTCGCAGTGTAGAAACATCCTTTTCCAAAATATAAAACATTCTTCCACTTCATTTCTTCTCATACAAACGTAATACGTCAACAAAATCCTTTTCATCATCTCTGCCTTAATCGCATTTTCCATACGTTATTTCTTGATTCTATTTCTCTTTTTTTGACCCTCAACATTTTTCTTATAGTACATCTTCACCGGATTTGCTTCTTAAAGCATCCGAAATTCTCTCCCTTTTACGAACTATGAGTTACTGAGGAAAAGTCCGTCAGCTGACGACCTTAATTTACGTATCAAAGTCGCCTTACACAAAACCATAAAGGATATTATATATAAAAATAAAAGAAAAAATAAAGAAATATATTAAATATGAGCAAACGTCTATATGAATGGACGAATACGAAATAACGAAAACAAGATGAGTTAGCATACAAATTAATGGAATAAGTTTGGAATTCACCATTTGTCTCAGATCACACACACACGGATGGACGGTGCAGTAGTAGCATCCGCAACCGCTTACTCTCTGGTCCAAATTAGATTACCGCACAATGCTGAAATAATTTCAGGATCGGTCATCTATGACCCGGCACTCCAACTCCCGTGGACAAGGAATTGTGTGTGTGTGTGTGTGTGTGTGTGTGTGTGTGTGTGTGTGTGTGTGTGTGTGTGTGTGTGTGTGTGTGTGTGTGTGTGTGTGTGTGTGTGTGTGTGTGTGTGTGTGTGTGTGTGTGTGTGTGTGTGTGTGTGTGTGTGTGTGTGTGTGTGTGTGTGTGTGTGTGTGTGTGTGTGTGTGTGTGTGTGTGTGTCTGTGTGTGTGTGTGTGTATGTGTGCGTATGTGTGTGACGTGTGCGTGGTGTGTGTACATGTGTGTGTGTGTGTGTGTGTGTGTGTGTGTGTGTGTGTGTGTGTGTGTGTGTGTGTGTGTGTGTGTGTGTGTGTGTGTGTGTGTGTGTGTGTGTGCATGCACGTCCGTCTGTATATTCACCATTACAACTTTTCCTCATCTGTCCTAGTTATAACTAGTATTGTGAACTTCATTTGCATTTTTAAACAAATCCAGCGTACGAGTCTGACCTCCTTTTTGTAAATAAGCAAATACAAACCATAGAACCTATTTCCTAAAGGAAAACAAACATAGGAAGATACAATCTCGCAATAGACGTAAAAGAACAGAATTACGTAAACAAATTAAGAGAATGATAACCATATAAAAAACAATGGACAATAAGACGGGGGAGGAAGGAAACAAAAGACAATCGGATATAAAGAATAATACAGAATCAGGGAGTGATAAAAGATCTCTGGGTAGCGCTGCTAAGCAGACGCAATGGCAAATGGCAATCACCATAACAAGCTTTTATGTATATACAGAATACATAAAAATGCAGATATATACTATATGTGTATATGTATATGTATATATGTAATATATATATACATATATATATATATATATATATATATATATATATATATATATATATATAAATCATGTCATGTCCATAAACATAAACATACACGCATAAAATGACAAGTTCAAGCGGACGTGCGCACACACACACACACACACACACACACACACACACACACACACACACACACACACACGACTCGGTGGTGCAGTTAGTAGAGTCTCAAACTGTCAGTACGGAGGTATCGGCGGTACCTGGTTCGAATCCTGCCCAGGGCTGAAATTATTTCAGTATCGCTGCGCTTCGAGTCGTTACTCCAACTCTCGTGGGCGGGGAGTTGGGGGTGTGTGTGCGTATAAGGTCATAGCATTACCCATAGATCGGACATACGAGCTCTGAGCTCTCTTCCGGGAGGGAAATAGCTGTCGATCACGAGTCCAACACGTGATCCAAAGACCAAGACCAAGGTGAATCACACACACACACGTTCACACAATCACTGTGAGTCGAAACATTTGAGCATTGAATCCTCCGCTTATTTCATGAGTCATTACAATTTATCACCACAGTCTTGGATCACTTGTTGTACTTGTGATCGACAGCTATTAACCTCCCGGATGAGAATTCAGAGCTCAAAGCTCGTATATGCCTGATGTAGGGTCAATACTGTGGCCTTACACACACACACACACACACACACACACACACACACACACACACACACACACACACACACACAATTCCTTGCCCACGAGAGTTGGAGTGCCGGCTCGCAGAGGACCGTTGCTGAAATTATTTCAGCATTGGGCGGGAATCGTGTGTGTGTGTGTGTGTGTGTGTGTGTGTGTGTGTGTGTGTGTGTGTGTGTGTGTGTGTGTGTGTGTGTGTGTGTGTGTGTGTGTGTGTGTGTGCATGTGTGTGTGTGTGTGTGTGTGTGTGTGTGTGTGTGTGTGTGTGTGTGTGTGTGTGTGTGTGTGTGTGTGTGTGTGTGTGTGTGTGTGTGTGTGTGTGTGTGTGTGTGTGTGTGTGTGTGTGTGTGTGTGTGTGTGTGTGTGTGTGTGTGTGTGTGTGTGCGCGCGTGTGTGTGTATGTGAATGTGTGTGATGAATACCCCACTCACATACCACATTCGCTAAACTGATTCCACGTCGGGTTTCTTTACGAAGGTTTATAGCGCAAGTTATGAACCACAAACTAAGTCCATCGCAGCCCGGATGACAATTACCGCGGGATCGCCGTTGGATAATTTGTGTGAAAGTTTGCAAAAGCGTTAAGAATGATAAATTCTCTCGTGGGTCCAAAAGTCCGCAGAGAATTTGTAGCATTTGCTTCACTTGAAGTAGAAGAGCATTTCCTTCTGGATAACGCTAAGCTGGCGGCACACTAGACATTTCTCACTAGCATGCTATTTGCTTTTGCTATTTCGTTTGAGTACAAACTACTTCGGTTACGATCTTTTGTTTTTCAGATTTCCAAATGTCAAATTACTCTTGCGTCGTATAGTGAAAAGCTGAATGACGAATTAAGAGAAGTTAAACCTGTACGAATGTAAGAAAAATTCATGAGATGTTCTTACGGAAGCTTAGAATACTGCAACCAAAGTCGTTTCTCCTCAAACGAGGTAGCAAAAGCAAGTAGCATGCTAGCCTAGCGTGCCGCCACCTTTAGATATTTTTATCCATTTCTGGGTTGCATTGCAGAGTAGAAGGCAGTTCAGAAATTTCGAAGGAGCTGGGCTTCGATGACATAGCACGCTATGTTTTTCGTTTTTTCCGAAACGTTTCTGTTTATTTGATAACTGTCCCCAGCCCTCAATTTTTTTTATTATTTATTTGAGATGGTTTCTGCCAACTGTTAAGCCACTTTATGACTTATTTGGTTACAACAAAACCAGAACTAATCAATCATCTCGTTTCTTGCAACAGAATCTATATGAAACTACTTTTCTATCAAAGTTGGTTATTGGTATATTTGTCTTATATTGTTAAATATAGGATGCGCAATATTTGGGCGGGTGAAGTTTCATTTCAACTGTTTAGCACTGTCAGAAAATTCAATACATACATATATATATATATACATATAAATACACATACATATATTCATTCATATATACATACATGTATACAAAGGTACATACACATGCATATATGCATGTATACATAGGTACATACACATGCATATATGCATGCATACATACATATATATACATGCATACATACATAAATACACATGCATAAACGATATACAAAAATACATACGTACATACATACACACATACATAAATATATGAATGCATACATATATACAAGCAAATGTAGGTACATACATACATTTATACATACATACATACATACATACATATGTATACATACATACATACAAACATACATATATTCATTCATACATACATACATACATGTATACATAGGTACACACATGCATATATGCATGCATACATACATACATGCAAACATACATACATACATATGCATAAACGCATATATACATAAATACATACATACGTACATACATACATGAATACACGCATGAATACATACACACATACACATATATGAATGCATACATATATACAAGCAAACATAGGTACATACATACATTTATACATACATACATACTGTATATGTATACATACCATACATACATAAATATATGAATACATACATGCAAACATAGGTACATACATACATTTATACATACATGTATACATACATACTATACAAACATACATACATACATACACGCAAGTATAAATACATACACACATACATAAATATATGAATGCATAAATACATACAAGCAAACATAGGTACATACATACATTTATACATACATACATACAAACATATAAACATATATGTATTCATACATACATACATAAATATATGAATACATACATGCATACACGCATGTATACATACATACACACATACATAGTTATATGAATGCATAAATACATACAAGCAAACATAGGTACATACACACATTTATACATATATACATATAAACATACATACATATATACATATATGTATTCATTCATACATACATACATACATAAATATATGAATAGATACATACAAACCTAGGTACATACGTACATTTATACACCTACATACTGTACAAACATACAAACATATATACATGCATATATACATAAATACATACATACATACATGCATACAAACATACATACGTGTATACATACATACATACATACATACATACATACATATACATATATGCATACATACATACAAGTTTCATATCAGTGATCTATTTAGGATATCTTTGGAAATATATAGCAATATGGACAGAGATATTGGAATGGTAACACCAAGTACTTCATACAAGACTAAGAAGAATGAACGATACAACGATTTTTTCCAATCACGAGCAAATCCTGTATATTTTTTTCAATAGTTCTAGCAGTCCTTTATATATATTTTTACATCAGAATTATATTCTAAGTATTTTGTTTTCGATAATATTAGATTATATATTTGGGTTACTACATAGTCTATATGGATCAAAATCATCTCAATGCATCTCTTCCACAAGATGTAACAGCTTAAAAAATGTTCTATAAATACAAGAGTGTTTTTACTAGTCAAAAATAAATATAGAATCACGTTAACACTATGACTGATCAAGAATAAGACTAGTTAGGATTTTGAAAACAATTGTCAAGTTAGACGATCCTTCTGGTCATCGACTGGCGGCTCTGTTCAACTGAACGACAAATGTTGAACGACAAAAGTCGTTTCCACACAAAGACTTTGGAACGACCGACCAACGGTTGAAAAATCGTTTTTACGCAGACTGTTTTGGGTCGAGGACGACTGAGCAACGGCTCATGTTACCATTAACAAACTAAACGAGTCACCAAGTTCAGCAGATGAGAGTGAACGCATACAGTGGCTCACACAGCATCATTAGCATGAAGCATGGCCAGACTGTTTCATGTTGTGTACAGTGAGGGGGAAACTCATAATTAAAAATCAACAACGTCGTTTGCTTTGACCAGAGAAAGAGTCATTTTAATTTACAATGACCATACGTTGTGAGATTTCTTGAACGGAATACAGAAAGCCTACAGCATAGACTTCGGGAAATGTAAGCATTACAGCATGATTAGAGGAACATGAGGTAACAGAAGACGTAAACTTTATTTCAAATGATGTAGAATGATTGTACTACATTCATGCTAATCTGGCAAAGAAAATATCCTACCGGTTAGCTGGTCTATAATTTAGGTATGATTAGTTTAAAAATCCTCACAACTTCAAATAGTATTTCGTGTGGATGTCCGCATTTCGAACAAGTTTTTACTCCAGTAACTAATATAGTTTTTGTTCACTAATAAAATTGTGGCAGATGAAGATGAACATACTAGTGTATGCTAATCCCAGTCTTACATCGAACTCAAGCACAAGAGAATGAGCCCAACGCAGCAGAATGACAGTATGGTTGAAATTTACCTAGTACGAATCACAGAAAATACTACAAGTGCTAGAATAAAGAATGACATTCAGATTATGCTTCTTATACAGATTCATCCGACATACAAGGGTAGATTGTACAGATCCAAACCAGGGTGAAATGAGTTTCATTAATTTTTATTTATCATCATCATTATTATTATTATTATTAATTATTATTATTATCATTATTACTATTACTATCATTACAATCATCATCATCATTACCATCATCATTACTATCATCATTACTATCATCATTATAAATCATCATTGTTGTTGTTGTCGTTATCACTATCACTATCACTATTATTATTATATCCTTATTTATCTTATCTATATTATTACTATTATTATATTCTTATTTCCTTATCTATTTTTTGTTTGTTTAATTATTCATTTTATTCTATTTATTATATATATATTTTTTTCTTTCTTTTTTTGCTGGCGGGGGGGTGCTCATGGAGGTAGACTACATCCAGTATGAACACATGGATATATTATAATCCTTCTACGCTGGACAGAACCGAAAAGTTTAGATAAGAAGTAAGCTAAAGCTTCAGAACGAGAGCTAGTCGTGGGAGAGCGGTCAGTTTACTTTGGAACTGATTAAAGGTACCCATACTTCCAGAATTAAGTGTTGATACAAAGAGACGAAACAGTTTGTCTTTGTATGAAGCCAGTACGGAAGTACAGTTTCTAAGAGATGTAGAGAGTACTCCATCTGGAAAGAGAGCTTCCTTAGTGGCATTTTTTTAAGGAAAGCTGGTGGAAGATATGCATAATACATACAAAGAATAGGAACGATATAAAAAAGAATTCGGCCTAAGTAAATCAGATGGAGCAAAGATATGTGGAACAGCGCCAGAATCGTCCAAAATGGATTTTTTTTTTCAAGTTTCAAGAAAGAGTTCATTTCTTTTTCCTGGGAAGAGATTAAAGAACAAATCAACGAAAAAATGCTTCCATTGTCAACCCATACAGAGTACGAAAAAGTAGATGGAGGAGGGAAGGGGACAGAGAGGAAATGGGTAACGATACGCTGGAAAGGGGGAAAAGATGAAGAAAAAGATGAAATGGAGGAAAATCAGTGAAGGAGAGATGAAAGAAAGAAGGGAATGATTGGAAGAAGAAACGGTAAAAGGTGAAATGGAAGAGAAAAAAAGGAGAACAAGGTAATGAGAAAATGGAAAAGGACACGGAGAGGCTGAGGGTGAGAAGGAGGGTGAGAGTGGTGAGGGTGAGAGTGAGGATGAGAGTGAGGGTGATAGTAAATGTGATGGTGAGGTTGAGGGTAAGGTTGAAGGTGAGGTTGAGAGTGAGGATGAGGTTAAGGGTAGGGTTGAATAGGGTAAAGGTAAGGGTAAGGGTGAGGATAAGGTGATGGTGAGAGTGAATGTGAAGGTAAGGGTGACAATAAAGTAGAAAATGAGTGGGAGGGTGATGGTCAGGGTGAAAATAAAGTTGAGTGTGACGGTCAGGAATAGGGTGAGGATGAAGGAAAGGCAGAAAACAGACGGGGAAAAGGGAAGACAGAGGGCAGACGGGAAGATGAATACAGATGGGACAACACAGACTTAGTAATCACGTAGTGAGCGCTGAAACTATGTTGTTTTAAGAAACGGTTAGACAACTTTATGGATGGGGATGACAGGTGGTGATGGACATGGAACTGCCTAGTGTAGGCCTTATGGTCTCTTGCAGTCTCCTTCGTTCACAGAAGTGGTAAAGGAGAGGTAGGGAGTAGAATGGAGGAATAGAAGAAGTTGAAAGTAACCAGATTGAAGATTACTTTCCAATTTTATAAGAATGTTGCGTGGTTTGGGTTCGTGTGGGTGTTATTAAGGTAATTAAAATATTAAATGAATAAAAGATTGATCAGTCAACACCCAAGGAGGAAATGAAGGGAATATTGGAGAAGGGAAGGGAAGAGGGAAAAGGCAATGAGGTTTCTCTAGAGACAGGGGGGAGATGATAGGTGTTTCGTGTTGTCAGTAATCACCAGCGTTTCTGTCCTTTTTTTTTTTTTTTTTTTTTTTTTTTTTTTTTTTTAGTAGAGTGTAGTTTCCAAACTTAAAGGAACGCCGCGTGACTCTGTTCCATAAGGGTGTCACTTAACTCCCTCAGATACTGACTGAATAATACATGAAGTCACTGGCCGCTACAAGGAACTTCTACAGGTTTCGGTTCCATCTTTAATTCGAATGAAACAACGACTGCAGAAAACAAGCAACCAATACCCCCCCCCACACACACACGAGAAGATGAAAGAAAAGGGGGGAAGGGAACGCATTGGATGTTGGGGAAGAGAGGAAGGGAATTAAATGAGAGGAGGAAAATAAAGGGAAAGGACGGAGAGAGGGTGAGGGAGAGGGGAGAAATGATAGTTAGGAAAAGGGGAAAAGGGAAGAATATGAAGGGAGGCGCAGGGGGAAGAGCAAATAAAATAGGGAAGGAACGATGAACAGAGGGAGGAAGGGATGGGGAGGAAAAGAGGGAGGGGTGGGTGAAGTGGAAGGAGGGGAGGTGGGGAGGGAGGATGGGGTGCTTGCTCGGTCGGGCCAGGAAAAAAAGGGGAGAAATCATGAATTCATCACAGAACAAGCTTTCAACTCTTCCTTTTCCTCCTTCTCCTCTTCCTCTTAATCCTCCTTTTCTTCCTCCTCTTCTTCCTCCTTCTCCTCCTCCTCTTCCTACTCCTCCTCCTCCTCTTCCTCTTAATCCTCCTTTTCTTCCTCCTCCTCCTCTTCTTTCTCCTTCTCCTCCTCCTCCTCTTTTTCCTCCTCCTTCTCCTTCTCCTCCTCCGCCTCCTCTTCCTCCTCATTCTTTCCCCCTTTTCAATTTCCTTTTCCTCCTCCTACTCCTCCCTCCATTTCTTTATACCTCTTCCCCTCCCCACTCTTCCGACTCCTCAATTTCGTCACTTTTCTGTTTACCCTTTTCCAGTTTCGTTCCTTCCCTTTCCTCTGTTTCTCTTTCATCACCTCTCCTGAGCTCTAACAAGATCTCCTCCTCCTCTTCCTCCTCCTCCTCCTTCATATCCTTTTCTTCTTCCTCCTCCATATCCTCCCTTTCCTCCTCCTCCTCCTCCTCTTCCTCCTCCTTCATACCCTTTTCTTCTTCCTCCTCCATATCCTCCCTTTCCTCCTCCTCCTCCTCCTCCTTCTCCTCCTCTTCCTCCTCCTTCATATTCTTTTCTTCTTCCTCCTCCATATCCTCCCTCTCCTCCTCCTCCTCCTTCTCCTACCATCCTTCTCTTCTCGTTCTTACTCTTCCCCTTCTTTTCAAAATCCTTCATATTTCTCCTTTTTTTCCCCTCAACTTCTTCTGTTGGTTTTGGGTTCTGCTGGAGAGAGCGCAGAAGCTCAGCCTTCCATCGGGAGCCTCTGGAAGAGAGTACCCGCGTCCTCGCTCCAACGAGCCCCGTGGGTCCTCGAGAACGTCCTACATGTACCAAGCAAGAATAATCAAATTCAAGGCAGTTCCTAGGATTTCCAGGCAATTTAACACCATTTTCCCAGAGAATCCAGGACCCATTCAAGCATATTTGTTCCTTAGAGTCCTTCAACGCATGGATACACAGTAGAGGTTATTCCAACCACCGACGAGGATACGGGCGAGATGGGGGTCTTAGGCAATGGAAATGGGTTCGGCGCGGTTTGGGGGAAGAGTCTGTGAACATAGAAAACGGTTGGGGGAAGTGGTCGGGGCTGAAGGGGGAAGGGAAGCTTCAGTGTCGTTGTATTT
>NC_134797.1:30178968-30183968 GCF_046742065.1 Oratosquilla oratoria
GAAATGAAAGTGAAAAATCGGAATCCAAGAGAAAGTGAATCAGGAGCAGAGGAAGGAGAGATGGATAGGTACGGAAAAGAAGAACATTATAAACATCAGAATCAGCAAGGATAGAAAAGCTATCAAATTGCTTATTCATATTAACATAATGGGGGAGGACAGGACCGTTCAATGAGTTTCGATGGGTGAGGAAGGAGTATGGATATTGGTCGAGTACATGCTTTGACAAGCTACCCCTCTATTCGGGGAAGAAAACCCTTTTTTATATATGCATGTATGTTTGCAGGTATGTATGTATGTGTATGTGTACATGTATGGATGTTTGCAGGTATGTATGTGTATGTGTACATGTATGGATGTATGTATGCATGTGTGTATATATGTACATTTTCTAATTTTGTTCTAATTTTTGTCTACTGTATCCTATTTCTTCGTTTCATTTACCTATTGAGCCTTTTGCATGTTTATTGATTTATTATTATATTCATTCTCATATTTATATATTTACTACTATTCATCTGCATCTTTTCATTATGCTACTTTTTCATCTATATATCGATTTATGACCTTATCAATCTTCATTTATATATAAATATATCTTAAATTGTATATCAAATTATATGCCTGTTTATTCATTCATATATTTATTTGCCTATTCATTTATACATTGGTTTATTCATTTCTATATTCATTCAAATATTCATCTATTCATTTACTTATACAGTTAGTCGGTCGGTTAGTAAGTTAGCTTTTAGCCATTCATTTCTTATCTATCAACTTATCTATCTATTGCAACTCTGTTAATCATATTTCACATTTTTCAAGGACGCCCATTTCCGATCAAGCAATTACGACAATTATGAAACTTAACATCTCTTTCATTTCCTTTTCCTTCTCCTCAGATGTCTTATAAACGTCGAGATCAGCCGAATGTGTGACCCAGAGGGCGCGAGAAGAGGGGGAGGGGAGGGGGAGGGGGAGGAGGAGGAGGAGGGGGAGGGGGAGGAGGAGGGGGAGGGGGAGGGAAGGCCCAAGAGTCTAAACAAAGGAAGACGTCGATTGGCCACAAGTCGATGGAAACTCTTGTGATTCGATTTGCCCTTGCGGAGACAAAGGTGAGGACGGGAGGGAGGGAGGGAGGGAGGGAGGGAAGAGAGCTCCGAGCCGGGGAGGGCGAAGAAATGGTGGAGGAGTGGGACAAGGATGTTGGTGATGGTGGTGATGGTGGTGATGGTGGTGTTGGTTGTGGTGGAGGTGCATGTGGTGGTGAAGGTGGAGGTGGTGGTAGTAGTGATGGTAGTGGTGGTGGTGTTGATGGAGGTGGAGGCTGAGGTGGAAGTGGTGGTGTTGGTGGAGGTGGTGGTGGTGAGGATAGTGGTAATAATGGCGATGGCGAGCTGGAAACGACCACGACGATGATGATATAAATGATGATATAAAGGATGATGATATAGATTATTATGACACAGGTGACACAGATCACATAGATGATGATGACGACGACGATGATGATGATCATGATAACGATGATGATGATGACGATGATGATGATCATGACGATGACGATGATGACAATGATGATGACGATGATGATGATGATGATGATGATGATGATGATGACGATGATGATGATGGTGATGACGACGATGATGACGATGATGACGATGATGATGATGAAGAAGATGATGATGGTTATAATGATGATGATGATGATGATGATGATGATGATGATGATGATGATGATGATGATGATGACGATAATGACGATGATGATGATGATGATGATGGTGATGTGATGATGATGATGATGATGATGATGATGATGATGACGATGATGATCATGACATTGAAAATTTATTTTATTTGTTTCGACATAGACGCTCTGTCCATCCTAGTGCATTACCACTCCATCCCTTGCCAGGTGACACTGTTTATGTAATGCTGTTCCCATATGAGTCGTCATCTTTGGGGATTTCTTGACATCCCTCCGGACCAAAGTCACATTTATGGTTGGAAACGAATGTTGATCAACTTTAAGGTCTAATGTCCGTCTTTAAATATCTCTATTATCACCTCTATGGCCCCGCCTTTTCGGAGTGATGTCCCCACAGAAAGAAGCGCTGGTTATTGCCATTAAAGTGCTTATTTTGTTCTGGAATTCACCAGAAGGGTGGAGGTTAGTTGAGAAACGACGATTTTCTTCACTGATTTACTGGAGGCTAAAGAACATCAATGCATAAGCCTTCAGCGCGAAGGAAAAGCAGACTTCCCGTTGTTGAATCGAAGCACAGTTTGAATTTCTTTCTAGCTTGAAATACTTATTGATTTACCTCAGCATTTTAAGTGAGAGAGAAGTTCAAATTCCACTTCAATTCAGCGACAGGATCAATTCTGCGTCGACTATGTCAACTGTGTCGCTCGTGTCACCTGCGTCTCAGTTTGTGCTTAGGTTAAGTATTGGATGTGTGAAAAAGCAGGTTGAGAACACATGGTTGAAAACTTTCACTTCAGGGGATTAGGAGGCGGTTATAGGTCTCCCTATTATAGGTTTGTCAATATTTCGTGAAGGCATTTACTTTCATGAGGTTCTTAAGTAAAAAAAAAAAAAAAATTAGGAGAGTAAGTGCTGCCCATAAGTGTTGTCTAAGATCTAAGTTGATCCCATGCCAGATAGGGAAGTCATATCGTGGAAGAGAGACAGGGTCAGCAGGTTTGGCTACTCATTCTCAAATTTATTCAGTCTTGTTCCTTACCAGGAGAAAATAACGAACGATACAATTGCGAAGAAAGGTATAAAGGAAAACTTATGCAGCAAAATACTAAAAAGAAACAATCTGTTTTCATTCACGGTCAAAACAAATAAACCATCAGTTTTTCACTAAACCATATCATCAAGTACCACTGAGGAACAGCACTTGTTTTATATTCAGGTTAACGTTAGTCAATCTCATTCAGTCGTGTGATATCGCTTGGGCAGCACAGGGCTCGGCGCCGCACGAGACTTTGGGCAGGAGAGCGTGAGAACCACTTCTTCTTGGCGGCTTGAGTGTCTGGCGAGTGCAGCGCCTCTCGCTTATCTTTCGTAGGTGTATTTGAGACTTTGTAAAACCTGCAAAATGTGCTAGGTATACCATAAAAATATATATGTATATATATATATATATATATATATATATATATACATATACATACTGTATATATATACATATACACATATATATATATATATACATATATGTATATATATATATATATATATATATATATATTATATATATATATATATCATATATTCATATATATACACACATATATACATATATATACATATATTTATACATATATATACATATATATATATATATATACATATATATATACATACATATATACATATATATATATATATATATATATATATATATATATTTGTAAGAGAAGATTTGGAATCTGGGATCCATATTGGAAATGTACAACACATACAATACAATAATAAAATAAAATAAAATAACATACAATATAAATAATAAAATACATTACAATGCCAATTACAGTAAAATAAAAATTACAATTTTGAACATAAAACAAACGAAGAAAAAGTGACCATAGGTGACACATAGTAAACAACAACAGGACAAAGAGTAAATAGAAGTGCACCAAATGTCCGCACATATATATATACATATATATATATACATATATATATATATATATATATATACATACATTTATATACATACATATATATGTATGAGAACTCAGTAATGTAGTAATACTTTGGTCAAACAAAACTATAACCCACAATCAGAATTGAAGAAAAAACGGAACTACTTGAAGGTCTGTCTATTCCGACCATCAGTTGCGGTCCTCTTCAGCAGACAAAAATGAGATTAGAGTTTTTGTTTGTTTTTTTTTGTTTTTGAGAGAGAGAGAGGAAGAGACGCCTGTAGAAACCTAAGGATAATTCTGCCTGACAGGTGGTACTGCCACGTAAACACATTTTTAATTTATTTTTTTTATTTTTTTATTTATCAATCCATTGTGGCCCCAGGGGTAGATGTAGAAGAGATGGAGGGGAAGCTGGTTTTGATAGTTACCAACGAAAGAGAGGAGGTCGGAGACTTAATTGTGTAGTAAAGCAGAAAGAGGGAAAGTTTTTTAGTGAGAGATAAACTGAAATGAGAAGATGCAGTCTGAGAGAGAGTTAGAAATTAATTTGAATTTTTATAAAAAAAAAAAAAAAACGCGTATGTACAATATGTACTACTTGGCGTATTGTTGTTCCTGCAAAACTAGGTTGGATATATGATTAATATGATGGGACTCAAACAAACTTAGAGACTGAATTTCTCAAAAAAGAAGAAAAAAAAAAGATCTGGTGACCATTGTCCTCAAAAAAAAAAAAAAAAAAAAAAAAAGGCAGGGGGATTTGGGATTCGACAATTTATTCTCAAGTCACATTGTCATTTGAAGATGACACAATTTCCTTGCACAATTTTTTATTATCCTCGCCTTGTATCTTTGGCTATGATCTCAGGAATATATTCAGCAGGGGGAGGGAACCTTCTACTGAAAAGGACAGGACGCGATTCTCAAAGATTGAAATTATCCTTCGCCCTCTCGAGACACCCAAGACAGTGAGAGACTCTCCATCTATTTCGTTTGTTCTTCCAATCGGTTACCTGTCGCACAGGACCTTAGAATTAGTCTCAACATTTTCCTAAAACTCCTCTTCCTCCTCGTTCTCCTCCTCTTACTCCTCCTCTCCCTCCTCCTCCTCCTCTCCCTCCTCCTCCTCCTCCTCTCCCTCCTCCTCCTCCTCCTCCTCCTCTCCCTCCTCCTCCTCCTCTCCCTCCTCCTCCTCCTTTTCCTCCTACTTTTGCCTTTTCCTCCTACTTTGCCTTCTCTTCTCTCTGTTAATCCTCCTCCTTCCCCTCCTCCTCATCTTCGTCATCGTCGTCTCATTGTACTTGCCTCTCTCTCCCATACATCTTCCTCCT
>NC_134797.1:30196468-30198968 GCF_046742065.1 Oratosquilla oratoria
ACAAGGATAGGTATGCTTTAAAAACATGCAACTGTAGTTGCAGCATTAATAGGATCAGCACCACCAGCAGGAGTGACAGCAGTAGCAATAGCTGTAAAATCATTGGAAGCAGTAGAACTAGTAGTAGCAGTAGCGGCAATAATAGCAGTGTCAGCAGCAGTAGTAGTAGTAGTAGCAGTAATAGTAGTACCAGTAGTAGTAGTAGTAGAAGTAGTAGTAGTAGTAGTAGTAGCAGCAGTTGTAGTTGTAGTAGTAGTAGTAGTGGTAATAGTTGTAGTAGTAGCAGCAGTTGTAGTAGTAGTAGTACTAGTATAGTGGTACTAGTAGTACTAGTAGTAATAGTAGTAGTAGTAGTAGTAGTAGTAGTAGTAGCAGCAGCAGCAGCAGCGAGCAGTAGCAGCAGCAGCAGTAATAGCAGCAGCAGCAGTAATAGCAGGAGCAGCAGCAGTAATATCAGCAGTAGTAGTACTAGTAGTAGCAGTAATAGTAATAGTAGTAGTAGTAGTAGTAGTGGTAGTAGTAGTAGTAGTAGTAGTAGTAGTAGTAGTAGTAGTAGCAGTAGTAGTAGCAGTAGTAGTAGCAGCATTAGTACTAGTAGTAGCAGCAGCAGCAACAGCAGTAGTAGCAGAAGCAGCAGTAGCAGCAGTAGTAGTAGTAGTAGTAGTAGTAGTAGTAGTAGTAGTAGTAGTAGTAGTAGTAGTAGTAGTAGCAGTAGCAGTAGTAGTAGTAGTAGTAGTAGTAGTAGTAGCAGTAGTAGTAGTAGCAGCAGCAGTAGTAGTAGCAGCGGCAGCAGTAATAGTAGTAGTAGTAGTAGCAATAATATCAGTATCAATGGTAATAGCATCAGTAATAGAAGTGGCAATAACAACAAAATAGCAGTATCCGTAGTAGCAGTGGTCTCAATTACAGTAATAGCAGTTGCAGTTGCAGCAGCAGCAATAGTAGTAGTAGTGGCAACAGGAGCAGCCATAGTAGAAGTAATAGCCAATGGCTTGACCGATTCTTATTATTTCTCAATTTTGGAGAGAGAGCACCTTCCATAGTGGCATCAAAAGTAAATTTGGAAACGTCTCTCTCCCATTATTTCTATATAATAACAACATGGTGCATTATCCTTCTACATAAAAATTTATCGTACAGGAAAATTCATCGTGCAGGCCCAATACGTTTGTCTAAATCCTCAAAAGAATTAGAGGAAATGATACCAAGGAAATAACCAAAGACGACATCATGTACGGGACAAGTATCGGATACGAGGTCGAAGTAAAGAAATCGTCGTATGAAATGAAGATCTTTGGATAAAAGAACTGTGAAGTATTAGTGTTTGTTGATGCATCAAATGCCTTCAAGTCTTTTATTTGAAAGTCAGTGACCCAGAACAACCCGAATAAAGTGGCCGACCTAGCATGTTATATTCAAAGGATATACGTGAGCTCTAACAGCCGGTAAAGATGAACAAATGATTCTTCGAGAGGCATCTTCACTAAAAATAAATAGATAAATAAATAAAATAAAAATAAAAAGATGATGATGATGATGATAGTAATAATAATAACAATAATAATAATAACAATAATAATAATAACAATAATAATAATAACAATAATAATAATAACAATAATAATAATAACAATAATAATAAAATAAAAAATAAAAATAAATGAAAAATAAATTACTAATCACCTTTCATCTATACTATCCTTCCTCCCAACTAAAATCCCTTGAATTTCTCCTTTACCACTTCTATGACGACATCTCTTCGGCTCGATATTCTTCCCAAGGGTAGAATCACTGCTCATCACCTAACGAAATGATAGAGGAGTCTTTCAGATGAAACTTTCTTGGTTCATTCAAGTGAAGGAACTACTCCGGATGACCCGGTCTCTGCGTTGTACGTGTCAAGGTGCATTGCACTACAGAGCAGAATCGATTTTGCAGGAAGCAATGCCAAGCAACTGATACGTGTGGATTACCTCACAAGCCCAGGCAGTGTAAGAGAACTTGCATTGTCTTCGAAAATGGTTAAAGTTAAGTGCCGGCTGATGATCCATTACCTCTATGACTATAACTTATTTGTACAATATTGGCCTTAAATACACTGGTTAACGGCAATAAAATATTATACCTTACTGAAACTCCATGCAAAGCCTGGCATACTAGGGATGGTAAATCTAATGAAAGAAGTGGACTTTAATAATCAAATTTCAGATATTACAGATATAAGTGAGACTCGAAATCAGCTGCAGGATCTCTGAAGAACTGTCAGCGAAGCCTGAAGGCAATCTTCGTGACCTGTGACCTCTTACGTCATAAGAGACCTGGTGCAGACTACATACTGCACAGTAGTTGAGTGTTTCGAACTAACTGAAGACAGTTCTCTAACTTATGTTTTGCTGATGGACGAATTAAATATTACGTCAGGAATAACCAGCGCTTCTTTACTCTTTGGGACAATATCTCACCCAAGATGTAAAGTGATAGAGATGGTAAAATGGAGATT
>NC_134797.1:30216468-30221468 GCF_046742065.1 Oratosquilla oratoria
CCGGTGATTATTACTCCAAGGTCCCTTTCCGTGTGCACTTTCTTGATTTCTTCATCAGCAATTTTATAATTTTTGAAATTCTGTTTTTACTTTTTCCAAACTCCATTATGCTACACTTCTTGATACTGAAGTTCACTTCCCACATTTGAGTCCTTGTGTTTGTGTCTGCACGTGTGTGTGCGAGCGTGTGAGGATGTGTATATGTGCGTGTGTGCGAGTGCGTGTGTGTGTGTGTGTGTGTGTGTGTGTGTGTGTGTGTGTGTGTGTGTGTGTGTGTGCGTGCGTGTGCGTGCGGGAGAAGAGCTATGCTAGTAGTGACCCGCAGTTGCACCTTTCCGCATCCAGTTCTTTCTTAAAAGCATATATAGTTTTAGCACTCACTGTTTTCTCTTTCAATTTGTTCCATGTATCTATTACTCTGTGTGGAAAGCTGTTCTTTTTCAAATCTCTTCTGTAACTGTCCTTCTTAAGTTTCTTCTCGTGTCCCCCTGTATTTCTTCTGCCCCATTTAAGTAGATCATCCCTATCAAGGATTTCGTTCCCTTTCTTAATTCTGTAGATGGTTATCAAATCGCCTCTTTCTCTT
Organism: Oratosquilla oratoria; assembly: GCF_046742065.1. NCBI lineage: Eukaryota > Metazoa > Arthropoda > Malacostraca > Stomatopoda > Squillidae > Oratosquilla > Oratosquilla oratoria. The sequence goes on from NC_134797.1 coordinate 30,217,055, forward strand.
CTTTGTTCCAGAGTTAGTAAGTTTAGTTGTCGAATCTTTGTTCATATGTCAACTTGCTAAGTGTTGGTGCCATCTATGTCAATGCTCTTTGAATTCTTTCTAGTTTCTTTATGTTTTTTATTGTACTAGGTGTCCATAGTGACGCTGCATATTCTAGAGTAACTAGTATTTTCTCTACCAATTCCTCGTCCATGTAGTCAAAGGCCATTTTCATTAATCTTATTAAATTGTAAGTTTCTCCAACTATTTTTTTTACATGTTTATCTAGTGTCATGTCGTTTGAGATAATTACTCCTAGGTCTCTTTTTGAGTTTAGTTTTGTAACTTCCTTTGTACCAATTTTGTATTGACCGGATATTCTATTTTTACTATTTCCAAATTCCATTATACTACATTTCTTAATGTTGAAATTCACTGTGTGTGTGTGTGTGTGTGTGTGTGTGTGTGTGTGTGTGTGTGTGTAATTTTAACAAATGTTACCTAAGAATCCAATAACACTGTATAACAATGAAAAAAAAACGGGAATGAGACTATCCTTTTCTAGAGTTATTTTTTGCGTAGATCACGAATATAACATCCGTTTCTTTCTGTGACCCTCCAGTTCTTCGTAAATAGCAGTGCCCGCAATGTCTATCTGAACGGTATTTTTTGTTGCTTTTACCATTTATATAATTTTTCACATATGTGTTTTTTTTTTTCTCAACAGGATACAGAGTTAAGATGCCTAGAGAATGCAAGAATTCGCCAGACAAGTTTTGTTATATATGTGGATCAGTTACATTAAGGCAATACAAGAGACAGTTGACTCAACGTGTAAAGAAACTTTATGAGCTGTACTTTGGATGTAAAGTGGGTGACCAGGACAAAAGCTGGGCACCTCACATATGTTGTGTCAGGTGTACAAGTTCCCTTTCTGCCTGGATGAAAGGCAAAGGGACTGGCCTCATGTTTGGCGTACCAATGGTCTGGAGGGAGCCAAAGGACCACTCAACAGATTGCTACTTCTGCTTAACGGATATTAAAGGTGGGTGTTCAGTGTTTATTTTTTACTGTTTTTTTATATATTTTCGAGAGATGTATCAATAAAAAAGATCGAAATACATAATAAGTTGCACTTCCACTATTTTTGCACGTGATCACAACCAATAGTATCCATTTTTAGTCTGATTTTATTTTATTTTCCTGCAGGTCGCAACAGAAAAGGCAAGAAATCTATCGTGTATCCAGATCTTCAGTCTGCTATTCGCCCAGTTCTACATTCAAGTGATATTCCTGTACCACAGCCGCCCTCTGAACTACCAAGCGATGACACGAGCAACTCAGACGATTCAGAATCTCAAGATGCAACGTATACGACACAACTTGAATCTGATAAGAAACCACACCTCATCACCCAACCAGAACTCAATGATCTAGTTCGTGATCTAACACTTACTAAGCAACAGAGTGAACTCCTGGCCTCACGTTTGCAACAATGGCACCTGTTGGATGAAGAAGCTCGAATTACAGTATTTAGGAAGCTTTCTGCAAATCTACAGGATTTCTTCACTTTGGAAAACAACTTGACTTATTGTAATGATATCATAGGCCTATTCAGTGCCCTTGAGCTGTCCTATGAACCCAATGAGTGGAGGCTATTCATAGATGGATCCCTTTACAGCATAAAAGCAGTTCTGTTGCACATTGGAAACACCATGCCTTCAGTTCCAGTTGCTTACTCAGTCATTTTAAGAGAGACATATGAGAACCTTGCTTTTATTCTAGACCGCATAAGTTACAAAGAGCATGAGTGGTTAATTTGTGCAGACTTGAAAGTAGTAGCCATACTTAATGGGCTACAAACTGGATACACCAAATTTATGTGCTTTCTTTGCAAGTGGGACAGTAGGGCCAGATCAGAACATTATATACGCTCAGAATGGCCATCTCGGGAATCTATGACGCTTGGATGCCATAATGTAATTCATGAGCCACTAGTTAAGAAGGAGAAAATCATTTTGCCACCACTGCATATAAAACTAGGCCTAATGAAGCAATTTACCAAAGCACTGCAACATAACAAGCCATGTTTCCAGTATCTCAAAGGGATCTTCCCTAAAATTAGTGATGCCAAGATTAAAGAGGGTATATTTGTAGGCCCTCAGATTCGCAAGCTTATAAATGATGAGGACTTTGAGGCGACAATGGATGAACCTGAGCTAGCGGCCTGGCATGCATTCAAAGATGTATGCAAAGGGCTTCTGGGAAAGCACCAAGAGTCCCAGCGAGAGCGTAAAGTGGAGAGGCTAATCAAATGCTACCAAGATCTCGGATGCAATATGTCACTGAAGATACACTTTCTTCATTCTCATCTGTCCTTCTTCCCAGAGAATGCAGCAGATGTGAGTGATGAACATGGAGAGAGGTTCCATCAAGATATAGCGTCAATGGAAAACAGGTACAAAGGAAAATGGAGCCCTGCTATGCTGGCTGACTTCTGTTGGAACCTGAAGCGTGACACGCCTGAGACGTCTTATAAAAGAAGAAGTAAATAATAGATTGTAGGTTAATACATCATATAAAGCTAACAAACATGCCGATTCATTATATATTAATTAAATAAATACAATGAAGACATTTAATCTGACTTTGGGAGCAAAATACATTTATGGAACCTTGGAAATCTCTATTAATTGCATAATTATTAAAACAGCGATTTACAAAAAATTGTGACGTGGCATGAAATTTTTGTTATCAAATTTGAATTCAGCACACTGAACTTCATAATAAAACGCACATGAGAGCTATGTTTTTTTCTTAATCCTGAAATTTGTTGTACAGTGTAATCATCCTTGAAAAGGCTTCCTTCGTATTCCAGAGTATACCAAAATATTTGTGGCCAGTGTAGGTATGAAAACCTAAGTGTCCTATTGAGAGAACCAAATTTCACGATATCTGTGATATACGTTTGGTGTGTCTTGACCATACTTGGCTTTCACGAAGAGACTTTAGAATTGGGAATTTTAACCTTCAGTACAAGCACCATGGCATCAAACAGGACACGTGAAACTCTTCGAGTTTCGTCGAAAGCTTCAGGCAAAAGGAAATGCTCCGAGGACGAAGAAGTTGCCCACAAGAAGCTCAAAGTCCAGGACAACAGCCCATGCAATGAGGGTCCTGGCAACCTCTGGACCGAGGTCGAGTACCTTGGTGAGGGCAGCTTTGGCATCGTCACTCTCGTCAGGAACACGGCAACGGGAGAACTTGCCGCCAGGAAAGAGGTAGAGGTGACGACCGAACAGGACAAGCAAGAGCTCTTGATCCACAGGCGCCTCGAACACGCCAACGTCGTCAGGCTGCTTTCCGCCGAACAAGAAGGAGCGGAAATGCACATGTACCTTGAGTTCGCGGTCGGAGGCGACCTTTCCGATGAGATTGGTCATAGCGGCATGGGCGAGGAACAAGCCCACTTTTACTTCGTGCAGCTCATGAATGGCGTCGGATACCTTCACGCCCAGGGCATTGCACATCGCGACCTCAAGCCCAACAACCTCCTGCTGACCGAAGATCGCGTCTTGAAAATCGGCGACTTCGGACTTTCAGCAGAGTTCCTCTCCGGAGGCGAGGAGGTCTTCCTGCGTGGTGCTTTCGGCACACGCAAATATATGGCCCCCGAAGTATTCTCCGGCAGGTACAGGGGAGCCCCCGCGGACCTCTGGTCCTGCGGAATCATCCTGGTGGAACTGATAACGGGCCGCACTCCCTGGCGAAGGGCAAGGCCACGAGACGGAGCCTACCACCAGTGGGTCCAACAACAGCACCTCAACAAGGTCTCCGACCCCAGCCCTCATTCCAGCAGCGACTCCTCAGTAGTGGCTCTCATCTCTCACATTTTGACGCCAGACCCAAAGGAGAGGGCGACCCACTCCGCCATAAGAGAAAGCGGGTGGTTCAAAAAATGAAGAATAATCACAAAACCGCATGGTTAAAATAAAATAAAAAACTAAAACGCCTAATTGGCCTTCTGTCTTGGGAAGGGATTCCCTCAGCTGAATAAATAACCAAAATGGCCTTCAAAGTCACTGAGAGCAACAAAGGAGTAAATATGTTTAACTGTGACTGTGAAAGGATTGCTCCACAATAAAAGAAAGTCATCGTCAGGTAGTGCTTGCTGATTCAATGAAAAACATTCGTTTTGAACTAGTGAACAATTCGTATCTTTATCTCATCACTCGTAATCAATAAACACTATGCATCCTAATAACACTCGATACTTTTGACTTAGTAAAGCTTATACAATATATATAATCAAACAAGCAGTAAGTCTCAAAATGATATGTAGCTGTCCAAACGCCAGTTATTCAGTTTTTAAAGTCCCCTCAATATACAATCATATATATATATATATATATATATATATATATATATATATATA
>NC_134797.1:30223968-30238968 GCF_046742065.1 Oratosquilla oratoria
GTGTGTGTGTGTGTGTGTGTGTGTGTGTGTGTGTGTGTGTGTGTGTGTGTGTGTGTGCGTGTGCGTGCGGGAGAAGAGCTATGCTCGTGGTGACCCGCAGTTGCACCTTTCCGCATCCAGTTCTTTCTTAAAATCATATATAGTTTTAGCACTCACTGTTTTCTCTTTCAATTTGTTCCATGTATCTATTACTCTGTGTGGAAAGCTGTTCTTTTTCAAATCTCTTCTGTAACTGTCCTTCTTAAGTTTCTTCTCGTGTCCCCTTGTATTTCTTCAGTCCCATTTAAGTAGATCATCCCTATCAAGGATTTCTATCCCTTTCATAATTCTGTAGATGGTTATCAAATCGCCTCTTTCTCTTCTTTGTTCCAGAGTTTGTAAGTTTAGTTTGTCCAATCTTTGTTCATATGTCAACTTGCTAAGTGTTGGTGCCATCTATGTCAATGCTCTATGAATTCTTTCTAAATTCTTTATGTTTTTTATTGTACTAGGTGTCCATAGTGACGCTGCATATTCTAATTTCGGTCTTATCAGTGTAACTAGTATTTTTTCTACCAATTCCTCGTCCATGTAGTCAAAGGCCATTTTCATTAATCTTATTAAATTGTAAGTTTCTCCAACTATTTTTTTTACATGTTTATCTAGTGTCTATTTCCAAATTCCATTATAATACATTTCTTAATGTTGAAATTCACTGTGTGTGTGTGTGTGTGTGTGTGTGTGTGTGTGTGTGTGTGTGTGTGTGTGTGTGTGTGTGTGTGTGTGTGTGTGTAATTTTAACAAGTGTTACCTAAGAATCCAATAATCATCCTTGAAAAGGCTTCCTTCGTATTCCAGAGTATACCAAAATATTTGTGGCCAGTGTAGGTATGAAAACCTAAGTGTCCTATTGAGAGAACCAAATTTCACGATATCTGTGATATGCGTTTGGTGCGTCTTGACCATGCTCGGCTTTCACGAAGAGTCTTTAGAATTGGGAATTTTAACCTTCAGTACAAGCACCATGGCATCAAACAGGACACGTGAAACTCTTCGAGTTTCGTCGAAAGATTCAGGCAAAAGGAAACATTCCGAGGACGAAGAAGTTGCCCACAAGAAGCTCAAAGTCCAGGACGACAGCCCATGCAATGAGGGTCCTGGCAACCTCTGGACCGAGGTGGAGTACCTTGGTGAGGGCAGCTTTGGCATCGTCACTCTCGTGAAGAACACGGCAACGGGAGAACTTGCCGCCAGGAAAGAGGTAGAGGTGACGACCGAACAGGACAAGCAAGAGGTCTTGATCCATAGGCGCCTCGACCACGCCAACGTCGTCAGGCTGCTTTCCGCCGAACAAGAAGGAGCGGAAATGCACTTGTACCTTGAGTTCGCGGCCGGAGGCGACCTTTCCGATGAGATTGGTCATAGCGGCATGGGCGAGGAACAAGCCCACTTCTACTTCGTGCAGCTCATGAATGGCGTCGAATATCTTCACGCCCAGGGCATTGCACATCGCGACCTCAAGCCCAACAACCTCCTGCTGACCGAAGATCGCGTCTTGAAAATCGGCGACTTCGGACTTTCAGCAGAGTTCCTCTCCGGAGGCGAGGAGGTCTTCCTGCGTGGTGCTTTCGGCACACGCAAATATATGGCCCCCGAAGTATTCTCCGGCAGATACAGGGGAGCCCCCGCGGACCTCTGGTCCTGCGGAATAATCCTGGTGGAACTTATTACGGGCCGCACTCCCTGGCGAAGGGCAAGGCCACGAGACGGCGCCTACCACCAGTGGGTGCAACAACAGCACCTCAACAAGATCGCCGACCCCAGCCCTCCTTCCAGCAGCGACACCTCAGTGGTGGCACTCATCTCGCACATTTTGACGCCAGACCCAAAGGAGAGGGCGACCCACTCCACCATAAGAGAAAGCGGGTGGTTCAAAAAATGAAGAATAACCACAAAACCGCGTGGTTAAATTAAAACCAAAAATCAAAAGTAAAACCAAAAATCAAAACGCCTAATAGGCCTTCTGTCTTGGGAAGGGATTCCCTCAGCTGAATAAATAACCAAAATGGCCTTCAAAGTCACTGAGAGCAACAAAGGAGTAAATATGTTTAAATGTGACTGCGAAAGGATTGCTGCACAATAAAAGAAAGTCATCGTCAGGTAGTGCTTGCTGATTTAATGAAAAACGCTCGTTTTGAACGTGTTAACAATTCGTATCTTTATCTCATCACTCGTAATCGATAAACACTATGCAACCTGAAAACACTCGATACTTTTGTCTCAGTAAAGCTTATACAATAGATATAATCAAACAAGCAATAAATCTCAAAATGATATGTAGCTGACCAAACGCCAGGCATTCTATAGCAAAGAATACCTAGAAGACGAATTTGATTATATTATGAAAACCTTTGACAAACTTGGATATCCAGAGGGAATGTTGAGGAGAACAAAAAGAAAGGCAATAAATATTCATAACCGTGGAGAGAGAGAAATGATAAAAATAATACCAATTTTATATCAGTACCTGGCTCAGAAACGTCACCAATAATAGACAAATATGTAAAAAAAAAGGTACAAACATAGCTAAAATAACTAATAAGAGGATAGGTGATTTGATAAAGACTTCCGAAAAGAGAACCCATTCCGAAAACAGCGTCATATACAAAATCCTGTGCAATAGTTGCTCAATGGCATATTTTGGCGAGTCATCAAGGGATTAGAAAAAAGGTACTTATAAACATAAAAACGACATAAAAGCACATAAGACATCTAATTCTTTAGTAGTTCATGCGGAATTTTTTTTTTATAATTTACCAAACTGCAAATGAGCTAAAGTGCTATATAAAGGTTTTGATAAATTCACTAGAAGAATTGTAGGATCAGCATATATTTCAACTAATAATTCATCGAACCATCGAGGTGGGTTTATCAATTTAGCTAAACAAACTGGTATTTTAATTCTAGAACACACCAGAAAAACGACCTTTCCCAAGCATCCGAAAAGATAGTTAAGTTTAGTACATAAACTTCAGTTACAGTTTTCCGTACACTCTCTGAGGAAGTTCTACGCGAACGAAACTTTAGAGTGTTTAGGGTTCCGAGCCTTCCCTGTATTTACGTTCTCCATCATCCAAATCATTTGTCTAAAATACTTATCAATATGTATATATATATATATATATATATATATGAACATTTTTAGAAGCTCCGCCATGGGATACGAACCCTGACATGGCGGAGCTTCTAAGAATGTTCAATCTGTCTTAAACATACTCAACATATATATATATATATATATATATATATATATATATATATATATATATATATAGATATATATATATATTTTTTTATTTATATATAGATTTATATATATATATATTTGTGTGTGTGTGTGTGTGTGTGTGTGTGTGTGTGTGTGTGTGTGTGTGTGTGTGTGTGTGTATGTGTGTGTGTGTATACTTACACCCATGATTACAAAAATAGTGGTATGAAACAGGACCCAGACATTAGGAAGTGCAAAGACGTGAAGAGTGCAAAGCAGACAGGCAAGAAGTGACATCAGGGCGAACGCAAGGTGTCAGCAAAGTCACTGACACAAACCAAACAAATAAACGAAACATAACACAATTGCAGAAGTTGAGGTAAATATATAACTGAACGGGATAACGGCTGTTAAAGATTAGAAAGGGTGATGGTATTCAGGGAAAACATAAAAAGAGAAGAAGAGACGTCTAGTCGCTAGGCAGGAGATGCAAACCAATCAGATTGGTAAAGAAAACGGAAGAGAGAGAGGAACAAATGTCAGCGAAGACAAGATTCCCTATGGAAGCCATCCGAGCTTAAATACAAACCCAAATGTCGGCAAACCGCAGAGAAAAAAGGGACGAAAAATCTTACACCACTGGACCATTAAAAAGAAGACTGAATTCCAAGAAAAAAAACATTGATAAAAGAAGACAAAGAAAAGAATTCTTGGAAAGAGTGATCAAAAGATTAATAAGAAGAAAGAGGCCGTGGAAGATGAAACAGAGAGCTTTGGCAGATCTGAAAGGGTAAGGCATGCCTCATGAGGGTACTCCCCACACAAACAAACACATAATCCAAATTACAAAAAAGTGAGTGAAAATTACAGCTTTAATGAGGAGTGAAAAAAGCAAAAGGAAAAATAAAGAAAGAGAGAAAGAATGGGACTCCACGAAGATAATGAAAACGAAAAATTCAAATAGCACAATATATATGAAAAAGAACACTTACCTCTACAGAATAATACTGAGAGAACATATTCAGAATTCAGTAAATCGGAGACTGTAAAACAGAACAAAGGAAACGAATTTCTCCACAAGAGGTACTCATGTGTTTATACCAACTCACTTCACATACTTTTAAGGAATGACATAGGATGCACAGTAGGAGCAAAACACAATAGAATACAAAACTCAAGATTACGAAAAAGTAGGTACCATATACCTATTATACATATACATATATATATATATATATATATATATATATATATATATACATATATATATATATATATATACATGTATATATATATATATAATATACATATATATATATAATATACATATATATATATACACATATACACACACACACACATATATATATATATATATATATATATATATATATATATATATATATATATATGGTTGGGAAGTGTGGAGTTCCAGGAAAGAATCGTAGTGGAGAGTTGATGGTGGAAATGTGTCTAGAAAGAGAGTTGATGATAGCAAATACAGTGTTTCGGAAGAAAGTCAAGCATAAGTACACATGGGAGAGGGTGGTGGAGGGAAGGGTGGTAGATAGAGCGCTAATGGATTATGTAGTGGTAAATAGGATTATGATAGGAAGAGTTAAGGATGTACATGTGCTAAGGGGAGAAGGTGGGGGAATATCAGATCATTTTTTGGTGGAAGGTAAGTTGAGAGTGGAGGATAGATGGAGAAGGAGGAAAGGGACAAAAGGTAGGGAGGTTCTTAGAGTGAACTCCTTGAATGAAAAGGAAAAGGAGAAGGAGTACGAAAAGAAGCTGAAGGAGGAGTGGGAGGGAGTAAAGGATAGAGCAGAGATGGGTGTGGAGGAGGAATGGGGATGGTTCAAGGAGGGAGTCTTAAAGTGTGCAAGGATGGTGTGTGGAACAAGAAGGACAGGGGGAAATAGAAGAAAGGGCAGTGAATGGTGGGATGAGGAAACAAAGAAGGTTGTAGAAGAGAAGAAGCGAGCATTCACAGATTGGTTACAAAAGAGGACAGAGGCCAGGGGAGTCATATGAGAGGTACAAAGAAAAGAAAAGAGAAGTAAAGCAAAAGGTAAAGGAGGCAAAGAGGAGAGCAGATGTGAAATGGGGTAGGAGTATGACAGAAAATTTTGAAAGTAATAAAAAGATGTTTTGGAAAGAAATTAAGAGAGGAAGAGGAGGCGAATCAAGTAGGGAAGAAAAGGTAAAAGGTACAGATGGAGAGTTGATAATGGAAGAGATGGCAGTGAGGGAAGATGGGCAGAATATTTTAGGGAGTTGCTAAATGTGAAGGAGGATAGGGAAGAAAAGATAGCTGCAGTGGGAAATACGAAGAAAATGAGAGTGATGAGTGAGGAGAACGGAGGAGAAATAAGGAAGGATGAGGTGAAGGCAGTTGTAAAGATGATGAAAGCAGGTAAGGCACCTGGTCTGGATGGATGTCATGCAGAATGTCTAAAAAAGGGAGGTTCAGTGATGGTGGACTGGTTGGTGAGATTATTTAATGTTTGCTGGAGAGAGGGTAAAGTACCGGAGGACTGGAGTAGTGCCTGTATAGTTCCTCTTTACAAGGGAAAAGGGGACAAGTGTGAATGTAGTAATTTCAGAGGGATTAGCCTGTTGAGTGTAGTAGGGAAGGCTTATGGGAGAATCTTAATTGAGAGGATTAGGAGAGGAACAGAAGGAGTAATTGGTGAGGAACAGTGTGGATTTAGGACGGGTAGAGGTTGTGTAGATCAGATCTTTGTGGTAAGACAGATATGTGAGAAAGCTATAGGAAAGGGGAAGGATGTTTTTTGGGCTTTTATGGATCTGGAAAAGGCTTATGATAGGGTAGACAGAAAGGCAATGTGGGAGGTTATGCAGATTTTATGGGATAGGAGGAAAGCTTTTGGGAGCTGTCAAGAGTTTTTATGTGAGTAGTAGAGCATGTGTTAGGATTGGAAATGGAGAGAGTGAGTGGTTTGAAGTAAAGGTGGGACTTCGTCAAGGATGCGTTATGTCGCCCTGGCTGTTCAACTTATACATGGATGGGGTGGTGCGAGAGGTGAATGCTAGGGTAGTGAGTCAGGGATTGGAGATGGTTAAAGAAAATGGAGAAAAGTGGGAGGTGAGCCAGCTGTTGTTTGCGGACGACACTGCGCTTGTGGCAGGGTCAGAGGAGGGATTGAGGAAGCTGGTGGCAGAGTTTGGGAGAGTATGTGATAGAAGAAAGCTAAAGATAAATGTGGGTAAAAGTAAGGTGATGAGATGTACAAGGGGTGAAAGTGGCAGTAGACTGGAAGTGAACATTAAGGGAGAGCGACTGGAGGAAGTGGATAGTTTTAGATACTTGGGTGCAAGTGTAGCAGGAAAAGGTGGAGTGAAGGTGGAGGTAGAATGTAGATTGAGAGAAGCGAGTAAATGCCTTGGTGGTTTAAAGAGTGTAATGAGAAATAGACATTTGGGAATGGATGCGAAGAGGAGACTGTATGAAGGAGTGATTGTGCCAACAGCACTGTATGGGGCAGAAACGTGGAACATAAGAGAAGAAGAGAGAAGGAGTTTGAATGTGTTTGAGATGAGGTGTCTGAGAAGTATGGTGGGGGTTACTAGGCTAGATAGAGTGAGAAATGAGGAGGTGAGGAGGAGAACAGGGGTGAAAAAGGATTTGGGAGAGAGGGTTGATGAAAGAATATTAGGATGGTTTGGACACATGGAAAGAATGAGTGAAGAAAGACTAGTAAAAGAGGTATGGAAGGCAGATGTGGAGGGAGTGAACATGAGGGGACGTCCTAGGATGAGGTGGATGGATGGGGTGAAGGGGGCTTTGGGGAAGAGGGGAATGTCTGTTGAGGAAGGAAGGGAGAGGACGGAAGACAGAGGTGAGTGGAGAATGGTTGTATATGGATGATGTTGTGACTGCATGAGGAGGAATAGGCGGGGGGGTGGGGGGTGGGGTAGTATGTGTGAGTAAATTTTGACGCAGCCCGAAGGGATTTCTCCCCGTCCTCTCCTTATATGCAAAGGGGGACGGAGAGGGGGGGTCGCCGATTAAATGAAGCGGCCTTGCTGTGGATGTACTGTGTCTTGCGACACTGCTTCTGACCCAGGGCGGTGGGCAGGGTTCAGGGATGACCCGTCATCCAGGAGGTGCTCAGATGAGAGGAAGGGTGGGAGGGGTGTGGAGTGTATTTAGGGATGAAATGGGTGGGAGTGTTTTTATGCCTTTCCTTTTGTGGCTACCTCCCTTGGAAGGGGGAAAAAGCCTTGGTATATGTATGTATGTATGTATGTGATATATATATATACCCGTCTGGAGTATTGGCTGAATGTTATTGTGGCAGAGTAGCTTGCAGTTGATACACTCCCACTCATTCCATTTCCTATATATTCCACTCCCCTCCACCCTCCTCCCTCCCTCTTATCTTGGCACCTCCTGGATGAGGGGTCATCCCTGCATCTTGTCGACTGCCCTAGGTTAGAAGCTGTGTCGTAAGACACAGCACATCCACAGCAAGGCCGCTTCATAAAGTCGGCGGCCCCCCCCCCTCTCCGTCCCCTCATGCAGAAAAGGAGAAGACGGGGAGAAATCCCTTCGGGCTGCATCAAATTTTGTAGGAAACACAGGAGTCTTAGTCTTGAGTTTATTCCTGACTAGTTTCGCAGGTATGCTTTTTCATTCCTTTGAAAAAGCATACCTGCGAAACTAGTCAGGTATAAACTCAAGACTAAGACTCCTGTGTTTCCTACTCCACTTACGTCAACCTGTCAGAATGTCTCAACAATATGTGTATATATACATATATATATATATATATATATATATATATATTATATCATATATATATATATAATACAATATATATATATATATATTATATATATACATATATATACATATATATATAAATATATCTATATATATATATAATATTCAAGTTTCTAAAGAGAGAATTGACACATACACAGGATTGCAGGTCTGCAGATGATGCCAAGATAAAAAAGAAGACGACAGACTAAACGAATAGAAGCCTTGCAGTAGCATAAAAAAAATTGAATGAAACAAAGGCTGGTAATGTAATAATTAATCCAGTGTCAATGAATATTGTGTGGCGCCCATGGAATATATCTAAAATGGCACCAAAACAACATACATTAGAAAGATGTAATCAAAAGGTACATACATATACCAAGGCTTTTTCCCCCTTACAAGGGAGGTAGCCAAAAAGGAAAAGGCATAAGATCATTCCTACCCATTCCATCCCTGAATACACTACACACCCCTCCACCCTCCCTCTTATCTTAGCACCTCCTGGATGACGGGGCATCCCTGCACCTTGTCCACTGCCCTGGGTCAGAAGCAGTGTCGCAAGACACAGCACATCCACAGCAAGGCCGCATCATTAAATCGGCGACCCCCCTCTCCGTCCCCCCATGCATAAAGGAGAAGACAGGGAGAAATCAATTCGGGCTGCGTCAAAATTTGCTCACACATCAAAAGGTAATCAAAAGGTACAAAGAAGAAATGTTCAGGAATAACACCGACCGATGGAACATGCAAATAAAAAAAAGCAGATACATGAAGGACAAAGATGAAGTAAGCGTTAATTCAGCGGAAGTTCATTGTTGACAGATAAGCGAGGAAGGGCAGATGGTAACAGGAACATAATCTCTTTCGGAAGTTGATGCACAAGTACACTTGGACTGGTGGAGCAGATGGCTCGAGAACTCTCCCAGATTATGTCTGCGTGGCTCTTAGACTAAAAAGGAGACTGCCAGATGCGGACCATTCGGGAAGCTTGGAAAGAGGAGCGCTGGATTAAGAGGTGGGGGGATTGCGAGGAAGAATTAAAGAGCCAAGAGATGGGATGACAAAAGGAAGGAAATAAAGGTCAATTAAGCATGCCTGGGAAAGCGTAGAAAAGAATTCTATTAAATAAATTAAGGAAACAGCAAAAAGAAAAGTGGGAGAAAAGGAAAAATAATTCAAAACCAAAGCGTAAATTGACCAGGCGCCATTTTCAAGACAAAGAAAGGAAAAGTATATATATATATATATATATGTATATATATATATATATCATATATATATATATATATATATATATATATATATATATATATATATATATGTATATATATATGCAGGAAAAACACTAGCAGCGTGTTCTCGAAAATGCAAGGTTGTACACGAAGAAAAACTATTAAAGCAGAGCGCTTTCGTGTATTCACATCTTCAGTGCAAATAATACATGTATTATTTACACTGAAGATGTGAATACACGAAAGTGCTCTGCTTTAATACTTTTTTTTGTGGACAACCTTACATGCATATATATATATATATATATATATATATATATATATATATATATATATATCATATATATATATATATATATATATATATATATATATACATGATGAATATGATCTGTATTAGTTTTCTTGACTAGTTCCGTTAACAGCAAAACTAGTCAAGAATGAAACTCGGATCAAGAGTCCAGTTTTTCTTTTTCCCGTCCACTTGTCAGAATGACTCAGCTACATATACGTACACGCATACAGACACACTCACATAGCCATATACGAGCCTCAGCTACATATACGCACACGCATACAGACACACTCACATAGCCATCCATATACGAGCCTTAGCTACATATACGTACATGCATACAGACACACTCACATAGCCATATACGAGCTCTAAACTCCCATTCGGGAGGGCAACAGCTGTCGATCACGAGTCCAACATGTGATCCAATATCACGGTTAATCACACACACGCACATGTACACACACACACACACATGTAAAACTTTGAGAAGTTGGCCATATTCGTGTGGGAAACAATTTTGCTCAAGCAAATATATTTCCTGTTCAGCCGAGCAGATAAAACCTATATGATGCACATGCCATAAGGCCCATTTAAGAGATTTCCACTTGGGTAACGCTGGTAAGGAAGAGCGGTTACCGATACTCTTATCACGGGCAGAGGGGACGCAAACTCTTCTCCTGTTCTTCCACATAAGTCACCTTAACCAAGTGAGAATCTCATTATCGAGGCAGAGTGTGAAGTTGGTCGAGCAATGAAACTGTGCCGACGACTGTCCAATGAACATAGTCGTCGATATGACGTCATCACCATGCCAAAATACGACGGTTGAGCTCAAGGTTCTGTTCCTCCTGTGGGGGCTTCGAAAGATTCCTTCTTTATGGACATCATATTTCTTCGTCTTGAAAGAATAAGAACGGGGGGGGGGGTGTCTTGTTCTAGTCGGTGAACCCGGTGATTGTGTAGATATCGAAAGATCTCGAATAATAACGGATGACATCGAAGTTCGCCAGAGGCTATCGACTCGTCGTTAGGTCTTCGTAGGTGCATCGCGCTTTCCCGAAAGAACTCCCGTTCCTTTTTCGACCACAGAAGAGTCTGCCAAGGAGGTCATGGGTTCTCTTTCGGAGAGTCTTGAAAAGGAGGCCCAGAAGGATCCTTGAGCAATTGATGGCCAAGAAGTCATGTTGCTCTGGTGCCTTCAGCTCAACGTTCTTGACAACCTCGCACTCGACTGACTTGAAAGAGGTTCCTCTCCCAAAGGAACCAAGCCACGATCTGGACCCCAACACTGAATGCACCCGAACAAGTTTGCGGTGAAGAAAAAAATTAGCAAGAATGTTGAGAGAGGAGGAGGAAGAAGAGGGATGAAGATGGAAAAGGAGGTGATAATTAGAAAAGATGGAGGAGAGTAGAGAAAAAAAAGAGACAGACACAGAAGGAGGGTGGAAAAGGAGAAAGAGGAAGGCAATAAAAGGAGAGAAATTAATGACACAGAAAGAGGACAGATTAAGAGGGGGATGAAATAGGAAAATGGAGACGCTTAGGTTTGAGGA
Organism: Oratosquilla oratoria; assembly: GCF_046742065.1. NCBI lineage: Eukaryota > Metazoa > Arthropoda > Malacostraca > Stomatopoda > Squillidae > Oratosquilla > Oratosquilla oratoria. The sequence goes on from NC_134797.1 coordinate 30,235,094, forward strand.
AGTGGATATAGGAAAATGAGGGACAATCAAAAGGAGAGGGTAGCCGGAAAAAGAGAAGATTGAGACTGAAGAAATAAAAAAAAAGTACGAGGTTACAAAGGTAAAGATACACAGACAGAGGTTTGGATAGGTGAAGACTATATATATATATATATATATACAGTATATATATATATATATATATATATATATATATATATATATATATATATATATATATATATATATATATATATATATATTTATATACAAACCTCTCCTCACATATTATGTTCACAAAACGGGAACGTTGGCATCTTATGCAAAAAACGTTTCCAAATCAATATCAAAATAAGTTCTTTTCATTTAACTTGCAATTATAAGATTTTTCAACAGCATTGTGGCGCTACAACATAAAAGACATTTGTATAATATGAATGCTCTGCATGCCCTCTCTTCTTCCCACACATTCTGAGGGGAGGACTGAGAGGGAGAGGAGACAGCCTTAGACAGAAGAATAGAAAACGGTCAAGCAGTATAAATGCTGAACGCCCACACATACTCTATGTATTCATGTAATCCTAATAAGGGCCCTCCAGCTCCCTCTACCCTTTATATTTTCTATAACATCCTCCAGCTCCTCATCCCAAACACTCTCACACTCATTAGCACATCTATCCATCTTCTTTTCAGACTGCCAAGTCTGTTTCTTTCCTCAAACTCACTCATATGATCTTGGAATATTATTCGAATGGTAAAACATATTTCACTATATTTCTGTTTGCTACATATTTTAGTATAAAGTCTACGTTTTCGTGTTAGGTGTCATTTGACTTTTTATGTAGATATTATTTCATATCTCGTGTGTTCTTCATATGTAATTAGGGCATGTGTTCTTGTGTTCTCCATGCATAGAACACAACTGCCTCGAAAATATGGAATCAGAAACTAACTCCGACGTACCTTATTGCTCCAATTAGCTGTACCAAGGACCCTCAACGACTTCTCATTCTTAATCTCATCATTCTTCGTATACTTTCTTTTCTGAACCAAAGGTGTGATGTAGTCACTGATCCATCAGTATGTTGGTGGGAGGTTCTGAAAGGAGACGCTCTTGTTACGTTCAGCAGGATTAAGAAAACGATCCAATATAGTTTCTTTGAACGTAGCAATGATCTGTAAGAGGGGAACATTCTGTAACGGACTTTAACGCCTTCTGTTCCCTTGATGATGACGTATGACGAAGAGATGAAAATTGATCTCACTCCCCATGCGCCATTCTTCCGTCCGGTTTCAGATTTACACCGTAATAGTCACTGGCAACAGCTACCTTCAAGTCCAATAGTCTCGCTCTCGTTTTTCGACTTCTTTCTTTGCTGAGAAAGGATACTCTCCGGTTTCGTTTTCTCGAGTGTCCCGCGGACTCGAATAATTATACATTTTGATTAGCAATGTATGACTTGTGAGAAAAAAAATTCTCGAAGATGGTGAGTACTTTGAACTGGCTGCTGCAAGATCTCACTGAAGACACGAGATCTGAGAGTGGTCTTCATGTTAAGTTATTTGTCACAGTAAAGATGTGTTGGAGTCGTATTCACGACATAGTTTCCAAATCTATATATTCAATAAGAGAACTGTTCGTCTGTCGGAAGCCGTCAAAAATTACTGACGACTGATTGGCCGAGAGCAGTGACGCCACGGCAAGGGAGACGACTGATTGGCTCCGAGCAAAGCGAGAGTGGTTACGTGACGGCAACGGAGACAACTTATTGGCCAAGAGCGGTGACGTCACGGCAACGGAGACAACTGATTGGCTGCGAGCGAAGTGAGCTCGCCCAAAGGGCCAAGCTCCCGGAGGCGGAATACTAATTAATAATAATTAATAATTAATGATAATAATAATAATAATAATAATAATAATAAATTTAGAAAAACTCTGTCACTATTTCAAACACGTTCAATAAAATGTTCTAATTCACAGGTTGAGTCATTGGTGGACTCTCAATATGGCTTAGCAGCGTGACATAGATGGATTTCTACAGGTTACTGTTGACCTTGCACGTCATAGTTGCGGCCTTATGGAAGTACGTTGTCGACAATGCAATGCGTTGATGTTTCTTGGAGAACGAACAGGAAGGACGCTTAACAATCCCAATTTTGGAATTTGCTTTAAATCAAGAGTGATTAGAATTGCAAATATATCTGAGTTACCTCAAGAGCTATCTGATCTCTACAATACTGACACCCCATTAAGAAGAATTTCTTATTATAGAACCCGCGGAATTGTTTACAAATTAATTGCTGCTCTTTGGAACCAATTAGAAACCCTCCCGTCCTGCTTATAAACATGTTTCTATGATCCTGAAGAACAAATAAGAAAACGAATTGGGAGAATGCCTCTCAACAATGCTGTTTATAAAGACATGTGAATAAATTGTTGTTTTCTCATCTTATTTTTTACTCATCCTATCATTTTATTGTGAGAAAATAAAATCATTTCGTACCATTAAGCATATGCATCTAATAAATTAAAACGTACATTAGTGCTAAATCCCCAGTTAACAAAAACGACGAGTAATGTACTAGTCTTAGTGGAGTCTTCCTTTTTAATTGTTTGGCATTATGGTGACCATGTTCAGGAATCATTTCTTCATCAATATTCAATCGTTCGTGAAATGATGAGAAAATATTAAATTTACAGTAAAGTGCATTCGAATAGGTCTAAGGTATCTGTCCATGCACAATGTTCTTCCAAACACAGGTGTATCCCTGTTTTCATTTGTAGACAATTTTTTTTTCAAAAGCCAAACTGAGGCATCCACTTGTAAGCACTTGTCAAAAAAATTTTTTTTCGCCAGGAACACAAAAATTAGAACTATTTTTGTCTCTCACACTGCATACAAAATCATTTGTTCGGTATGATGAAGGATAATTTTAGAAACAAAGAACATCTTGAATAGTTCATAAGGTTCCTTGGGGTCCATGCCTAAGGGCGAATGAGTAAAAAAAAAAAAAATCTTGTTCCAGCATGTCAGGCAACACGAGAAAGCTTCTGTCAAGTGAACACAAGACTTTATACAACATGTCAACCTTTCCATTTTGAGAAAATCCGAAATACTTCACTATAAAGTAACAGAAATCATATCAATTTAGTTTAGAATAACTTTAACTAGAAATATAATGTCCAGTGAAAAATAACACTTAATTTTGCAGACTAGGGAAGAGCTGATTTAGAAAAAGTTAAATATCCAAAAGGTAAAAGAATAGTAGAAATACAATAGAAAATAAGAAAGCATTATTGGCAAAGTACATAAATTTCGACATAAATGATGAAATCAATATTAATGAAAAACTTTTAGTGCCTATTAGAAAGAAGCATATATATATATATATATATATATATATATATATATATATATATATATATATATATATATATATATATATGGTGATTTTTTTTTTTTCCATGCTTACAAAACGTATTTTTTATTAATATGTATAAACATCTGTAGTAGACACAGAGTGATCTACACAGGAAAGCTGCATCACATATAACCATCTAGAACGCCGTCAACAGCCAACAGCCAGACCCAATGCTCTCTTTACTCAGCTCGAGCACTGATTTTGAGTTTCACTTTTAACTCAAAAATCAAAATACCAAGCGAGATTCTCAAGATGAGGAAGAAGAAGAAGTCAGCATGGTTCTTCATATGGACCGCGAAATTCATGAGGAGTTACAATAACAAAACACGAGAATATGACAAGAGTCCTTTTAGTCCATAACGAGGGGGGGAGGAGGAGGAGGAGGAGAAGGAGGAAAAGAATGTGGGGAAGAAGGAGGAGGAGAAGAAGGAGGAGGAAAATGAGAAGAAGGAAAAGAGGGAGGAAGAGAAGGA
>NC_134797.1:30248968-30261468 GCF_046742065.1 Oratosquilla oratoria
GTCATACAAGAATTCTTCGTGACTCTGGTCCGTAGGGATGTCCAAGTTTGTCTAGAACAGGGGTTCTCAACCTTTTTCCCGTTACGCACCCCGAGAGTCATCAGACCATCGACCCGTACCTCCATTAACCTGACACAAAATAGAAAACGGTAATATATTAGGACTAATCAGATACGTAATGGTACCGCAATGGATATCAATTGGTTAAAATTGTAAAGACTTTATTCATCATTTAACTATTAGCATAAAAGATAATGTAGTATCACAAACATGCACACACGTGCGCACACACACACACACACACACACACACACACACACACACACACACATGCACGGAGAGAGAGAGAGAGAGAGAGAGAGAGAGAGAGAGAGAGAGAGAGAGAGAGAGAGAGAGAGAGAGAGAGAGAGAGAGAGAGAGAGAGAGAGAGACAGAGAGACAGACAGACACCTAGAGAGACAGAGAGAGACAGACAGTCAGCTAGAGAGACAGAGAGAAAGACAGACAGCTAGAGAGAGAGAGAGAGAGAGAGAGAGAGAAAGAGAGAGAAAGAGAGAGAGAGAGAGAGAGAGAGAGAGAGAGAGAGAGAGAGAGAGGAAAGTGTGATGGAAAACACAACGTCGCCAAGAGACTTACAAAGCTTGCATTTCACAAACAGTTCATGGCAGGTTGGAGGCGTCGGGAGCCAGTTACCGTAGATTGGAGCGCCGACGTCAAGTGTCTTTGGAGACTGATTGGCAATAATCGAGGTCGACGGCAATAATCGAGGTCGACGAGGATCCGATCGAGAACCGGACTCGCCGCCTCGTTCACTAGACATCACTGACTTTGATCATTTAGTCCATTCTCGAACTTAATATGCATAAGATTAACATAGACGAAGGGACCTTCAGAACTTGATGCCTTACATACTCGCAAAAATAACAATCTGGCAACCTATCCCCCTAGATACAAGACGGCATGATCACCTGTAGAGAAAATAGAAACATTTCAGTTTGTTGCATTTGTTTGTAAGCCTACTTGTCTTCGTATGAGCACTAAAAATTTTCTTTATTCTATACTTGGTATATGTCGTAGCCATGTTAAATCACAGTTCTTTGTCACCCACCAAACTGACACAACAGTCCATGTTCCAGTCTACTCCTCTCTATACATAATAGATCCAGGAAGGCATATAATCGTATGTATGTATGTATGTATGCAAAGTTGACCACTTGGAAAAAGAAACTAACGAAGCAGAGCGCTTTCGTATATTACATCTTCAGTGCAAAAAGTACATGTTAGTTTCTTTTTCCAAGTGGTCTACTTTGCATAAGTGAACACACGCGTCCATGTTCTTAGCATGTATGCATGTATGTATGTATGTATGTATGTATGTATGTATGTATGTATGTATGTATGTATGTATGTATGTATGTATCTATGCATGTACGTGCAATAATAACAATATAAGCGTTGACCTGAGTTTTACTGACTGAAGTCCCGCAGCCATTTCAACAGAAGGTAATGATCCTCGGGGCCCTCCCTCTGAGCTTGGAGATCCGGTAAGAAATTTTGGATTATTGTCTGCATCGTACTAATGTGGGACTGTTTCTATGTCACCGGCTGAAAATATCAGTAAGATAAATATCGCTGGTTGGCACCCCTTGTTTTGTGAATAGATGGAGGAAATATAGTTGATGTTGATAGAATGGGATCTTGGTCCCTTTCCGAAGACCGAGAGGTAGAGTAGTGGAAGTCGACGGGTTTTGAAAACGGGCGGCAGGGAGACGGTTCTCTCCGATGTCCGCCTTTACCAGCTGCCGTCATGAGAACCACACTCGCCTCAGATCTGTAATTAGATCCTTTCATACCTTTTCCTATCGGGTGGTATTTTTTTTTTTTTTTCATTGCAGCTGTCGCCAGGACTTTTATCTTTTTCATTACAGCTGTCGCCAGGACTTTTCTCTCATTGCATCTGTCGCCAGGACTTTTCTCTCTCATTGCATCTGTCGCCAGGACTTTTGGACTTTTGTCTTTCATTGCAGCTGTCGCCAGGACTTTTCTCTCTCATTGCAACTGTCGCCAGGACTTTTCTCTTTTTCATTGCAACTGTCGCCAAGACTTTTCTCTTTCATTGCAACTGTCGCCAAGACTTTTCTCTTTCATTGCAACTGTCGCCAAGACTTTTCTCTTTCATTGCAGCTGTCGCCAGAACTTTTCACTTTCATCGCAGCTGTGGCCAGGACTTTTCTTTTTCATTGCAACTGTCGCCAGGACTTTTCTCTCTCATTGCATCTGTCGCCAGGAATTTTCTTTTTCATTGCAACTGTCGCCAGGACTTTTCTTTTTCATTGCAACTGTCGCCAAGACTTTTCTCTTTCATTGCAACTGTCGCCAGGACTTCATTTTTCATTGCAGCTGTCGCCAGGACTTCATTTTTCATTGCAGCTGTCTCCAGGACTTTTCACTTTCATCGCAGCTGTGGCCAGGAGATTTAATTTTTTCCGTTACCTACCTCCATCCTGTTCCTCCCTGAGCTCCTTTTCAAAAACTTTCTCCTGGTTGACGTCGGAGAGCTTTCTTCAGAAGCGGGACACCCCAAGTCAGTCACGCATGAGTTACCTAAAGGTTTGATGATCGGTTCATTCCCGAGTGCCCCTTTACACATTTTGTTCAAACTAACTCCACATCATTTTATCCAACCAAAAGAGACCCTCAAAAACAAATAGAAATTACCAGTTAATCTTTACCCGTCTTTATTGGGCACCAATATTCTATTTGTCTCCATGTGGTTTCATTGAGCTGCGAAAAGCTCATATAGACGGTTGAAGGAGTAAGTCGAGCCTTTCTTCTCCATTGAACAATACAAAGGATTACAAAGGCGGAGCATGCCGACAGGAGACCTTTTGATCCATATCTAGGTCGGATGCGAAAAAAAAATCATATTAATAATAAAACAATAAATAAAAACTATAATAATGTAAATAACAAATAAAATACATAAATAAATGCATAGGTATAGTTAAATAATAAACAAACAGGTAAAGATACATTTCTTTCGTCTGTCCTTGAGTCGTCCTTAAGCACTTGGCACTAATGACATACCACACCAACCCCTAACCCCTACAACCCCCCCCCTACATTCCCCCCCACCCCCCACGGAGAGGAATGGACCATCTACACACGCTTTCGCCCGGGTCCGCAATCACGGGATCCTCAACAAGCAACAGGTGAATTTCGGAGGTCAGAGCTTGTACGCTTCACTACTTTCATTTATTTCGTTAGAAAAGGAGCTATTATTCATTTATGTGATTGTTGTTGTTATTACTGTTATTATTATTATATACAATTATTATTATTGATAATGCTATTGTTATTATATTGCTACTGTTATTGCTATTCATCATCATCTTCATCGCCATCATAATTGTAATTAATCATCTGTGCTCATAACAGTATTATTCTGGGATCTAATGTCTTCTCTGTGGAGCTCAGTTTTCATCAAAGTTTTTTTTTTTTTTTAAGATTTCAGCTTACTTTCGGTCGTACCCAATGACGCCTAACTTCCTATTCAACTCTTATCTCAGCGGTCTTTCGAGACTTCCAACGCCTGGTGATTGTTCCCATATTTACACAACATAGGCAACTGTTTACAGTTGAGAGACAGCTATGGGAGGGCCGGAGGATCGTTGTTAATCACTGCGGGGCTGCGGTTTTCTTCAAACTCGAGACAATAATTGCATCTGGTCTTGACAAAGACGCTGGTTTATAATTCAGAAAATTGGTGCCACATTAACCCTTTTTAATTCCCGAGACGCTTTTCCTTCTTACGGCGAACAAAGTGCTCTTGAAGCTTGTTCCTAAGTTGGTCTCTGCATTCCCCGATTCTTAGCGTTTTGTAGGCGATATTCCAGCTAAATTAATATCACTCATTAAAACGTGCTACATAGGAGGCAGATGTACGGTAAAAGTTGGAAGGAAAGAGACAGAAAGTTTCCATATACACAGTAGCCTTAGTCAGGGATGTATGCTGTCACCTTTACTATTTAATCTTGGACTGGAAAAAGCAGTCAGGCAGATTACCAACCATCCAAGAAGAGCTAAGTTATCCAATGGTCAGATAACCCACCTCGCTTACGCCGATGATGTGGATGTGGTGGCCGAGACTGTGGAGGAAATTAATGAGATATTTACAGTATTCGAGGGAACAGCAGAGCAGACGGGCCTAAAATGCAATGAGCAGAAAACGGAAATTATGAAACTAAGTAGAAATGGCAATTATACACCAGGAGAAGAGCAAGTTGGATCACTAAGTGTGAAGAAAGTGGATAAGTTCAAGTACCTGGGATCCATTGTCAGTGAGAGAAATGAGTTGGACATAGAAATAAACGAACGAATAGCTGTAGGAAACAGATGTTACCATGCCCTGGCATCTGTAATGAAGAGTCGGACCATCAGCAGAAGAACTAAGATAAGAACATATAACATTGTAATAAAACCAACAGTCCTGTACGGATGTGAGACATGGACACTGACAAAAGAAAGGGAGAAGAGACTGGAATTTTTTTAAAACAATATCCTGAGAAGAATCCTCGGCCCAGTATATGATGAAGAAGAAGGGAATTGGAGACGAAGACATAACAGGGAAATTAGAGATCAGACCGGACAACCGTACATTCAGGATGAAGTACGGGGAAGAAGAGCAAGGTGGGCTGGACACTGCGTCCGAATGGAGGCAGACAGACTACCAAGGAAGGTGATGGAAGGAGGAGTAGAGGGCAGACGACCAGTAGGGATTAAGGAAGGACGTGGAGAAGGTGGCACCAAGAGAAGACTGGAAGGAATTGGCAGAGGGTAGAACCATCTGGAGAGGCATAGTGAAAACGGTGAAGGACCATCCGGCTTGACAACCAACATAGTAAGATAGTAAGTGCTACAATGTGAAAGTTAACATGTGTTAATCAAGTAATGGTTTTCTTCAAGTTGACAGACTCTGTGCGATTTCCTTCGACTGAATATTCCAACAAGAATTTTTAAGACTATTTTTATTCGCCAGGGCTCACAGCAATATTCTGTGTGCATGCCGTCACTTCATTACATTAATGTATCAACAAACATTATTAACACGGTTATTACATAACTGCATTATCATTATGTTGTTTTCATTTTTTTCCGGTCACCATTATAATTATTCTCATGATAAATCTCTATCTTTTCATTTTCAGAACTCATCACTGCGTGTTCCACATAGGAGATTTGAGCGTTGACACACAAGTTACTTCATATTTCATACTTAAAATCTATTTCAAAACGTTAATTCCTCACAGAACTCACTAACATTTCCTTTATCTTGTCAGTTTATGTACTAATAGTACCCCTCCTAATTCAACCCATTCATGACCCGTCCTATCTTGCAGTTCACTGGATTCCTCTTTCCTGTTCCTAGTCCTCTCTTCTATTTCACGGTCTTGGTGTCTTCGTCTATCTTTGTACACCTCTCCCTTCCCCCCGTCTTTTCTTAGAAACTAACTCCATCTACTCACTATATGTATATATATATATATATATATATATATATATATATATATATATATATATATATATATATATATATATATATATATATCACTTTTAACTGCCCAACTCTCTATGCCATCCTCCTCAAATTCATTCTTTTCCACCTGCATGATTCTACCGCTTTATCGAGATATTGTCCTCTCATTGATAGAAGCGCTGGTTATGGACACAGAAATGTAATCCTTCTTATCTTATCTCTTACTAGTACCTCCTAAATTGTATGATTCAAAAACAAACCGACTGATGGTCGTTGAAATGGAAAATCCAACAATTTTGTTTGTATCACACGTTTCACTCAAATATAAGAGTTTTCGCTCTTATGGCACCGACATGACGTAGGCTGGCCACGTCACTGTGGCTTTGACGGCATTGAGATCAAATCCTATACGAAAGCGAACAGAACCCAGAGAGATAACTTCAGTCGTTTTCCATTTGGATTCGTCTACTACAACTTTGATACAGATCCTGTTAATTCATCGGTTGCGCCTCTCTTTACGTATTTTTTCCCATAAGAAATAATAATAAGAGGAAGAAGATAAATGAATAAACCCATTTCTTATCATTAGTATTATCATTTAGCTACAAAGGTCACACTGGACCAGGAACAGAAGATTCAACGAACCGGCGAAGCAGCCTTGGCCAATGCGAACGGCAATTCAGAAGGAAGAACAACGAAACAAGATAACGCAAAATTAATTAGACAGAGGATCGTAGTAGAGGTTTGATGCTTCGTATTACGTTCCAGGATTTAAGTTTATCGTTTAAATATATTCAATTCCGAGATATCTGGAGTTGACTAATGAAAAATGGAACAACACAGATGGACAAGACATGACGAAAATATCAATTCAAAAATTGTCCAGTGATTTGTTTGAACTAAGTGGAATCGTCTATTCTTAACAAGAACAAAACCAACAGATTCGATAACATTGTTAAAGAGTTTAAAGCTTTCAATCCGATTACGAAGCATAATCAACAAATTGAAGTGTTTAAGTTCTTCGTTACTTATAAGGAGATTAGTGACATCCATACAAAGCCAAATCAAGCAGCGATCTTTTATGATTGCAGACATATCTACTTTTAAAAGATACTGATTAATTTCAATTTCGACTACCCCTACGTTATACCTCTTAGATATTCTATTTGCCACATGTATGAATCAACTTTTTTGTTGTGAAGTTGTTCCTAGTAAGATTAACGCTGTTTATTAGTGACAAAAAAACAAAAAAACACATGCACCCGCAGATTTCAATATATTTATTTGAACTACATATGATTGTCCTAAACAAAATTTTTCAGTCATGACACAGAATCTTATATACAACCCTTTGTTGTTATGTTGGTAATATCTAGATAAGGGTCTCATTGATCGCGTTTTTGTACCTAAAACTACTCTAACATCCAATTTCTTTAGAAGATTCACATCTTCATGAAAATTTTCATGACAAAAGAGAAGCAAAGTCTTTAAAATGTAAGGTTGTTATGACTATTTAGTTCCACCTTATCTGCTCTAAATATTTTTTTTTCTTTTTTTTTTTGGCAGTGTTGCGACATTGGTTGAAAATATGAAGATACTTAAGCTTTCTTCAATAGTTTGGATGGTCCTAATTTCTCCATTAAAAAAATCCAGGTCTGAAATCATGTAAGCTCTAAAACACACGGAAATAAAAACGTACTTCTTACATTAATGTGATGATTAGAATAGTAATGAACGTAAGACAATACATAAGTGGAAAATTGAAGACTACAAGATAGATTGTAAAACACGCAACACTTCTGAGGCACTTTTTAATATAAACGTAAACTATAAAAAATATTATTTCATTAAAACTTATATCTTACAGTGATTTTCAGTTTTTTTTTCTCATATGAAACACTTTCTGAAACTGATATAACATATTGATATTTTGTACTACGTCAGCGAGTGAGTGACAACTTGAGAATGATTTTCATTATTCCTTAACTTGAAGAAGATTATGTATCCACTACTTATACTTATTATGTTTTTTTAATCAATATATTGTTTTATATTTAATTTCATCTTTTATATCATCTTGCCTTGGAAGATTTCTGTAAATATGAACTATAAATAATGATGCAAAAAAAAATTGAAATACAGGAATGTCTCTAATAAATCATGTTGAAATACACTTTTACATTTAGGCAGAAATTTCTCCACCAATCAGGAAACATTGACTTTCGAAAATGACACTACTCATCTCTGGACCAATCAGAATGACGGGTCCGACATGACGTCATGTCGTTTATTGGTCGACCGTGGAGCCCAAATCAGGATCCCAAACCCGCGCTATCACTTCCACTGGAAGTCAGGCTAACAAACAAGCTGTTTATTGGCACACAAGGAATAGACCAAAGGCTGAGAGTCAATTGAAGGAGATGGAAAGGATAGATTAAAAATGAAAATCCACTTCTTAGGGGTGATTGTATTTTTCTCCTCAGTGACAAATAACTGCCAGTGGTTTGTTTATCTTATTGTAGAGTTTACTATAAACATGCACTGTTAAGATAGCTTTGTGTGCATTTATGTATACATGTGCATTACACAAATGTTTTGAATATATACAAATATAAATTCACACCTACGCATTCATACTCACGCACGTACGCGTGCACACGCATACATACGCAAACACATATGCACACACAAACATATATGCACAAAATACACACATGCACAACACACAATACACACACACACACACACACAAACATAACTGGGTGTCACATTACCTTTCATTCTTGTTCCCGTCTGTCTTCTCAATTCATCGTTGGTAAACTGTTTAAATGTCATTCCCACCTATCTCGTAAGCCTTTTGTTTTTGAATCCAAGCATATCCAATGCCATAGATGCGCTTCCACAGCATTGAATACCCTAAAGATGGATTCCAATGTCTATAGATCCTACTGCGATGCAGTATTACATTTATAACTTGTAAACTAATGGAAGGTATATGCAAACTTACTGAATATGCATCCTACTACCACAAAGTGGGAAGTGGAAAACCCCTGTCAGTTGCCCAAAGCCGTTGGGTTTTATAAGCCCGATGTTTGGGTCGCCTCCCTCTTCACTTGGCCAGGTCTGTCGGGAACCAACGCAGGAAGCCCGCGGAGGGTCCCGGTAATCGAACTCACGACCAGCAGCTCTCGAATTCGATACGGTATCGACTGGGATAGCTCGGATTTAGGGATGGTCCGTATACGCGAGGTAGAAACAAATACATTCTACCGCTCAGTCCTCATTCTACCATTCCAATACTATTCGTTTAAAATTAAGGGATATAAGTGGTATGCTTACAATACACATGAATTGTGTCCGGATAATGTCGCCTTATATAATGGCAGTCCGTATATATATATATATATATATATATATATATATATATATATATATATATATATATATATATATATATATATATATACACATATATATATATATATATGAGGGATTTAATTTTAATTCTAATTCTAATTCTATTTCCATTTTTTTTTTCATTTTAATTTAAATACGTTAATCATAATTCAAATTTAAATTTAAATTTAAATTCTTATTTTCATTTCCGAGGCGTAAAACACGATGAAGTTCATCCATGTAAGTCTATCCAAAACGACAACTAAAGTATCACCTATCTTGTCGATTGACTCCCATCAAAGGTTGGATCAACCGGTTTCGTACAAGTTTCATGAGGCTCCAGTTCATTGCTTTCGAAATGAGTCTTCGAACCGCAAAGGAACCATTGTTGACACCCCAAATCTTTCTTTGGGTCAAGTCGAGTCACTTTAGCTCGAAGGTTAGCACAAGAAAAAATACAATAAAATAAGATAAAATAAAATAAAATAGAGTGACATAAAATAAACAAATAAATAAATAAACAAATTAATAAAGAAATAATGAAATAAATAACTAAATCAAACAGATAAAGGAATCAATTAACGGGTAAACAGAAAAGACCAATTGAATTATCAGATATAGATAAACAAGTAGATAAATAATTAAATAAACATAAACAAGTATATATAAAATTTGATTAATAACAAGCAAAAAACAAAATCTAATCAAAGCATAGACAAAAATATAATTCAATAAACAATGAGTAAATATATAAATCAATAAAAAATAAATGGGTAATCAAATCAATATTAATCAACTAACTAATCAATGAAAAGAAAATAATAAAGAAATAAGATTAACCATGAAAATAGAATAGCTGAACAAATAAACATCTTGAAGCGTCCGACAATCTTTAACTTTTTCTCCCTTGCGAATATTAAAAAGAAAATATAGCTCGAAATCTTGAGAAACATCTTCCTCATATATTCTTACACGGTATTGAGCTCCGATGTTGCGACAGCCAATCAATTGACTAACATCATTTGACATCAGCTAAAACAATGTATAAAACAAACTGAAACCAGTTAATGAGCTGATAGAGATAAATTCAACAACACCAGAACTGGGACCAGCCCTCAACTGAATAAAACTGCCAAATGTCGGTCAAGAAAAAATATGTAAACGGCATCATCGTGGGCAGGACTATTTCCAAAATGTCGAAAACGAAAAAACAGATAATTATGGGTTAATGCACTATGATACACCTATAGATGGTCTTTAAGCATAGAGACCTGAAGAAAAAAATCTTAGTTTTGGTAATCGTTATTTATACGACAACGGCAAAAATAAATAACTACATCAGTGTGTGAGTATATACGAGAACAGTATATATATTATTATGCATACTGTAATATGTCTAAATGTATGTATGTATGTATGTATATACTAATCTGTACAATAAGTATTGAGAAAATGTCAGGAGAGACATTATTTATTTTCATAAACTTACAAAACTTTGTCTTAGGCCTACAAATATAGCAAGTTGCCAGTTAGTCATTTTATAGAATATATGTATGTGCATTTCACCATGAAGTAGTATTTTGATAAAATCTTATTTAATGTCTCGCCTGACATTTTCTCATCACCTATTGCACAGAGGAGTATGTATGTGTATATATATATATATATATATATATATATATATATATATATATATATATATGTGTGTGTGTGTGTGTGTGTGTGTGTGTGTGTATATGTGTGTGTGTGTGTGTATATATACATATATATACATACATATATGTATATATATACATATATATATCAATATAACTCAATGGAAAATGTAACGCACGAAAAATGTGAAAACAGTATTTTTTTAATGTATCAATTCAAAATTACATTATAATTTTTTCTTTTTTCTTGTTGCTGCGAGCAAATGCTGATTGTTTTAATTTTTATAGAATTTCTGGAGAAAAGTTACACGTATCAATATAACTCAATGGAAAATGTAACGCACGAAAATGTGAAAACTATTTTTTTAATGGATGAATTCAAAATTACATTTTTTTTCTTTTTGCTTGTAAATCAATTTTGCAAAAATAACAAATCAAAAGTTGATCATTTTTTTTTTTTTTTTTTGCTTATGACAGCATTTGTAAAATAGCAATTCAAAGTTTAACTCTTCGTGAATAATCCCTAACCTAACCATACCATACCTAACTTTAACCCTTAACCCTAACCAAAATATTTTTAAATGAAATATAGCTTTAAACACTCCCCCTCCCAGATGTGCGCCCCCCTACCCGAAGGTTGGGGAACCCTAGTTTGAAAATACATGCATACACAAGCACAAATAGCATGTGCCCATTCTTTTGCATGCGTGTGTAAGTGTGTGTGTGGATTGATAATAAATGCCTATAGCTAAAAGGTGAAGAAATGTATCTACTTTATTTATCTTCAGAATATATATGGTTATGGGGGTTTATTTGGAAAAACCTAGGAAGAGTTTGTAAATAATATATTTCCGCAGCACTAAAATTAAATGAAAATAAGCAATATATCAACATTTGGTAAAACTATACAATCATTTTACATTTGATTGCTTTCTCTTACAAAAGCTATCATGGTTTGTGGCAACATTAATTTCACAAATATAAATAATATTTATGAACACATACAATTGTTTTAATTATATTGATTATGTTACAAAAATAATAACTTAAGGGGGGACTACAGTAATGGCGTATTCCCTCACCATAAACCACCTAAATTTAACCCTTAACCCTAACCAAAATATATTTTTGAATTAAATATAGCTTTAAATACTCCCCCTCCCGAAGTTGGGAAATCCTAGTTTGAAAATACATGCATACACAAACACAAATATCATGTATTATTTTGTGTGCGTGTGTATGTGCATGTGTGTGTGTGTGTGTGTGTGTGTGTGTGTGTGTGTGTGTGTGTGTGTGTGTGTGTGTGTGTGTGTGTGTGGATTGACAATAAATGTCTACAACTGAAAGGTGAAGAAATGTATCTAGTTTATTTATCTTCAGAATATATATAGTTATAGGGATTTATCTGCAAAAACGTAGGAGTTTGTGAATGAACAATTTCCGCCCGCACAAAAATTAAATGAAAACCAATATTTCAATATTTGGTAAAATTATACAATCATTTTCCATAAACACGCTTTCTTCTTACAAAAGCTATCATGGTTTGTGGCAACATTAATTTCACAAATGTAAATAATATTTATGAACAGATACAATGGTTTGTTTAATCATATTAATTCTTAAGTCACAAAAAATACTACGCGACTTCAGGGGATGCTACATAAACCTACTAACTTTAGCCCTTAACCCTAACCAATTTTTTTTTTCCCGAAATGAAATATAGTTATCCAAGTACCTGGAGTGATAGGATATCAGAATATATATGGTTATGGGGGTCTATCTATAAAACCCTAGGAGTTCGTGTACATACAAACAAATAAACAGACAGACAGACAGACGCTACTACTTTATTATAATAGATATATACATACATATATATATATATATACACATATATATACATATATATATAC
>NC_134797.1:30266468-30283968 GCF_046742065.1 Oratosquilla oratoria
TCTTTGATGTACGAGCCGAAGCGTGGGAGAGGATCCAGAAGTCCGCGCGAGGCTAGAATAACTGCTGGTTCATTGGCCACTTTCTTCCAGTCTTGCTCTTCTTGCAAACTCACCGGGTTCTGAGAGGGCCAACAAACCCGTATTTTTAGAATGACATGTGCATCCAAAGAGGTGATGATTTTTAACCATCCTAATGCAATCCATGCTAGTTCGTTTATCTTTTTCTTTCAGCCTTGCTCTTCTCGCAAACTCGAGTTAGGTAATTAAAACGAATCCCTACTTTTAGAGCGATAAGCATTCTTTCACAATAGAAGATTAAACTCTTTCGTGAGAAAATGATGATTAATTCTAAGTTCTCATATTCTTCTTTTCTTCTGCCCTCCTCCAAATATCTCATTTACCAAACCCAAGAATCGAGTCGCTGATCACCGTGACATGAATTCATCCGCCAAGTAAACAAGTCATTTTTTCGTTAACCAGAATCATAATTATAAAGTGTTGGAGGGGTTATCATTATTACGTTCTTGTATTCACGTACAAACCATTATCAATGGATTGAAATTAATATTTATGTTGTCATAATACATTAACTGGTATGTAACATTTAATGCGACTGTTGTAAAATGTACCAAGTTCTTATAGCGTTAGTTTTAGCCTCCTTGCAAGTTTGATCATCATACTTTCCTATGTAAATAAAAGTGCAGACAAACAGACGAAATGGTACACGTATAAATGAATATATGAAAACATGAATAAACACATAAACAATTATATAAAGGAATAACATACATGTAGATAAATACATAGTTGAATAAATCCACCAGTCATTCAACCAATGCATATACAAATTAATTCATGAATAAAGTACTTCATTATTAAACACGAGCACTGTTGGTGAAGTTAATGTATGAACACAATGTACTTATAAAGAAAACGGGAAGGAAATAAATAACGAACACAATGTACATATCAAGAAAACGGAAAGGAGATAAATAACGAACACAATGTACATATAAAGAAAACGGAAAGGAAATAAATAACTGCGCAAATAAATCCATAAACAAATGAACACATAAATAAACAAATAAATTGATAAAGAATGAACAAATAGACAAATAAACATAAACAGATCAATAAATAAATAAATGAATAATTGAGTAAAGAAATAGATAAATATATAAATAAACAAACAATCCTCTCTATATACCAATTGAGGAATCAAACCCAGCTCCAATCAGTTACCAAGACGCGACTGCAAGTTCAATTTAGAAAACTAGATTTAGCATAATTAGTATAACAGCTGATCATGCATCGCATAATAATCTGCTTTAATTAGGCAGACTTCAGCTCCACCAGCCGAACGGTTTGTTAGAAAACTTAGTCCTAGATACTCAAGTCATCCTATTCAGGAATATCTGAACGACGAAGAGTTCAGAGATCACCTGTCGAGTAGCATCATGTGATCATCTGTGATGCCGGTCAGTCACCAAAGGTTGTTAAATCCGCCTGATTAACAATGGACAGCATTGATCCCCATCCGAGCAGTACGGTGTGTGTGTGTGTGTGTGTGTGTGTGTGTGTGTGTGTGTGTGTGTGTGTGTGTGTGTGTGTGTGTGTGTGTGTGTGTGTGTGTGTGTGTGTGTGTGTGTGTGTGTGTGTGTGTGTGTGTGTGTGTGTGTGTGTGTGTGTGTGTGTGTGTGTGTGTGTGTGTGTAGGCGTGTGCGTGTGTGCGTGCGTGCGTGGGTTTGTGAGTGAGTGCGTGCGTACGTGTGACCAAGACAAGTTAGTTGATCCTCTTATATTTAAACCCATTCCTTATTTCAGTTTACTACTTGTTTCAATCTGAATGATAACATGAGACAATTTATTCACATATGAAGGATCTTCTGATGTACTAAAAGATGTATAACTGGGATATAACTTTCCATTAATGTAATGGATCATCCATACAAAAATTGTCGTAGATTTTTGTTGCAACGTGAAACTTCATTATCGCACATAAGCACGATTTCACATTCATATTTTCCATAATTTCGACGCCATTTTTTCTTATACCTCGTTAGAGAGGAACTATTATGATTTATATAATTTTATATCAATTTACATCATTTGACTCGTTCCAGTGACTACATTCAATTATGAATGCAAAAGTGCAATCTGCTGTTCTTCATTAATGTGTCACAAATTTTCTATTTCATTTCACTATGCCAAATCATGATTAACTTCATTCAATTTTTTTGCAGAAATTTAGCATTATACTGCATACATTATATATATGTGTGTATACATATGTACATATAAATGTGTGTGTGTATATATATATATATATATATATATAAATATATATATATATATATATATATATATATATATATAATAAGCTTATTTGGTAATTAATCAATATACATGAAGTGTAGATAATGAAAAGAACACATACTTCGAAATAAAAATTACAGTTGCCGAGGATAACACATAAAAACATGTAAACTTATTTCCATTGTGGTCCTCATGTATATATACATATATATATATATATATATATATATTTATATATTTATATATATATATTTATATACATATACATATATATATACATATGTATATATATATACATATATATATATATATATATATATACATATATATATATACATATATATATATATGTATGTGTTCATTCTACAGGTGAATACAGCTTGCAAAGTCTTTAATTTTATATAATTTTCAAAAGTATCGGGCGTTGTCTAAATACCAGACGAACACCATTACCGTGGAGGGAGCACGTCACTGGATCATTCATCTGGTATGCATGTGGCCTTCCGTACCAAATATGGTAAAGAATAATTAGCATAAGAATTTAGGGCAAAAGTGACAAAGATCTATAACGAAAGACAAATTATTTTATGCGCTGTTCTCGGGTGCATGTGGACAAATGTGCCAAATTTGGTAAAGATTCATTAGGAAACTACTGAAAATAAGAAAAAATGTTAAAGGAACAAACAAACAATGAAATAAACACGAAATTTTTAGTTCTTTTGATAGATAACCTGCAACTGATCGTTTACCATATAAATCAAAATTACCTAATTATCCTAGATATTCCAATATAGGTCAAATGAAGCTTGCTGTTTTGTGTGAACAGATACGATGGCATGAAATATATGATTTATGAGATTGTGCTGCAATCTAGCTCATTTTCGCTACACAATGAAGCATCACATCAAGTCTTAGACAAGCACAAATTCGGATGACATTTTTGCAACTCTGCAACCGCAGGCTATATGTCAGGCGAAAGCATTTCAGTGTCATATCGTCTAAGCTTCAAGTTGATCATTTCTCTCTCTCTCTCTCTCTCTCTCTCTCTCTCTTCCTCTCTCGCTCCCCCATCTCTTTCTCTCTCTCTCTCTCTCACTCTCTTTCTTTCTTTCTTTCAAACGTACACACATACACACACACGCGCGCATCACTCATATACGAGCCGTGAGCTCTCTTCCGGGAGGGTAATAGCCTGCGATCACGAGTCCAACACGTGATCCAAGACGACGGCGGTGAAACACCCCCCCCCCACACACACACACACTTGGGCGGGCACAGTATTTTTTTCTTTCTTTTTTTCCTAAAGACCATTTCCTATTGACCATCCTCTAGCAGGACACGCGTGGTCCTCAGTGATATCAAACAATGAATTATCCCTTATGTACCCAATCACTCTGTGCGGTGATATTGCATTCCAAATATTTGACGAATTCGAATGGCCACCGGTCATCACGTCAATAACCATTTGAGAATGTTGATGAATATTAGGAGCTTGCGGTCATCGAACTCCAGGCTAATCACTGCATTTTCATGAAAATTACATGAGTGGCGAAAAAAAAGATTAATTTGAAATCCGCACTTCATTATCAGCTTTCATCGTTAACGCCGATAAAGATCATATACTCGTATCAATAGAAAGCAAAAGTCGGACACTACACGGTCCAAATGGCGAAATAGAGAAGGAGAAACTGACTCAGACATAGAGAGAGACACAGAGACAAACAGACAAACAGATAGAGAGATTTACAGTGGGACAGACAGAAGGGAAAAGAGGAAAAAATAGACAGACAGGAAGACACAGGGACAGAAACTAAGATAGAGAAACAGAGATACAAAGAAACAGAGACAGAGATAACAAAACAGAGTTGGAAAGACAAAAAATATACACAGAATATATGATAATATGAAGATAAATAAAAATATGTATATCAGGTATATGAATAAATAGTACATATATATATATATTTATATATATATATATTTATATATATATATATATATATATATATATATATATATATATATAAACAAATACATGTATGATAATAAACAGAAAAGAGAAACACAGGCAGGCAGGTATTATTAAGACGGTTATGGAAACAATTACTGCTAACTAGACCGAGAAAAAAGTTTAATGAGGCCTGAGGATCGCACATCTTTTACGAAACGATTCAGACTACAATCAAATTTGAGGAGAATAGGGTAATATGTACTTTTGTGTATGTGAGTGTGTGTATGTGTGTGTGATTGTGTGTGTGTGTGTGTGTGTGTGTGTGTGTGTGTGTGTGTGTGTGTGTGTGTGTGTGTGTGTGTGTCTGAGCTTGCGCACATGTGTGTATGACTGTTTAATAAAACCATGTTTTCCAATTACTCACTGCCTATTCATTCATTTCTAAGTTGATTTATTTATTTATTTATTTTTCTAATAATTTATTTTCTACGTTATTTCTTTATTAATTCATTTATCCATTAATCTGTTCATTTATCTATAAATTTATTCATATATTTGCAATAATTTTGACGCGTATGCATATCTTTATCGAAAATGGCCGACATTGTTAGCATCAATCCTTTTTAACATTTACCTTTCAAGCAGTAGTCCCTCGAGACGGACGTCTCATAGAATCGTCTCCCACAATCCCATCTTCAAAACACTCTCAATTCTACTTAAACGTGCAGCCCCGATAGGCTGAAACTCGGTCTTCTGACTGAGTCCAGGATCTTTATGAATTTAATCAATATTTCTCCACCATTTTTCGTAATTTATGCTGACAGACTAAGACTACTACACTCTTTCTTTTACTTTTATAAGTCGGTAACAGAGGAAACATCCCCACATTAGTGCAACACAGACAACAATCCATCGTTTCCTTTTATTGAGATCTGTGATAGACCCCAAGAACCGTTGCCAGTCACTGTGAGGCTCCGGGTATTCCAGTCTGTGCAACTCAATGCAGCAACTATTACCTTTGTCCCTCGACTTTTCTTTCCTTCTCCATTTATTTCCTTATTTTACCCTTTCCTTTACACTTTTACCCTCCGTTCATCTTATTCCCTTTCTCTTACCTCTCCTTTCCTTTACCCTTCCTTCTCTCCTCCCCTCCCCTTCTCCTCCACCCATTCTACTAACATCTTACACTTCCCACTCACTTCTCGACTCCTTTTCCCCTTTTCCTTTTCTTTCCCTCTTTTCTCATACCTTTCATCTGCCCTCCCTCCTTCAGTTTCCCCTCTTCCACTTCTGCCCTCCTCTAGATATACACGAAAATGAAGCTAAAAGCTCTTCATCTTCAGTTCCTGCTCTTCGACAATATAGTCTTCTTCGTGTCGCTTTCTGTGAACATGTACAACCCATTGTCTCCTCTATTTCTTTCCTTCTTTCCCTCTTCCTCTCTTCCTCGTCTTCCTCCTCTTTATCTTCCTATACCACTGTCCTCCCCCTTCTCTTTATCCAACTTCTCTCTCCCTTTTCCTTCCTCCCACTCTCCCTATTCCTCTTCATCTCCTAATATATACACTGCATGCATATATACATACAGACAAATATACGTAATACATAAATAGATACATACTCGTACATGAGCACATACATTCATACATACATATTATATATATATATATATATATATATATATATATACATACATATATACATACATACATATATATACATATATTAATACATACATACATACATACGTACATACATAAATGCATGCATGCAAATGCTATACATACATATATATCAATGTGCATAGTATGTGTTTACGTGTGTGTGGGTCGTAAACACAGTGCCGTCAGCTGAGTTTTCGTAAACACTGACATAAGCCAATGTTTTCAAGATCACTTGAAGACAAAAGTGTTTTCGCACAGCGTGCACTCCAAGACAGGCGACATTGGCGTCAAGACCAAACAAACGCTTGTACAGAACTGTACTTTCACGTAGATATACGCATAGACAGTGGAAGTCTCCCTCCTCGTACGTGCGCGATATGGAAATAGGATCCATTATGATAACCTGGGAGGATCCGTCTGGATCAAGCGAAGTGGACAAACGTACGTGTACATACATTTACAATTCGTTTGTGTATATTACATCCATTAAACAGATATACCTGCATGAATTCAAGTATTAAACAAACACACGCACACACACACACACACACACACACACACGGCTCGGTGGCGCGGTTGGCAGAGACTCAGACTGTCAATACGGAGGTATCGGCGGTATCTGGTTCGAATCCTGCCCAGGGCTGAAATTATTTCAGTATCGCTACGCTTCGAGTCGTTACTCTAATTCTCGTGGGCGGGGAGTTGGGGGTGTGTGTGCGTGTAAGGTCATAGCATTACCCATAGATTGGACATACGAGCTCTGTGCTCTCTTTCGGGAGGGAAATAGCTGTCGATCACGAGTCCAACACGTGATCCAAAGACCAAGGTAAATCACACACACACACACACACACATACATACACATTTACGCCCGAACACTTCAACGCAATTGAAAATAAGCTTATCAGTGCTTCGCTACATGAACACAGTGTACAGACGTGCACAAAGTCCAATATCCATTTCTTCCTCCTTTTCCTTTTCCCTTTCCTTTCTCTTGCTTTCCCTCAATCTTCTCTTTCTCTTCTTCCTCCACGCCTTCCACCTTCTCAACCTCCTCCTCCTCAACTTTCTTCTCCTTAGCTTTCTCTTCCTCAATTCCTCTAACCCTTCCTCCACTTCCTATTCTTTTCTTTTTCCTCCTCCTCTTCTCCCTACTCCTCCTCATCATCATCATCTCTTCCCTCCTCCTCTTCTCCTCCTCTTCCTCTAACTCCTCTCCCTCCACTTCTTTTCCTTCCTCCTCTTCTTCGTCATCCACCCACTGCTGCCTTTCCTCCTCCAGCGTGGAGTGTTGTTCATCAGGAGAAGGCTTAGTGCAAAATTAGTCAAGATAAAAGCTCCGTATTAAACCCGCGTCATTTATATCCACTTTCCCATATATATCACAAGCGCGTGTGCGCACGCACGCACGCACACACACACACACACACACGCACACACACAAACGCACGCACCCACGCGCACACACACCTACACGCACGCACACGCACGCACTCACACACACGTACACACACACGAAATATACAAATGTGTATATATATAATATATATACATATATATACATATATATATATATATATATGTGTGTGTGTGTGTGTGTGTGTGTGTGTGTGTGTGTGTGTGTGTGTGTGTGTGTGTGTGTGTGTGTGTGTGTGTGTGTGTGTGTGTGTGTGTGTGTGTGTGTGTGCGCGTGTGTGTGTGTCTGTCTGTCTGTACGAATATATAATGTATATGTATGTGCACATATACTGCACACACACCATGACCACAAAAAAGACAAAACGTCCTGACTGCAGTCATGGACCCGGAAGTAAGTTTCCTCCTTCCACGTGTACAGATAAAACAAGCGGCCCCGAGAAGGCAAGCGTACACTGAGAGAGCAATTTACGTTCGCGGCTCAAACGCAAAGCTCAGGTTGTTTACTCGGAAGGGCCCACCGCGGCCAGGCTCGCCACAAGACGCCGCGATGGGGGAGGAGGAGGAGGAGGAATTGGTTGTGTTCTGCGAGGACCTTTCCAGAAGAGTCCAAAAGACAGTAGAGGACTTCTGGGAACAAGGCGGTTATCATGCGCACCAAACAGCTGAGGTTCATATTTTTCTCATTCCTTTCTCTCATTTCTTTCTCTTTTCATTTTTCTTTCCCCTTTCTCTGTCTCTCTCTCTCCCTCTCTCTCTCTCTGAGAATTACAGAAACACACATATGTACACATACGCACAGGCACACACACATGCGCACAGACTGACACTAAGACATACATATGCAGTGACACACACACACACACACACACACAGATGCAAAGACATGCACACACAAGGACACACACACACACACATACACACACACACACACACATACACACACATACACACACACACACACACACACACACAGACATACAAAGACATGCACACACAAAGACACACACACACACACACACACACACACACACACACAGACATACAAAGACACGCACATACAAAGACACACACACACACAAAGACACACACATACACACACTCACACATGCACACAGACACACAGACACACACACGCACACACACGCACACACACTGTAACTCTTTGGTTGGTGATTGTTGTTGGTTACGTAAAGGTGGACTTGATGCGGGCAAGGTAAACTCCAAAGGGGGAGTTTTCTTCTATTTATGAACAACAATCTGGAGTTATTAACAACAGAGTATACATGGGCCCTTTGGGCGAAATACAGTAAGTGCCGGGCCTTGACCTCGAGCACACCTGTGTTTTGCAGACACTTGACCTAGCCAGGTTCTGGCTGGCAGGCTCTTGACCTGCCCAGCTCTCCTCCTGATTACATTATTGTCGGTTAATATAGGGGGTTAGTGGGTTGTCGTAGATAAAGGTGTTAGTCTTGCTATTCTATGCATTGTGGTAGTTTCTACATATGGGGGTTATTCGTCTAATTAATAAGTATGGTTAGGTATGTTATATATATGTTAGCTTATGGGTAACATAATAGGGGCAGGTATAATAAAGGGGGTTTAATGGGTTTGTCTGGTGACATTTGGCAGCAATATCTGGTTTGTCTGATTTCTGCTGCGTTAGGTGTATGTGGTAAGGTGGTTGTTCAGGGAAAGCAAGGCAAGCAAGAGGGGAGTCTCGCTGAATGCGAGTGGTCTGTCGTATGCATGTGGATCACGTACATGGTAGGTGATGGTTAGTAATAGTTACACACACATACACACACGCACATACGCACACACTAATTACCATTCTTGCAGAATAATAGACAGGACCCAGATGTTACTCCTATTTTATATACTATAGTTAAATATATACTTGCACGCAAATATATATACACGCACACACACACACACACACACACACATACGTAAACACACACACATACACACACACACACACACATACACACACGGAGTCATAGAAGAACAAGAGGTCAATCAGTGCCCTACGGCAGCAAAGGATCTTTAGTTTGCCCTGGTGTCAGTCGTCAGGGCAAACTATTTGTTAGCATCGGGATTAAAGGTGGAGATTGTTTGTTGTCTTTTATTGTTTAATTTAATCAGATTGTGGAGTGTCCGTGGCGCAAGGTTTGAATTCTCTCATTCCCCAGCTTCCTTAATAAAACTTTATCTCATTAGCGATGACGTAATCCGAAAGAAGTGTGATGATGAACGCCAATCTTGATTAGTACACGATGAACAGTGAAAGGTTACCATTCATTTGGACACTTTGGACTATAACGGCCGACGGAAATTAAGAGGTAGATATGAATTGGTATTTTGTCAGCAATGACTAGCGTTTCTATCCTTGGGACAATGTCATACCGGGGACGCGGAATGACAGAAGTGGGAAAGAAAGATTTAAGGAGGGCAGGAGAATGGGATGATAGTGGAAGCTTAAATCTATCACTTTTTTTTTATGGAGTCCATTCTCTAATCATTAAAAATACAGGGTGGCTTAGTCTGTATAGATGTCACTAAGTACCTAAAATATTGACCGAGTCGTGTTGTGTGTATTCACCTCGGATCTGCTGCAGCCTCTTTTCGAGACAGCCAGACACCACCCTACGGCAGTGAGCTCAGAGCTCATTATTAGCAGATCTCCGGGTAGGTCTGAGACCACTCACACTCCACACACCGGGAATGCAAGGTCACAACTCCTTGACTAACGTCCCGTACCTACTCGCTGCTAGGTGAACAGGGGCTACACGTGAAAGGAGACAAACCCAACTTGTCTCCGCCCGGCCGGGGAATCGAACCCCGGTTCTCCGGCTTGTGAGGCCAGTGCCTTACCAATCCGCCACCGGGCCGTGTGTGTGTGTGTGTGTGTGTGTGTGTGTGTGTGTGTGTGTGTGTGTGTGTGTGTGTGTGTGTGTGTGTGTAATGAAGTACTAGTATGATTTTTTCCTATACCATAATGAAACAGTAATGCCTTCTAATTCGTCATTTTACTTGTTCGTTTCTTTGCCTGTTTGAGATCTTTTAATTCTTCACTTATCTGGTCTCATTGTCGACCAAAAGGATTACAGTCAGATGTCGTGATTTACAACTAGATGATGTCAACATTTAGTTGATTAATAGATAAATAAATGAACAAATACATAAATAAATATAGATTGGTGAATGAATTGTTTAATAGATAAGTAAATTAATTAATTAATTAATCATTATACAAACAGATAAATAAATAAGTAAATAAATACGTTAACAAATAAAGGAATAAATGAATAAATTACAAAGATGAATAAATGGATAAGTGAATAAATAAATGAATGAATAAGTAATTAAACAAATAGATGAATAAATAGAAAAATAAATTAGGTAACAAATAGATAAAAATAAATAAATACATAAAATATTAGTACTAAACAAACAAATGAGAAAAAACAAAACTATGCAGCATCTTCGAGTAATGGCAGAAAACGATCACCATTTTAACATGGAAGTCAGTCTGAGTCTGAAAACACACACAAGCACGGCTGTAGGCTTTCAAGGGAAAAGGACAGAACACACACTCCATGGACGGCCATTACTGTTGGTTTTAGGTACAGGAAAGTCCGCAGAAAATGCTTCGGCCTCACTGAAATGTAACGCATTAGTTAGTAAGCAAACTTGCGAAATGAAATCAGAGAGAAAAATAAAACTCGCAACACGCCGGCTGGATTTTGTTTGGATAATAATACCATTTCTCCAGAGTCAAGGAAAAATATGACTCTGCTTTCAGCTCTTACGAAGATAATGTAAGTGAGCATTTATGGCAGCGAAAATACTCCACAAAATCTTAACGAAAATGAAAATGAAATGTCTGGAGTGGATATCCTGTAAATGCCTTGGTCGAAGTCTTCTATACGACTGGAACACGTTCCTGGAACATGCTACGATCTGGAACGCAGAGCAATGACGAGCGTTTCCGGACCACAATAACGCCTTCAAGCCGATGATACAGACTACATATTTCATTCTGAAACTTCTACAAAATATTTTGGTTCTTCATCTGGGTCACGGACCACAAGCTGCAAAACTAAGACTACATATTTCATTCCGAAACTTCTACAAAATATTTTGGTTCTTCAGCTGGGTGACGGACTACAAACTACAAAACTATATTGACAATAAGAGAGAATCTTTTCGAGATGAAAGATGGTCTACAAAGAACAACAACGTTTCCCTGATTCCCTTCAGCATGATCCATTTCATTCAGAAAAAAAATCTAGCACGATACCTGAAGCTTTCAGACGCATTTCATAAACCCATTTCTCTTTCACCTTTCCTGTGCACTCAACGATTTCCACATTTGTTCAGCACCGCGAGGGAATTATTATTTTGCTTTAATGTTTGCATTCCTAAGGGTGACAGTATCCTTGATGCAGCACAGACCGATTAAAAGGCTTCGGATTCATGTCAATGAAGGATAATTTGAGTTTCAAGGAACCTGCCCCTTAACAACCCTAAGTATATATGTGGAAGTCATTTATATATAATATGTTTACCATGTCTGGACTCCAATTACTCGACCATGTGGATCTCAAACACATTTGACTACACACACACACACGCATACACACACGTACACACACACACACGCTGGACTGGGAAGTACGATAGTGCTCGCAGTACCCAGTTCGAATCCTGCCCTGGGCCGAAATTATTTCGGTATCGCTGTGCTTCGGGTCGTTACTCTGACTCTCGTGGGCGGGGAGTTGGGTGTGTGTGTGTGTGTGAAAGGTCATAGCATTACCCATAGATCGGTCATACGAGCTCTGAGCTCTCTTCCGGGAGGGAAATAGCTGTCGATCACGAGTCCAACACGTGATCCAAAGACCAAGACGAAAGACCAAGGCGAATACACACACACAAACACTCCATATACTCGAACACATCTATTGAAAAAAAAAATGCAAAATTATCACAGAAGAAAAGAAACTTGAAGGTGATAAATGTTTATCGTGTATCATACCCTCAAAGTAACAAAGACAAGTGTGTTGTGGTTGAATACACACCAGAAAAAAAACACAGACAGGAGACAAAAAAGTGATTTAGTGATTATGAATATGAGAAAGGAATATGTAGAAGTACCCTGACCCAACCTCCCTCACTTAACTTGACTACAAATGGGTCAGTCTCACCAGGCCGCATGTAAAATCAGTTGTTTTATCTAACAAATAAAGGAGACAAACTCACCAACTCTCTTTCCTTCTCACCGTAGCCCACAGCGTCTACAAAGTGTTTACAAAATGAGAGCTGGTTTCAAGACACCTGATGTCCAGTATCTACCTTCCAAACGTTCGCGCATGCTTGAAACTACCAGTCCAAAAAGGAGAACAGCATAACAACCACCAGCTCAAGAGAATAGCAGCTTAACAATCACATTGCCAAGAAAAGAACAGTATAACATTCGCCTCCCCAGGAGAACAGCATAAGAACTACCAGACAAAGAGAAAAACGGCATGACAACCACTCATGTAAGAGAACAGTATAACATATATCCTCTTTATATATATATACATATATATGATATATATATATATACATATATATATATATATATATATATATATACATATATATATATATATATATATTATATATATATATATATATACTGTATATACATAGATAAATAAGTACACTAAGACGAAAAAGTAAATCAGGAGACAAGTCATCTGCAGGATCAAGCGTCCACACCACGATGGCTTCGCCCTAAGAAGGAGCGAAAATAGAGTCTCGATCCTTTCTCATTCCACAAATGTCTTCAGATTTATCCGCCCCGCCCTGCCCCGCCCCGCCCCGGCCCCTAAGTTCCAACTGTTGAAGTCGAATTTGTCCGGAAGGTGGGGATAGAGGCCGGGTGTGTGTGTGGGGGAGGGGGGGGTACTCCCTCCTCCGTCTCTGTTCAGTCTTCCGACTCGCTACTCTCTTCCTTTTCCCTCCCTTGTTCGCTCGTTCACTTCCTCTCTCACTCACTCTTGCTCTCTCTCTCACTCACTCTTGCTCTCTCTCTCTCTCTCTCTCTCTCTCTCTCTCTCTCGACCTATCTCGCTCTATCAAGGCACAAATACAATAGTTGATTGATTTGTTAGCACGGAAACAGGAAGACTGACAAACTGACTGACAGTAGTATTTTGTCAGAAATAAGAAGCATTTATATAGTTGGGATAATATTGCACCGATGAGGTCGAATCATACATGTGCTCAAGGACGAATTGAGTAAGATTGCAGAACGGATAGATAGCAGAAAATAAGAGTTCAGGATACTTCCATGAATAAAGACTAGTCTTCAATCTCCAAGAACTCTACGCCACTTGGTCCGTGGGATGTCAATTAAGTCTCACAAAAACTGACTGCGTCGAACATGCAGTTGTACCGGATGTTAAGCTACGGAAAGAAGGAGGGATGGTTAGTAAGCTCTTGTATTTTATTTGGTTAGGTCAGAAATGGTTTAACATGGTGCCCGGGACCGCATATATACCACAACGGGCAAGGTACCTGCCGCGCATAACTACACTTAATTGTATCAGGTTGGGTCAGACCAGTCATTACCTTCGGATCAAACCGACCAGCAAGGTGTGCATCGCGAATTGGCGTCAGGTAGCGCGTCCCCTCCTGGTGTGCGCCGCACGGTCTGCACAATACTCCCCCCCCACACACACACACCCTTGCCTTGGCTCCAGAGAGTGGCCCGCACACAAGGATGCAATGGACGGAGTGTCGCCTGTGTCGAGGTAGGCAGGTTCTAGGCGGTCGACGAAGACCCATTCTGACGTGCCGGAGCGGGTACAACGAAGGGCTGACCGAAGACCATCTCCGCTGGAGACACGTTGAGGTCGTCCTTGATGGATCAGTGAGTGTGGGCGTAGGACTGTCTAATACTGATGGCGGTAACCGTGGGTTGGCTGTGATGTGGTTTGCAAGGGCGTCGAGGTTGGCCAGAGGCTCATTCTGACTTGCAGGCATAACGAGAGAGCCATCTCCGCTGAATACACGCTGAGGTCATCCTTGATGGCTCATTGAGCGGTAGGGGCAGGCCGTAGTGATACCAAGCGTCCATGGCAGCGGCCGTGGTTGGCTGTGATGCGATTTCCAGGGACGTCGAGGCGGATGCTGTTACGCAGACCAGGCAGCTGTTGGTGACGTCGACCAATAACCTGTAATAAGCGAGAGAGTCATCACCAAGGAGGGGCGTCCTGACGCCTGCCAGGATGAGCCTCAAGGAGTCATGGCGACGGCCAGCCTCACGCCTACGTCCTATGGGGGGCCCGGCGTTCTGCCGCGGACAAGGGAGATGTGGAATCGCAAGCGCTGGTGTCGACGAAGAAACGACGTTTGGAGGACTTGTCGATGTTGTAGAGGCCACCGTGATGGACGGTGGTCCTTTTTAGGCGGTTGACGGAGACCATTCGGTCTTGCCGAAATTGGGCGCGGCACGGTATGTACAAAGTCAATACATGATACGGTGAAGTGACTCGTGTGTGTGTGTGTGTGTGTGTGTGTGTGTGTGTGTGTGTGTGTGTGTGTGTGAGAGAGAGAGAGAGAGAGAGAGAGAGAGAGAGAGAGAGAGAGAGAGAGAGAGAGAGAGAGAGAGAGAGACAGATAGACAGACAGATCGACAGACAAACAGCGAGAATGAGGGGAAGAGAGAGAGAGAGACAGGTAAACACAGACAGACAGAGTGAAAGAATGAGAGGCAGAGAGAGAGAGAGAAAGAGAGAGACATAGGAGGGGAGAGAGAGAGAGAGAGAGAGAGAGAGAGAGAGAGAGAGAGAGAGAGAGAGAGAGAGAGAGAGAGAGAGAGAGAGAGAGAGAGAGAGAGAGAGAGGCAGACTGTGTGCGCGCCTGCAGACTTTGACCGAGTTATCCCTATTTGAATTGACATTCTCTTAAGATGCAATATCCTGCATTGACCTCCTCTTCTTGGAGGCCACCTTTTTCCCCGCTCTTTTTCTTCCTCCTCCTCTTCTTCATTTCATTCCTCTTGATCTTCATACGCTTGGCAGAGTGCCTATTTTTCCTCTTTGCTCTCTTATTCTTCCTCCTTTTCCTCAACAACTTCCTCATTCCTCTTTTTTCTCTTCCTCTTTCAGTAACCTCTCTTCCTGTTTCTTCTCCGACTTTTCTATTCTGTGGAGCTTCTGGTCTCCTTTGCTATTGTCGCTAAGATTTGAAGTTAAATTGTTTTATTCTTTTCGGCAGCTGTATCTAGCCGTAGAAAAATGCTAAACATACGATCTTTTTTTTTTTTTTGTATCCGTAGGCCTCGCCATTTGAAGAAAATCCTTTGGCAACATCCTGAACACAAATTAGGATACATATGGATTCAAAATTTCACCATTACGATTAAGTGTATACAAGATTTTTCGGGAATCAATAACTGAAACCACAACGGTACCCAAAAAAATGTAACACATCTGCAATATTCATGAGCGTTAGTTTCCGGTCACAACTTCACACTTCGAAGACCCTGGCTTGGACTCAAGCGGTAGACCAGTGACAGCCCTTTGCCCTGCAGTCCAGGTACATAAGGCAAAGGTGAAAGCTTTAGGGTGCAGTTGAATACTTCCGGTCGCAAGTTTTTTGTCATATTATTTTTGTGGCTGACAGGGTAAGGTAAAGAAGCGTTTTCTTAGAGGTATCACAGACCTCATGCACACCATTGATACAAACGTGCTCAGCAACAGCTTGTTCAACATATATATACATACATATATACTTACATACATACATACTGTACTTATATACATACTATACATACATACATACATACTGTATTTATATACATACTGTACATACATACATGTACTACATACATACATACATACATACATAGAAAAATATATATTGGAAACTCTGGCTTCTATGTTGGCAAAGGTATCCGGAAGCTTAGAGATAACCAAGGAACCTCCGTAGAGCCTCAATACATTTAGAATATGTTTTATCATCATCCTCAACTACCGCCCCTAGAAGGCCTAAAAATATTATGAAAAAGAGGTTGTTAAACTGTACCAATTGACTCCTTTTCAAATGCCCACAAGGTAATTTCATGTTCAAAAATATAATGTAGCAATGGAGTCTCCTCCAGGAGTTTTAATATTTTTAGGCGTTCATGTCCTTTGTTAATAAAGAAGCAATAAAGAACTTAGCGGTGAAAAACGCACTTTTACTTTAGATATGGTGATGAGATTTTTATTTCTGTGGCTAACGTGCATCTATTGGAAGAGCACATATCCAATCTTCAAACTATTTTTGGGCTACAATTAACGATTGAGCTCTGTGATAATAATGCGCTCAATTTCCTTGACACTATTGTGGAAGCTCTAATACCTTCATTAATAACGTTTAGCGCAAGCCCACTAACCCATGAAACCGGTGACAGAGAATGTTCGCCGATAAAAAAAGACCATCAATTCTAACTTGAGACCTTTGATGTGGCGCCACTGTTTACAAATCTTGCGATGACCTGCTTATGGCGATCTGTCTCGCTGTCACTCTTACGTTATCTATTCCTGTTCTGCAACCTATCAGAATGTCTCATATATATATACATATATATATATATATATATATATATATATATATATATGTATATATATATGTATATATATATAACCACAAGAAAATAATGTAGCATAATCTGTAAAAGTATGCTCATGCCCCGCTTTGGGAGAAGAATAAGTGAAAGTAAAGAGATTCACATATTTCGATCATATGATCCTCTTCAGCAGATGTGAAGTGGATCACATATAGGGATCGAAATATACGGATCTCTTTACTTTTGCCTATTCTTCTCCAAAAGTGGAGTGGAAACACAAGAGTCTTAGTCTGAGTTCAATCCTGACTAGTTTTGCAGGAATAAAATCAGACAAAGACTCCTGTATGTCCTACTCCACTTACGTCAACCTGTCGGAATGTCTCATATGTATATACATATACATATACATATATATATATTATATAGATATATATATACATATATATATATATGTACATATATATACATATATACATATATATACATATATACATATATATATATACATACATATATACATATATATACATATATATACATATA
>NC_134797.1:30288968-30291468 GCF_046742065.1 Oratosquilla oratoria
CAGAAGGCCACAGTAGATCGCCTATGCGGAATTTCGGACGATCTGCTATTAGATTTAACATTTCGAGGCAGTTCTGCGGGAACAACACACTCCTGAACCACCTAATTAAACTTAGCCACGACGGTCATTAGAACTTGGGCCAAAAGTCCCCAGGTAATGAGAGAGGAGTGCCGAAGACCGGAAGCCTGGGCTAGGAGAGGGAAAGCCTTAGCACTAAGGTCCTTTGCACATGTGCCAGAGGTAATACATAAACTATACTTTCATAATTTTAGGAGAAAAAATAATCACATAACTTCATAAAGAGAAAGATAAAAGAAAATGAAAACAACTATTGTGAACACAGAAACTGATGCACAAGAATGTACGTGTAAATGTACATTATATTCATATACATCTATCCAAACACACACACACACACACACACACACACATATATATATATATATATATATATATATATGTATATATATATATATATACATATATATATATACATTTATATACACATATACATTTATACACACATATACATATATATATACATATGTATACATATATGCATTCATTGTATATATCCGTAAGTAACCACTAGGAAAAGCAAACTAACAAAGCAGACCGCTGTCGTATAATTACATCTTCAGTGCTGATACAAAGAAGGAATTATAAAATGAAGAAACAAGGTACAGAATATATGACAGAGTGAGACATGGTATTCTGTACCTTATTTTTACATTTTATAATTCCTTCTTTTATCAGCACTGAAGATGTAATTATACGAAAGCGCTCTGCTTTATTAGTTTACTTTTCCTGATGGTTACTTACGCATTTCTGAACACACGTTCTTAGTGTTTTTATTCCGTATATATATACATACATAGCCTACATATATATATATATATATATATATATATATATATATATATATATATATATACATATATACATATACATATATCATATATATACATATATACATATATATCATATATATACATATATACATATATATATATATATATTATATATATATATATGTATATGTACATATATACTCCCTATCCGAGAGTTGACACCTTGACGTGGTGGATAGGCTTGAGAATCTTGATGATTACAAAAGCTATGTTGATAGAGAGAAAATCTCTGCAGGGTCATCCATATCGAACAGGTTTTGTAAGAAAGATCAGACAAAGAGCAACTCACATACACAGTCGCAGGACCCACTGCTAACTGACACGTCCCTGGTGTTCCCTCCTCACCTGTGGAAGGGGAGGAAAACAGAAAGCTGTTCAGAGTGGAAAATAAAACTGTAAGAGAAAACAAAGGATAATAAAAAGTAAAAAAAGAAATGAAATAAGTGAACAAATATCTGAAAAAGTAATGACACCATAACATGGGTTTAGGAAGCAACCGAAAAGACAAGGCAATGGCGTTGGTAAGAAAATAAATAAATAAATAAATAAATAAAACAATTAAAGAGATTGTGTCATGCTAGAAAACCTGTGTTACGTCAGACAGTCCGAGTTACGTCAGACAGTCCGAGTTACGTCACTACCCGAGTTACGTCAGACACCAAGTTATATAATAACAAACTTAATAGACACCCACATGAGGTATCGCAAGAGTAAACGAAGCAACGTATTAAAGTGAATGGATGCATAAAGTTACTACATAACTTACGAGTTTATGAGTCACAGTTACAACACAATTATGGAGGAGCAGCGTTGAAGGGATGATGCAGATATGTGTCTTTATATATAGATATGTAGATATGCTGAACTATGAAAGACAAATGAGTGCTAGGGAGGCGAGTTAAACAGAAAACTGTTGGGGTCTGTATTCATTATTTTCGTCCACGCCAGGACTCCCGCTAAGTAGATACGAAATGAAAATATATATATATATATATATTATATATATATATATATATACATATATACATATAAATATACATACTTATATATGCATATATAACATATATATATATACATATATATAGATATATATATATATATATTTATATAAATATATATATATATAAATATATATATGTATATATGCATATATATGAATATATGTATATGTATATATATATATATATATGTGTGTGTGTGTGTGTGTGTGTGTGTGTGTGTGTGTGTGTGTGTGTGTATGTATACATAAATGTACCGTATGTTTTATATGTATATATATATATATATACTTATAAAAACATACGGTACATTTATGTATACACACACACACACACACATCTATATATATATATATATACATATATATATACATATATATTTCTGTTAGATATTCGAATACATACATATATACTTATACGCAAGTACATCTATGTAGATATAAACGTATACAGTCCATTTATGCATACATATATACATGTACGTATACTGATATGTGCGTATTTGGACAGCAAGCTTTCTCACAGGCAAGTTGAATCAAAGGAAACGGTACAAGTACAATTAAATATCTTAAACTTTTTCGAGCTTCTTGG